>NC_090295.1:42646845-43255794 GCF_037392515.1 Haliotis asinina | reverse complement strand
ACACGTGCCTAGTCTTATGCACGTGTCGATTACCTCATTAGCGTGTCTTTAGTCATGTAAATTTGTCCATACAATTATAGGCGCGTGTATGGTCTAAAACACGTGTCTTCAGTCTTATGTACGTCATTCCCTATGTATTGTATTATAAATTGTACATAGGCCTGTGCACACGCGCTCATTGTGTTATGCAAATTGTGTTATGTCTAAACATTTATACACAATCCCATACAGTTATTTACGCGTCCATAGTTATACGTGTCTATCGTGTTATACACGTGTCCATAAAGTTTTCATGTACAGTTACAGTTATTAACGTGATCATACAGTTATACATTGTCTATAGTCTTATACACGTGTCTATACAGTTATGAACGTACTCATGCAGTTATACACGTGTCCATAATTATTCATGTATCCATGTAATACACTTGTCCATAGTTATACACGTGTCCATACTGTTCTACGTGTGTCAGCAGTGTTATACATCTTCTACGCTTGGCAACAGAGTTATACATCCTCTACACGTGTCAATAGTGTTATACATCTTTTAGACGTGTGAACAGTGTTATGCATCTGCTCGTATCAACAGTGTTATACTGTTGCGGATATTGTTCATAGAATCATACGGGTGCCCATATTTATCACTAGACCGAGGCGACGTCACTGCGGTTCAGACACACATTGGCCGTCACGTAGTGGTGGTTCAGAAACTGCTATGCACTCTAGTTCCGGGTATTGACAGCCCCCCGCCCACCACGCTGTGTCGGTACGCTGTTTGTTGACACAGAGAACCATGCAAATCCCGTCACACAGCTGCTCTATTATAGTTTGTAAATTTAATAACTCCCACGTCTAGCAAGCGATATTCCAACACAAAAAAGCGATTAAACGCATCATTAGTGAGCTTTGTTGTAAATGATATAGTTATGGCGGCTGCAACCACGCCCCTCCCAGTTCACATTACCATGGTGACGATGGTGGAGGCTGAAAGCGGGATTTGCATTGTGATGCAGATTTCAGGGAGATTGGTTGGTATATACATTGCAAATGATGCATGGGATAAATATCATGGCACATAATGTTTGCGGAATGTATGGCAGCCGGTTTAGTGTAGGAAAACCTTACACACCAGATGTGTCTGTCTCAGCGCTAATCGAGGTCATACCTCATTTCACAACATATCATAACTTTCATGTTCCAAGTGCTGAAAGCTCATAAAGGTAAAATCAAATTGTATTAATAATTTTCTTTTGATACAAAGTCAAGAAAATCACTTTGACAGGTGAATAAAACATGAAAAGGTAAACTTCTAAAGAGGTATTTGGAGGAAACGATGGGTGGATGTAGAGAGACGGATGGATGGAAAGGATAAGTGGATGATGTACATGGACAGTGACTGTCTGAGAAAAAATCATACAAGAACGGGGTGAGATATGTATGAGAAAATACTTGCATGGTCGGAGTGAGTGAGTTTAGTTTTACGCCGCACTCAGCAGTATTCTAACCATATGGCGGCGGTCAGTAAATAATCGAGTCTGGACCAGACAATCCAGTGGTCAACAACATGAGCATTGATCTGCGCAATTGGGAACCGATGACATGTGTCAGCCAAGTCAGCGAGCCTGACCACCCGATCCCGTTAGTCGCCTCTTACGACAAGCACAGTCGCCTTTAATGGCAAGCATTCGTTGCTGAAGGCCTATTCTACCCCTGGCCTTCACGGGTGTACATGGTCGGGAAAATGGTCGACATCTGAGGAAAACGGTTGGAACAATAGGCATTTGAGAAAATACCTGAACGGGTGGACATCTGAGGAAAACGGTTGGACCAATAGGCATTTGAGAAAATACCTGAACGAGTGGACATCTGAAGAAAACGGTTGGACCAATACACATTTGAGAAAATACCTGAACGGGTGGACATCTGAAGAAAACTGTTGGACCAACAGGCATTTGAGGAAATACCTGAACGGGTGGACATCTGAAGAAAACCATTGGACCAATAGGCATTTGAGAAAATACCTGAACGGGTGGACATCTGAGGAAAACGGTTGGACCAATAGGCATTTGAGAAAATACCTGACCGAGTGGACATCTGAAGAAAACGGTTGGACCAATACACATTTGAGAAAATACCTGAACGGGTGGACAGCTGAAGAAAACCGTTGGACCAACAGGCATTTGAGAAAATACCTGAACGGGGGGACATCTGAGGAAAACGGTTGGACCAATAGGCATTTGAGAAAATACCTGAACGGGTGGATAGAGAAAGATGGTTTTATCGGTAGATATTTGAGAAAATACCCGAACCAGTGACTATCTCAAAAAAAAATAGAAACCGCGGGACCGTTAGGCTTTTGAGGAAATACCTGAACGGATGGGTATCTGAGAAAACGATCTATGTTGGCAAATATGGGCCAGAATACTTTGATGGATGATATCCATTGTGTATAAAAATACTTAGACTGTGGCTTATAAAAGTGACTGACAGTCTGTCCTTGTCTGACATTGGTAGGTCTTCCCAACAACATGGCTCAGCATTATCTCGCACCCTTCAACCTGTGTAATTCATGACCAGCAATAGGTGCGCTGCTGACGACTTCCGGTTGTTGATTCTCTGTTCGCACGTTTGGGGACATCTTCATGACTTTCCGGTGTTAAATCAAATTGCCACTTCCTATGTTTTGTTTCACGCATGTTTATTGAAATTAACGAGATTTGGGCGGGGCACGAGACTCATAACATCTCCGTACACAGAGGTTAACATACATTGTGTGTAGATCGAGTTTGTGCCTTTAAGGGCTTGACTCAGCTGAAACTATTTTATTGTAAACAGATCCATCTACAGTTTGCTCCAGATCAAGGTACAGCATTTAATGTTAGGATCACAACACATGAAAAACATGCAGATGTATTGTTTATTTATCAATTATACATAGACCCTTACAGATCGGACATTTTGAACACGTTTTGGGATTCCAAGCCATTCCAATTATGGCATCTAAATTATCGTTTACCTCCAGCATGATATTTCAGCAGGAAGGTAAATATACAACAATATACACTGGTTTCAACACGCTTCCAAGAATCCTTTTGAAAGTTATACCCAGCGTTCTGAGTCTCGTCAAGAAATCTTTGAAGATAAGGAGAGGAGGTGACTCTGTCTGGGAGATTCCGTAACCTCTTACCTCACTTGAACTAGAACAATCCGGAATTTGCCAGATTCATTGTTATAGTTTCAACATTACCTGCCCTTGGTGGCCTCGTCAGGGGTGTTGCAGCACCCACACGTCCTGGCGTAGTGATACACCCCCTCAACATGACGGGTCCGCCAAGTTATCAGGTTCTACCGTTACGCCTATATCTGCTTCTACTCCCACGACTCTTGGAAGCAACGACCTCATCGTTATCAACAGTAGCATCAACAACAACATGGTCTTTGGTCATGACTGTTTGTTGGTATTATTTGCACTGCATTATTACAATACGCGGAACGTTCACTGCCTCATGTTTGTAAAGTGCGACAGACTGATCGGGGCTATCTCGATGACATGTACAGACAACCGAACTGGTTCAGACCTCAAATGCATGTGTGGGCGCTCGTGCGTGTCTGTGCGTGCGTGTCTGTGTCTGTTTGGAGCTCCAAATTGATTGTATGCCCTACAGTACTGACCTCTGTCAAAAGACACTATATGCTAACCCACAACCCAATATCAAATGCTAAAATGGTTGGAAAAACTCACAGACTACCTATTTCTGTTACACCACGGACAATCTGTTACACCACGGACAATCTGTTACACCACGGACAATCTGTATTACATCACAGACGACCCCGCAATGACCAGCTACCTTTGTCTTACATCACCTATTTCAGAGTTATATCGAGAATGATCTACCTCTGTGTTACATCAATGACCATCTACCTCTGTGATATATCAGTGACCATCTACCTCTGTGATATATCAGTGACCATCCACCTCTGTGTTACATCAATGACTGTCCATCTACCTCTTTGTTACATCAATGACTGACTCAGTACCTTGTTACATCAGTGACTGACCATCTACCTCTGTGTTACATCAATGACTGACCATCCACCTCTGTGATACATCACCTACCTTTGAGTAACCATCTACCTAATAACCATTTACATTTGTACCTGTGTTTATCTCGACAGTGGTACCTTTAGGTTCCTTTAAAAGCTACAAACTAATCCTGTGTCTATTTACATGAATTTCTTTCATCAACAAAGAGAGCGGCAACTGTATATTTAGTAGACTGTTTGATGACTGACCATCCCTCAGATGTTCGTCCCATACATCACTCCAGCTATCCCAGGCACCGCACTTTCAAACAGGTTAGCAGTGATTAACACATATGTCGACCGAGTAATTAGTTTTTTTAGCGATGTTCCGAAGTTTAAGCCACGTGTCAGTTCCTTCCTGAAGCATGAAGCTGACGAAAACGGCCACTGGCCCCTGTGCTCGACCGTTATCTTTAAACACAGGAATCAGCAGGGGGTCGGGTTTCCGTTCCTCAAAGGGATGGGTCATTAACTTACAGGTTCATTCTACAACAGTATCCAGATCGGTGGATGGTGGAATGTGAACATATACCGAGGTGATGAGCTACCGTAACGGGACATTCAATAAAATATTGTCTCTCTTGACGACCTGATGCGGCTTCCGGTACTCCGGGAGTAATGGCGGCGATACAGTTTACCCGGGGTGATATAAAACTGTGATCGGAGATTGAGATGGAATGGGAATGGTGATGCGTCACGGAGACTGCTGGCAGGTGTTAATCCGACACATCAGAGGCTGCGTGCCGCTAGCTATTAACTCCCCACACGATTTACACACGTGTGAGGACATCAGTTGACCTCAAGTGACCCGCAGACACTGTGTGACCTGGCGTGACCTCACACGGACGCGCATCGTGGCTGGATGTCTATAGTGTCGTGTTGCAGTCATAATGGTCGCAGTGATGAACTAATCGTTATTACTTTATCTTTGGAAATCACTGTTTCCCGCCGTCCCCCATAAACTGGACATAAGCCCATCTCACACTCGATTCGCCACCCTCACGTAATGTGGGCATGAAATCATATCCCTTCACACCCACGCACTCATTCACTCACCCATTCACGCACACCCAATGTCTCTATTATCTAAATATCTTGAGGGTTGTGTTACACGTTGGTAGCCGAAAGTGTGTAGCTTCTCTCCAAAGGCAAGATACGAGGTCTAGAATTTAGCGCGGCAGTAAGTCTCGAGGTGGTGACAGTGACCAATGTCAAGTCTCAACGTCTCCGTCGCAACGTCGTCGCCTGCCATTCTTGACGCAGACTCCTATAAACCACGACAACACGTGGAAGTGCGTGAATCTGCTGTATAGCTTTTCTTTTAAAACACAGGGCGGTGTATGATTCTATTAAGGTTAAGACGTAAGGTTTTGAAAGGTTATACGTGAGTTAATATACTCCAGTGATGTCTTTTCATATAAAATAGGGTGATAAGGGAGCGAACACGGGGAATGTAAAAGTTCGATCACTTTAATATAACCAGCCTTCTCTTATAAACCACGACGGCAGAGAGGTGAACACAGAGCGGTGTATAAGTGAGTTAATATACCCCAGCGGCAGTATTTTCTTATAAGCCACGGCGATAGGGAGGCGACCACAGAGCGATACATCCGTGAGTTAATATGCTCCAGCGGTGGCATTTTCATATAAACCGAGGCGGTATGGAGGCGCACACAGGGCGACGGTTCCATGCCTATGTTTTTTTGGCATGCGTGCGTGCGTGCGTGCGTGCTCCAACTGTCTTACTTCGGCGGTACATTCGTCGACCAAAATACCATTCATATACCAAGATGAGCGGTAAAGAAGCGAACACAGTGCGGTGTGAGAGTACGCCCACGTTAATATAACCAGATATTCCAGGTTTATTCCATGGTCTCATGGCGAACACAGAACGGTGAACGTTAATATGCTTAAACGGCTGTTTGTCACATACTGCAACGTAGGAGAAGCGCACAAGGAATTAGTGTGGGAGTGCGTCAATAAAACCCAAAGTGAACTCTCATGTCGACTAATAATTTGTACAGACAGTACTTTCTTGTATTAAATCTGTTCTACAGAAAGAGTTTTTCTGGAGGGGTATCAGGTCTACAGATCGTTTGATGTGCAGTAAGTTGTACAGACTATGTCATTTGTATTTTTAATCAGTTGTAAGGATAGCACTGTATATTTGTTCAGACAGTATTACGTGGTTATTCGATGACGTGTTCAGTACGCGTATATTGTTTACTCAGCTGTGCAGATAACACTCGTCAGTATTTTAGTCAGTTGTGGAAACACTATTGTCGTGATGTTTTATCGGCTACACACACAAAAGATATTCAGACGATATCTCTTTGTTCTTCCGTTCTCTTCTATCACAGTATTTCCTGTAGCTGTGCAGCTAGTTTTCCCTGTTGTTAGAGCGTGTTCAGCCTGTGTTACCTGGCATGAAATCAGCTGTACAGATAACAGTATCAAGGATGGGGTTTATTAAGTGACCATTGAAACGCTCATGAAAGTAGGTGAAAACGAACTGCCCCTTCCCCTTTTGAAAAGCACAAAGGCGACTCTGCTTGTCGTAAGAGGCGACTAACGGGATCGGGTGGTCAGGCTCGCTGACTTGGGTGACACATGTCATCGGTTCCCAATTGCGCAGATCAATGTTCATCACTGGATTGACTGGTCCAGACTCGATTATGTACAGACTGCCGCCATATAGCTGTAATATTGCTGAGTGCGGCATAGCACTAAACTCACCCACTCACTCACTCTGAAATCGCACGTGCGCGCACGCACTGTTTCTCTCACTCTCTCTCGCCTCTCCCCTTCTCTCCCCTCTGCTTCTCTTTCTCTCTCTCTCTCTCTCTCACACACACACACACACACACAAACACACACACACACACATTTTTTCGAAAAGCTGTAGTTTTGTAGTTTTATGTGATTAGCCAGCTGTGCAGACAGTGTCATTTCTTTGTTTAGTCAGTCGCTCTAATGCTATGTTAAGGTTGTATAATCAGTTTTACAGGCAGTACTACCCACTGATTAATCTATTGCTCAAACAGTATTGGACGTTGAATTCACTTGTTCAGGCATTATTCAAGGTAGTCGAATTCACTAGTTCATTTGCATACCCTGCAATCTATTGTTCAGACATTACTAGCTGGTGTCTTATCGGTTGTACAGTATCTGAAGACAGACAGCGCTGACTGGACTTTTGATTCCAGACAGCGCACCTGCAATGTTCAGCCTGGACACTGGGGACTTGTCTCAATCACAGAAAGTATCTAATGATCGTGCAGCATTTGCTAAAGCAATAAACAACAGTAATAAAACGGTTTCAGGTAAACCATTAAAGCCATATAAAACATAACTACACCCTGCCATCTGTCAAGATGATGTTGTTGGTTCCGCACGTGCTACAGGACGAGGGGAGGGTGTGGGTGTGCAGGGTTTCTTCTCAGATTCATCACGCATCGTTCTGCGCAATCCAGCCTGACTTCCGTCTTCTGGCCACAATTACAACCTCTGCTAACATATCAGCATTTAAATATATTTTTAACATTTGGATGAATGGCAGATCTGAAGAAACAGAAGATTTACTTTCAACTAGTTTCCGTATTTGTTTCATTCACACCCACTTACAGTTGTGCGTGTCCCGAGTGAAAACAAAACTATGGTGTATAGATTTCAACCCATGGCAATGAATAATTCCTTTCGGAGTACATTACAAAAATGTAAAAATGTCATATAGACACCTCTGAAGTATATTTTGTCATATGGCATTCCACTGTCAATTTCTGAATACGTTACTGGATTATCTGGTCCAGACTCAGCTATGTACACACTGTCGTCACATTCCTATAGTCTGTTTGCACTGAAGACGTACCGATGAATTTGACTTTGATTAAAAAAATAAACCAAATATAGTGAAATTAAGATTGCGAATCCTCATAATTTTACCTTGCCAACTGAAAAAATAAGTCTCAGAATTTTATTCAACTTAGGATAAAAGTTGTTTAACAAACGATCATGCTTTCAAATCATTGCTATTTTTGTGCATTACAAGGGAGTAAGCGCAGTGTTTGGAACAGTGAAACAAATGCACGCACGGTACGTGATGAGCATTAACTCAGACCAACCATAGGTGTTTCATTCAATGTCCATACCCCTTGTGATACAAACAAATAAAGCGATTTGAAACTATGATCGTTTGTTCATCATCATCATCATCATCATCATCATCATCATCATCATCAAAGTCTTTATTACGTACGAACACCACGGGCCCATATACATAGCAATGTAATCTTTGAAACAGGCATAAAAACATGAACAGTTCTTAAAGGGTTCAGCATTTACCTGTCTGTCTGAGTTATTTTTTCCTTTTGTTACATCCCCAATGCGAAATATCAGAGCACATATATGTACACGTGTGTCGGTACTGTATTTTTTTACAAATGTAATTCTAATACTAATTTCTGTTACTCTAACCTTTCTCTTATTTTGTATGCATCATAGATAAAATGAGCTAGAACAATTATGTCTTCAGTTTTGTTTTGTTTAAGGATATAGTTAAACGATATCATATTTACTTGCAAGTTGTCGGGCAAAAATCTTTCCCCAAGATCTTTATAAGCTGGACATTTGAAAAAAAAGTGATATTCATCTTCAAAGTCTACTTTACACGCGGGACAATTTCTTTGAGATACAAAAATATTTTGCCACCTACCTACGTTATTCTTTAAATGGAATACACCAGCTCTGAATTTGACCAATACTTTACGGAATTTATATTTCAGATTTAAGGACAGATATCCCTCAGACTAAAGAAATCTCTTATATTGTGCATACAACCTGTAACATGAGTTTTGTTTCAAGTGTAGATGTCCAATTTTGATAAACCATATTGATCAAGCGTTCTCTAAAAATATGAATAAAAACACACGGATCACCGACTGCTTGTGAATACCAGACAAATCCAAAGACGTGCGAGCAAAGTATATGGCGGTTCTCAGACGCCCGTTGTTAAAACAGCTTTTTCCTTAATGGGATAGAATTCCGAGATTTACATGGTCAATTAGCAAGGTACAATTATGAGGATTCGCAGTCATAATTTCATTTTATTCGATTTACTTTTTTGTTTAAAGTGAAATTCATCGGTACGTCTTGACTGCAAATAGACTTTAGGAAACAGATGACTGCGAACTTAAACAACAAAGAAACACACACCACGGAAGAGTCTGGTTACACTTCATCATGTAGTCAGAGTTTTAATGACAAATAATTAACTGAACATGGTCAGATGTTGCCTCTCTAAATTGTTCTGCGTATCTATGTAATGTTTAGTACAAAGAAATGAAACGTCGATTACAAAGTTCATATTCATTATCTATAAACCTTCTTTGATACAATACAAGTTTTTCCAGCTTTATAGTTGAAAGGCAACAGCACTGAAGACGTTCTTAATTAACACAGGCGATGACAATTAAAAGTATGAAGCTCAGATCTTGGTCGTTAGCGGTTCCAGTCGTACATTAGACAGTCGTGGAACGACTTCCAACAGTCCGAGGGAATAGATACAAAATAATGAAATACGTGACTCTTGGTCTTTACGCGAGTTTATGGGTTTGTTTCATCGGACGGTATACATTACACCACAGTGCCCGTCTTTGAGAGATGCCGACCCTGTCATGTCGGAACACCGTATCAAGACATGCCGTGTGTCTGAGCAATGAGTGGAGGAACTAAAGATTTGTACACTACAAGTCACTCACTCACTCGTGATCGTGTCTCATCAGCTACACCAGCAACAACATGATGAGACAATATAAAGCAATTTCAAACCGGGAGAACGTGTCACGTGACTTTCCTGGTCTGCACATCAAAGATGTCCTCCTGAAAAATGAAGCATATCGTTGGCCTAGACAACGTCCAATCAGCCCCAGCACCTGTTCCTTTCATCTGGGTCTTCCCGGTCAAGCCCAAGTGTCGTTACAGATGGATGTTAATCGTCCTACCTCAGGGGGCTGTGTATGTTTCCACGTGGATACCCCACACCCTTTGACAGGTGGGGGTCAGGTTTCCGTGTCAATGGCTAGTATCGAACTGTAATCATACTGAACACACACGTGTCCTTTGATGCATTGCGGTGACAAAGTGTTATTAATCTATAAGACCATACTTGGAATGCCGCGTGGGAAATGGTTTGGTTTGGTTGTTGTTTGACTCAGCAATATTCCAGCTATATAGCGACTGTGAGTTCTTACATTTCTTAAATTATCTCGCGTTTTGGGGTAGAGGATGTAAAAGTCTCAACTCTATCCAGTGGTATCAAAATGTCCTTTAATGTCAAGTTCCAAGCTTCTTATGACACTTCTTCACAATGCAATCCAGACAATGAAACAATAACAGTGGCTAACAGTCCTGGCTGAACAGAGTTTCAAATATAATATTCTGTATGTACAACAAATGCCTAAAATTCGGCTCTAACAGCAGCGGTCTGTGAATATTCGAGTCTGGACCCGACAAATCCTGTGATCACCGTCATTAGCAACGATAAAATTAGATACGATGACATCGTAGGAAATGAGTGAGTGAAATGGCTTTTTATATGTCAGCTCATACCACGGCTGGTCTAACGGTGGAAGTAACTACGACTGGACCTGACGGTTTCGAACTAATGTGTACTGGTGCACATCAACACATAGACAGTAGCCTGGAGGCATCACCAGGACAAGGCGCAAAGGTCACAGCATTCGGACACAATTACGTCCCAGGTATGTCAAACAGTTCGAGTAGCTGATGTGGTTCGTCATATCCGAAGTCTCGGTGGGATAAAACAAAGGATAAAATATAGGATAAAATGATCCCTCTTAGTTATAGACGCAGAAGTATGTGAAAAGTCAGGTTGGTACTATGCAGTTTTATTTTTACATTCAAATATGGCGTCGTCCTTGGCTACAACTTATACCTTATCAAAATCATTATTCGTTAGAAAAATAAGCAATAAATACAATAAATATATCGGTTTCAGTTGTCGACATTATAGAGGCATTTCTGCTTTAGTGCAGCAGGAAGAATATACCAAATGCAGTCCAAGTAGTGCCAGACTATATAGCAAGTCTAGATTTCAATAGTCTGAAAATGTGGAAAATCTCGGGGCTCTTTTTGCAATATTTAATTAACACAAGTTAGGAATCGTTTTCTGTTAATATGTGTATTTTCGAGACTAGATGTAAGTCGACAGCGGAACGAACTGACATAGTCCTTCTGTAACTCGCCCACGGTGATCACCAACACTCCATCGTGTACTCACTGCGTGCACAGCATGACGGACAACGTCCCAGCTGTAACGGTACGCCTTTACAGAGCCAATTCCTGGAAGACGTACATTGCTCCGGTTGCAAAGGGATGGTTGAAGGGGGAGAGGGTTATTACAGAGCGTTATCTTCAGGTAAAAGGATCTTCCCCGCGCGCATGTCTCGGGAATGCTGAAGATTATTAGCAGGAGTGTGTTCCGCCCGCTGTAAACACGGCCATGCGGTGTAGGATCTTTACATTTTGACGTATCACCTGGTTTCTCTGTATGTATTCTCAGCATCCTTTGCTATTTCCGTGTGATTTAGTGTATGCTATTACACGGATATTGGCTGTATCCTTACATGTGATTATTGTATCCAAGAAAGACTACAGTAGGCCGCCCTGACGACTGCCAGAACGACATGTTGCTGAAATGTCCATCCATACACCACAATCTACCTCCACCATCTAACCACCCGACCGTACCCGCTTCCAACCAGCCATTCCACCCCTCTCCCTGCATTATATATTTGTGATGGTGTTTCATCGATTTCAGTCGAGAGATCACGGAAGCTACACAATCACTAGACTAGTTTGAAATGAACATATTTTACAGAAAAATACAATTCATAATAAATACGATTTATATATATATATATATATATATATATATATATATATATATATATATATTACGAAAAGGGACCATGAGACTTTCTTCACTTTCAGAAACTGAGGTAATTTAGACTTGTCACATAATGTAGACTTGAATAGGCTCTCTTGGACATGTTCGTCTCATGTTCTGTAGGACAGACTGCCAGCATTGTACTGACGTATCGCGAGGTAACTTTCCAACTTTCGTGAAAATATTTTAAGCACAGTTCATCTTATCGTCAGAGACGTAGATAAGTATGCACTCAAACCTTATCATCAGTACTTTAGGTTAACCTGCAACCAACCTCATCACCAGCGATGTCAGTGAACCTGTATCTACCCTTGGCTGCCATGTAAGTAACTGTAACCAACTCTACCACCAGCCACTAAGTCATACTTCAGCCACCCTCAGCAATGTAATGAAACCTACATCACCATCTACAGCGATGCAGGTAAGTGTCGTCAGTGTTATCCCTGCATTCTACTCAAGGAACTCGGTCAGATGAACAGGTGGCGTTCCGTTAACATGTGAAGAACTCACGGGTCCGACCTCTATGTCTCATGGAATTAACAACAGTTTGCCCTTTCATCCACAATGACAGGGCGGCCACATCACCTCCTCTTTTCTCATATAAGTCAGACAGTTTGTGTTCAGGGTTTTCTTATTACTGTTCCTAATGTTGTGCGATACTATCTTGGAATATTGATGTCTGTTCGCGATAGAAACAATTTCATATCACTGTTCAACATCTACCGCCATTGTACACAACGGGGGAGAAATCAACCCGCCAACCACAAGACGACATTGATTCCCTACGGTCTGAGGACACACTTCCGTCTCCTGTCGCCGAACACCGTGAGGTACTAGTTGCCCTGACCCTCCCGGCAATGGCGCGGCGAGTCCACTCACCTTTAGCACGTACGACGTTATGATGAAGAGGCTTTTAGTGTAAGACGTTGTTCGGTGGTGCTGGCGGGACGTGTGGTACCAGGGGTCGCGTACACAGATAGTTCAGGATGCCTTGACTACCTCTCCGTTGAAACGTATACTTACAAATATCTTTGGAACTCTGTCTTTTTGAGCTTGAAGAATGAACGACGATTCATGTTTTCCGCTGTCTGTGGTATTGTCGAACGCATCAGCGGCATATATGCGAACAGTATTTAACGTTTATAGGACAAGCGTAACGTTCAACAAAGAGTGGATATAACTAAATTTAGTTCAGACTAGCCACGAGGAATAACGTATATTTAAACATAGTTATCTGTGAATAGTCAGAGTGGCAAACGACCACTTAGACACTAGTGCACTAGTCATAAGATCTAAATACCATTTAGTCTGGACTGGTCTGGTCAAAAGGGTCATTTAAGCCTGACTGGACTTGACAAATCATAACAGTAAGCGATCTTTCAGACAGTAGGACTATTGACATCCCCGACGTACATTGACAACAATGTGTATGCTTTAGACTACATCAGCAATCTTTCTACCATCACATTTGTTCAAGGATGTTTGTCCAGTGAGTGAGATGTAAACAGCTTGTTTTCTGACAGGTGTCCTTACCGATATCATGGTCGTTTCCCTGCACAAGTGTCCGTTTCCTCTCGTCGAGATGCGATATCCCTCTTGACAACTTAAACAGCAAGACAAAAGGACAGGCGAGGAAAGCTGTGTATCTAGCCATATGACCAAATGTTTGTGTGAACGTCATTTTGTTTGAGTTTTAGGAAATAGCAGAACAATTTCTACACAGCACCGTCACTCCAGACAACGCCCAGGCCAGACGCCACCCCGTCACACTGACACAGTTACTTTTGGACGCCACCCTGTCAAAGCAATACAGTAACACCTGGACACCCCGTTAAACCAACACAGTCACACCTTGGCACCACATTATCACACTTACACAGTCCTATCTGAACACCACACCTGTATACCAGCACAGTAACACCCAGACACCACCTCGTCACACCAACACTGTCACACATGGACACCACCCCGTCACTCCAAAAGCGCCAAACCCCAGACACCACCCCGTCCCTCCAATCAGTCCCACCTGGACACCACCCCACCTCATCAACGCAGTCCCACCTGGACACAACCTCGTCACACCAGCACAGTCACACCTGGACACAACCTCGTCACACCAGCACAGTCACACCCGGACACAACCTTGTCACACCAGCACAGTCACACCCGGACACCACCTTGTCACACCAACACAGTCACACCTGGACACCACCTTGTCACACCAACACAGTCACACCTGGACACAACCTCGTCACACCAAAACAGTCATACATTTACACCACCCCGTCACACCAACATAGATTTGTTGAATGTCACCCTACGACATCATGTACAGGAACTTTGAACGTCATCTTACGACCTGTTATACAGGAACATGGAACGCAAACCTTACGACCTTTGCCATACAGGAACGTTGAACGTCGCGTTGAACGTCGCGTTGAACGTCGCGTTGAACATCATACTGAATCATATCTCTGTTGGACCTGACACTGCAGGAAAGAAAACACATCTACGATCTCTTTGTGTGACCTACTTCGTGTAGCAGGGAAACGGGCGTAAGTGTGCAAGCGTTTATCAAAAATATTTCCTAAATCAGCTGACCTTGTGTACGCGGAAATTGAACAACACAAATGAAGTGGTATCCTTATAACGTACATAAGTCGTGAAGCATGACGCACTAGTTCATCAGGTGACTTGATTGATCCCAATTAGTACCATAACAACTGTGTATGGTGCCTAGATCTATGTGTGTGTCAATACCACAACATCACCTACTGGAGAACCACAGGCGGCAGTCGCTTGATTATGAAACAGCGACGTCTCAAACCGACAGGAACAACTCTTCCATGAGATCATACATCGACTCATTAACGAATATAGATGCGAATTAACCAGCTGATGCCCCTTCATTTGGAGTCAATTAACATTTCTGTGTAATTGTACAGAATCAATTCCCAAGTCTCCATACTTTTCAAGGAGCCTACAACTTATGTTATGCACGTGCTCACCGCGACGGAAAGAGGTGACTGTCAGTTTTGTTTCAAATACAGATGACGAGTATGAGACTAGTAGCTGCCCTTTGAGGTTAAAGGTAAAAGGGTCAAGTTATTACTATATGTCCATTTTCTAATTCAAAAGATAACCGAGAAATAAACCGGCAGAAGAATTCAGGTTAAAACCAACAACAACACTTAAGTTTTGTACAATTTTAAACATGAAATGATTTTATTCCAAAGTTCTTTCTTTACATTGATATTGCTGCACATTCGTTACAATGGCACCACACACCAAAGTCAAGTACACAATTACAGTACAATAACGATGACGGTGTAAGATATAACAACAGCAGTAATTATAATTATATATAACATATTATATAGTATAAATATATACATTGCATTCAATTATAGAAGCAGATCCAATCTAGATTATACAAAAGACGCGCCAAGCCAGCATTGTTCCATCAGGGACGGAAAAGGGGGGCTTTACGGGAGAAAATTGTATTGAACAATAATATAGTTCATTGACTTTACGTTAGACTCTAGTTCAGGGTGTGTGAAGCTCAATACATGGAAAGACATGGCCGAGTTGACTCGAATGAACCCTGCTAGTGCAACACATTCAACACCGACCTGTCAACATGGCGCACTGACAAGCAATCACCCTGGTCACCCCCGTGTCGTGATCACAGAGATGTGTGTTCAGTCATTCGGCAGTATTGGATATTAATCAACAAAGGTATCTATTGACAGGGGTGACAGCTCTCTGGGGGCGCCGAATCGTAGATCCCCTTCCGCACTGCAACGGTGGGCACGAGGCTCATCGCAACAGGCTCCAGCACTCCGAGACCCGTCTGCGGATGAAAGTGCAATGATATGTCGCCTTACCTTGACGGAGGTGCACTTATTACCGATCTGCGATGGGATCAGTTGAGCTGACCTTTAATCTGTGTAGTGTAAATGAACAGGAGACACGTATGATAAGGTGAGAATGGCGAGCTGATTCATACACTTCCCAGCAACGATTGCCGCCATGTAAAGTGTGACTCTTGCTACGTAAGGCGTTAAACAACACACCAAAGAATCAGTGAGTTTAGTTTCATGACGCTTTGGGCAATATTCCAGCAATATCACTGCGGGGGACACCAGGAATGGAATGGGCTTCACACACTGTACCCATGTGGGGAATCGAACCCGAGTCTTCTGCGTGACGAGCAAACGCTTTACCGGCTAGGCTACCCAGCCGCCCTAAATATCAGACTCAGCAGAGATGACCATGGCCGGCGTGACAGGGAATGTCATCAATACATAGTCGTCTACGTAATTACATCCATTATTCAATTCTGCAAACATGTGTTACAGTCTACTAATACCATTACCATTTCAAACATGCATTTACTGAATCAATCACTATTACCAAACACACAAGTGAATGGCACTATAAACTCGGTTACCTCTCAAACATGTTAATCATCAGTCGATCTAATCGCAATTTACGTTGAAAAACGTTGAATAAGGAACGCGTTACAACAAAGGTACATACAGAAAATACATAGTAGAAATTAAACTTGAGCAAGGCCTAGGACAATGCAAAATTTTAAAACCCACCTTACCCACGTCTCTAAGTTAAGGACATGTGAAGGCCTTGAGCAACCGATGCTTGCCATAAAAGGAGGCTATGCTTGTCGTAAGAGGCGACTAACGGGATCGGGTGGTCAAGCCCGCTGACTTGGTTGACACATGTCATCGGTTCCTAGTTGTGCAGATCGATGCTCATGTTGTTGATCACTGGATTGTCTGGTCCCGACTCGATTATTTACAGACCGTCGCCATATAGCTGGACTGTTGCTGAGTGCGGCGTAAAACTCAACTCATTCACTCACTCACTCTAACTAAAGACTGAGTGATGAAACTGAACTAGACGAACAAGACGACATACACCTTTGGTGGACCCTCTCCTGCGATCAATGTTCAGTCCTTGGGGATGAGCATATCTAGTAGTAAACATTCAGTTGTAAGGCACTCCTTATTTAATCCCCCTTCCTCTCAAATTACCCGCAAATCCTTACCACCACAGGAATATTAAGCTGCCTGTTTACAAATATTGAACCGGACTGAAATAATCGGCTACCATATATACAACTTCAAACAAATCTAGAAGATCTCAAGATAATCCTAGGTTATTATAGATATTTGTATTACCATATGTATTGTTACTCTGACGTATTATGCATGATCCTTCCAACAAACGCTTTAACCACAAGGCTACCCGCACGGGCCCCTGTCTACAGTAGAAGCGAGCAGGACATGTGTGACTACCCGACGTCATATGTAAACTCTTCAGTAGAGAGGCAGGATTAACCCGGTTACTAAACGTCAAAGACTTGCGTACCGTCAGGATTTCTTCAACGTCTGAAATATTGCCCAGCCGTTGCACTTCCGACGGGTGTCTTAAGGCGGCTTGTTGTGGGGAAACGTTGTTGTTGTTTACAAACTTAATAACAAACCAAAGCAATAATGCAATGATCAATGTTACATGGTTTCCACAGTGAAACAAAGTGATGACCTTTGTATACACGGGATGTATACACATTAGGCGTGAGCTGGGTGGGACACAGACTAACGCTTAGTGTCTCTCTCTGTATATAATTTCGATAGAAACAAACTTTTTCCTTTAAACTGGAAAGATGTGAGTTGTGAACCTGGGAAACTCTACACTTGCTTAGTTTACAATTCAGCATTGCAGAAAGGGCTATCAGAAGCGAAAATAATGGTGTTCAGGGACTGTGAGACAAACTTTGGGGACGGGGAGTTGGCAGCAGGGTGAAAGATAGACTTAAGTGATGACTGCAGAATAAGGGAAGACATACCTGGCTCGGGGTGTAGGAGAATGGAGAAGGGAAGGATGGGGAAAGGAAGAAGTGTTGAAGAGAGAGGAGGGTTGGTGAGAGAGGGAAAGAGCTACAGAGATGTTTATATGGAGGTTGTGCCAGGTAGAGGCGAACTGGGATGCATGGCGAGGGTCGGGTGGAAGGCTGATTGAGGAACAGAGTGCTATGTTGAAGAAGGTTAGAGAAGATTTGGGGAGGAGAATGACGAGGGGGAAAGTGTCAGCGTGGAGCTCACGGAGTTTGAGAAAAATCAAGAGAGGGTTGGAGGGGAGTCAAGACTTGGAGAGTCGAGGAGGTTCTGGAGGTTGAAGGTATGGGCGAGGTTGACGGAAGGGAGAGAGGGCAAAATGCTGTAGAGTGAGTAGAATCGTCGAGGAAGACTGGTGAAGACGTGGGATGAGTGAGAGGGAGAAAGCTTAGACGCGGGTGAAGGAGAGTGAGAACATGGGGGTATGAAAGAAGGAGGGCGGGCACACACGCAGGGTCGTCACTCACAGCTGGGATTACGGTGTCACGTAGGCCCCACTGGTCAGAGGTGATGAATGGCGATGTAGGCAATGTCTTATGACATACATAATCCCCGCAAGCTCTTTACAGCGACAGAAAGGAGATAGCCTTGTTTATGGGCGTGAGGACGCGTGCATTACACAGCTATATGATGAATCAGGGCACTCAAGCCATCTGAGGACAATCTGAGGTAGACTCCGTTGACAAGGAAATAGGAGAAAGATAGACCCACTTAACACAAATATGGGCGATAGGTAAACGTACTTGACCAGGAAATGGAACAGAGAATCCCATGGCGAGTGCATGGGTGACAGAGATCTTCCTTGACGTGTAAATGAGGGTAGATGAACCGGAAAGTACAATATCATATTTGCGTGTTTGTTTTCAATATAAATGCAAAATGTCACAGTTCTTGTCTTTCCCGAGTGAAAAGTGGTTAGAGGAAAAATGCGAACAGATAACGTTTCCATGCGACAAATCCACTTTCACTTTTGTGAAAAATGCTGAAACTGCCAAGTGATGATGCGCGTCCGTGCATAGTGGTTTCGTTATTAATCCCTGATCTGTTCGCATGTCCTCATTTTAAAAAAGGGACAGGTAGCCCAATGGTTAAGGCGTAGGGTCGTCACGCCAAAGACCCGGGTTCGATTCCCCACATGGGCATAATGTGTGAAGCCCATTTCTGGGGTCTGTTTCACGAAACTCTCGTAAGCCTAAGATCTCGTGACTTTTCTCGTAGCATTTGTACCTGGTATACTGTAACATAGGAGGTGCGAATGCTACGAGAAACGTTACGATATCTTAGGTTTACGAGAGTTTTGTGAAACGGGGACCGGGTGTTGCTGGAATATTGGTTAAAGAGGAGTGAAACCGTACTCACTCACTCACTCACTGAGTTTGTAGCATCCCTCAAGTTAAAATGGGTAAAAGGAACTTAAGAAAGAAATCGACTTTGAGCAATACCGATTCTGTAACAGACAATAGCAGCCCTGAATAACAAGAGACTTAAATAGTGACTTATGACAATCATACCAATATACCATTACGTGTAGGAGTAAAATATTGTCTGACGTGAAGCCACCGAAAATGTAAGCTACTGGTGTTTACATCTTGATAGAAGTCATCGCACCATGCAAGAGAAGGTGATGAGTTGGTTGGTCTTGATGGAAACTCGACAAATCTCCCTGAACAGGTATATATGTTGCAGTCAGATTGTGAAATCAGTAATTCCGTGAAATGAGTAAAACTTTCAGTCTTTTTAATCACAATGCTTCACTCATTTCATAAAATGTTATTTCATCTCTACGCCGTGGACAGGGGTTTGTGACGTGTGGCTGCTCTGGACACAGCAAATATCAAACAAACAGGCTTAAACGCTTCAAAGCCAAGCTGAAGTGCAACAGTCGATGCCACAATAGGTTTAACTGTTAACGACAGCAATTGATGTTGAAATTGTGATCCACATTTGTACATTAAGTTATCATTATTGATTGTTTATACACAAATTAGCGAGGAATTGTTTATCCTCTTAGTCATAAGACTGAAATTTTAGTCATTTCACGATGTGACTGATTTCACAATCTGACTGCAACATATACACCTGGCGTAAGGTGTTGTGTTTTGTCTATCTCTAGCTTGCACGCAACAGTTGAGGATGTTGCCGTCCCCTCCCACCTCACGACCTATTCCCTCCCTCCCCTCATCACCCCTCTCCTCGTCATACTCCACTATCTCAACGTTTCCAACCGGCCCAGCACCACACCCCATGTGACGAGACAAAAACGGTAAATCGCCAGAACGTTTTCAGTATTTATTCACACATCTATACACCCTGGGCGCGTCCGAGCAGGAACAAATTTGTCTGACAGAAGCATCTGGAAATATCACTCCGCCGTGACCAGAGAACCTCATCACGACCTTCTGCTTTGATGTGTAGCGGCGAGATGAAGGGCGAAATGGCGTAAGGATATTTCTATATCTGTAATTATGGCGAATGTCAGACCAAGGCAGGGAACTCATTCATAAACCTATAGATGGGGATAATAAGCTGAGAGGCGTGTGCCATTGTAACACTGGGTCAACACCCGTCAGACTCTCCAGGCACATACCACGATATACACATTCTGGACGTGTGTAGCAATCGGGTTTCAGAGAGAATTAGATGCGCTCTCAGCACACGCGGAATTGTAATTCCACATCTCACGAGAAATTGTCTTCAGTTTAAAATATGGTTTTAACTCGAATTCCATTTCCGGATTCTTGTAGTGTCGGAGTATGCTCACTGGACGTTAAATGTATCCCATTCATCACCTTGCCATTCATCACATCACACTGATGCTGGTGGGCCTGACAAAATATTTGTAAAATATTAAACGAATCCTACTTTAAGTTATAAACAACTTGGGATGCGCCTCCAGACATTACTGTCGAAACGTATTCCCTGACAGACTGTGTGGAAACTGACGTCGAAGAAGTACAAGGTGGTATGCAAGGTTTGAGAGGGACTGTTGTCTTCCTTCCGTTGTAGGTGGACACGCATTTTAGTAAGGATCCTAGACTAACAACTGATCTCTGAAATGAACATATTTCACTGGAAAAATTGTTCATATTAAAAAAAAATAACGACACCCTGAAACTTTCTTCATTTTCAGAAGCGAAGGAAATCCAGACTTGCGTGGGATTTCTTGGATATATTTCCTTCAGGGTCTGTACGACAGACTATAGGGATACAGGACAGCTCGATTACAGGTTTTTATGGTAGCCCACTAGTAGTAGTAGTAGCAGCAGCAGCAGCAGCAGCAGTAGTAGTAGTAGTAGTAGTAGTAGTAGTAGTAGTAGTAGTAAATTCAAGAGGTTGATTTCCCCCAATAAACAACCTAATTTAAGGTCAATCATCTGCATATTGTGGCATTTATGGGACACGTTTGCAGTGTAAAAAAGTATGGAAAACATATTCACTGGTAAAATGACACCTCGTTCCCTTTTTATTGCTTGCAAAAAGACACCAGCTCACAAAATGTGATGAAGATCTAAGACTATGCATGTATTGGTTTATATTTTCAGGCGAGTAAATGACTAGCCTTTGCGTGTGTTTATGGAGGATCTCACCGTCAGAGCAGAATACGCTGACATTTTCGCCAACACCTTTTGTCATCAAAACGGACTGTGTTCTCACCTCTTGATGTCAATCACTGAATTGTCTTGTCCAGCCTTGTGTATTTACTTACATCCTTTCTTCAGCTCTTCAATTGTAGAGTGAGGGTTATAGCATAAGTACAAACACATGACCATAATATAACCAGAAGAGGACAATCTACAAGAGGAGGACAATCTTGTGGAAAGGGTTTTGTCGCCTTTAGTTAACCACAGTTAGTTTCCAACACAAAACAGAATTCATAATAAAATTTGAATGGGAATTTAATACTGTTACAAACGAGTATCATGTCTGCTTGTTTCCAGGAACTGCTGCTAATGACGTGATATTCCTATCTTACCCGAACACTCCAAATGTCTTACTATTATTACATGTACATGGTGATCTGTAACGAAAGCTGGCCATGCATTTGTGTTAGGTCTGAAACAGAGGAATGATCTTGTCTTAACACTAGACATGCACGTCTAATGTATTCTCACACACTCAGCGCATCAGGCCTTCTCTGTAACAAGGGGTGGCTATACACAGTGTTATACAATGTGTCCTAGCTATACATGATATGCCCTAACACACTCACTCTATAGACTTACATTAGTCTGGATTGACTATACACGACGTGCACTAACATTTACCTATATAGGACCCGTGAAGGTCGGGGGTAGAACAGGCCTTGAGCAACCCATGCTTGCCATAAAAGGCGACTATGCTTGTCTTAAGAGGCGACTAAAGGGATCGGGTGGTCAGACTCGCTGACTTGGTTGAACGATGCTCATGCTGTTGATCACTGGACTGTCTGTCCAGACTCAATTATTTACAGACACACTCTATATGCAACACTTACATTAGTCTGTCCTGGCTTAACACGAGGTACCCTTACACACTCTATATGCAACACTTACATTAGTCTGTCCTAGCTTAACACGAGGTACCCTTACACAGTTACATTAGTCTGGTCTGGCTAGGCATGGTGGAGCCGAGGAGGGAAAGATAAAAGCACATTCTGAGAAGGAATTCTGTAAAGACTCCATCCATGAATGGTACTAGATGCGTGACGGGTATGTAAGGCTGAGGGACAGACAGGTGCGCGGCGGTATGGAATTTCATATCAGTGCCCCACAAACGTGTTCAGCCTGTCTCTTCCTTGTACATGTATCCCTCTGTGTCTATCCGTTTCTCTGCGTGTCCTTATACGTGTCTATGATGTCCATACGTCTCCCTGTCCCATGTTTTTCCTTGACAGGCGAGGCATCGGCGGAGCACTCTGGATGGCCCAACTGTGTTACTGGCTGATTCTGGTCCTGTCGTAAACTTCAATCCATCTAATCCTAAATACCTTCTATGGCTCAGCGGTCTACAGTACCTTACAACACGTGCAACGTATGGTTGCGTATTATTCTGCTGCTACCGTTTTGAAACTAGATGTTACATCACTCATTGCACTTCCACGTCCAAAGTGTCCTCGCACAGCCGCCATAGCTGTCTAGATGAAACCCTGACCCACTTGTGAGCGCAGTATAGTCTTTGAGCCTTGTCTTCAATGTTGAAATGACTTGAAACTTGGTTGTGCGCTATTCTTGTTTGCAGAACACCCACGACGCGGAGACGCTTCAAACTTGGCATTACGTATTTTGTATTTGCGGTAAAATTAAAGCTGAACATTCACCATATGCTGTTAACCTCTGGTATGACTAACTACGTGTGTGAGCATTAGGCGACCAGCAAACACGTGCAAATTGTATAGCACGGGCGTAAAGTGGCAGAAATGCCTTCATGGATATGTTATGAGAGATGCAGTACTTACATTACAATTACTTTAGTTGTAGTCATTACACACATACAACTCTCTCTCTCTGTCTCTCTCTGTCTGTCTGTCTCTCTCACTCTCTCTCTTTCTCTCTTTCTCTCTCTCTCTGTCTCTCTCTGTCTGTCTCTGTCTGTCTCTCTCCCTCGCTCTGTCTCTCTCACTCTCTCGCTCTTTCTCTCGCTCTCTCTCTCTCTCTCTCTCTCTCTCTCTCTCTCTTGTCATCGTCCCCGCTCACCTACAGTATTGTCCAACACACTGATTGACTCGCCTCACTATTTATCTTCAATCATTTGCTGCAATCATCTAGTACATTCATTAAGTGGTCATAGATACCCAATCAATATTAGTAAATCGGTCCAAAGTGCCATCAGATCAGTATTGTATTTATCCAAGTAAACACAATCTAATGCTGACATAATGTGTGAACGGTGTAGGCCGGCAGTGGACGTGACGTTAGCCAATACTTAATGTCGCATCACTGGACGAATGGAACATTAGACGCTTGCTTCAAAAACTGGGCGCGGTCTACACATGTTAGTCTCACTTACAGACCCTCTGTAATAAAACATTCTCCTATATTCCATTCCACACCTCATCCCCTTGTCAACTCAATTATACTCGTCCCATTCTCAGGTCCTCTTCGTAAGAGAGTCTTCCTTAATAACTATACTTTGTCGTATGAAATTTACTGTTATTTGAGGGTGTGTATGCCTGTATGTCCACGGCTATTTCCTAGTCTGTTACATAGCCAGCAAATGCTTGTCGCAGTTTTATTAGTTATTGTCAGTGAGTTTAACTGGTTTGCTGTACCTGAACACCTACTGAACGTGGGCTGTTTCGAGATTGACGTATTTTTCCTTTAGTGACGTAGTTGCCTGTACCTGTCCAAAGTCCCGATATAAACAGTCAAGTCTGTGGATAATACTCTATTGTCCCGTGTTAATTATTCAAGTTACTGATGCTGTTAACGCGTGTATTCGTGTAGTCTCGAACACATCCATGGAGGTAAATGGTGGTGGAGAGGGTCAGTACTGTGGAGATCATTATGATCGCTGTAGAGAGGTACCGTGGACTGAAGGCGGACTAGAAGTTATGTATGTGTATACATTCAGTACTTCTACACATATAATTCCCTTAAAGGAGTATGCAGGTTTATCAGGAGATCCACTGTGTGACCTGCGTTATATTTCACGCAAAACAGGAATTATTTTCCTTTTAGTTGGCGTTTTAACAGTTATATTAAAACCAGCGCTCTTTCCAGATTCGGTTCTTGAGATATAATTTGTGAGCAGGTGCGCGAGAGTTTGTGTGACGTGTAATACTTGGGTCGAAAGACTCAAACACTAAAGACTAACCGCACAACCATTAGGACGAATACATATGACGATAAATGTACCATTAACGACTCAACTATACAGCAGTCATCATAATGTTCTAATGAACTCTATGCCCACTTGAACAAGCATCTTAATGGTCCAGTGCCCCGCCGTGATATTGCTGGAATACATGTATTGCCTAAAGTGGACTAAAACCAAACTCACCCACTCACTTAATGTTCCAATGAACCGTCCAACTCACTCATGGAACAGGGTCTACTCGCCCCACCACTACACGCCACCAGGACTATTAAAGTTGAGGCAATCTTTCTGCCTGTATTGAATTTTGTCTTCAGACAAGTGCCCGTTAAAGCATAATTGACTGATTTAAATAGTTTGAAATATGGTGATGTCCGAGAACAGAATAAACTGCCAACATGGATGGGAGGGGGATTCCTTCACGTACACTGCAAAAGAGCAGCAGATGATTTGCTGTCGAGGTCACTGCGCATGTCCCAACACAACATACGTCATAAATCCATGTAAGTGATGCCTCCATTGTGCCATACGTCCTCCAATACCGGGAGGAGGCGATTATTCCACCTCGCAGTCAGCAGTTTATCTACTTGCAGAAAATTTAAATTGGCAGCTTAGTATAGAGATGAATGTATGGGGGCCCTGCACGGAGCTTGGCGTGACTTGCGTAATGAAGAGAGACACGTCAATATGACCCACGTCTTTAGCGCGCATAGTTATACATCCGACATTAGTTACAGAAACCATAACCCTCAGCTGTAGCTGACCTTAGAGTCCACTGTAGCCAGCCTTCTTCTTTATATACATCTCCCCATACAGAATCACTGCAGACCAATGGTGTCTTTCCTTTGCCCTGTTCTTCCCATCTTACCTTAGTCCCACTGTCTTTTTTTATTCACTGGTCCCTTCTTTTTAACACTGCTGAACTCTCTCGTCCCACTATCCGCCGGGCCCCCTGACAACGATTTCTGGAAAAGGGATGTCCTGGAACACTAGATTTTCGTGACTACTGTCCAGGAGCACCGGTGCCTTGTACACTGCTTAATTGTGACGAAAGTTCCTAGTAACTAATATCTTTGAAATCGGTTTCTTGGTGCGTATTGACTCAGGTCATGGAACACCGGTTCCTGGTAACTAATGTCATGGGACACAGGTTCCTGGTAACTAATGTCATGGGACACAGGTTCTTGGTAACTAATGTCATGGGACACAGGTTCCTGGTAACTAATGTCATGGGACACCGGTTCCTGGTAACTTATGTCATGGGACACAGGTTCCTGGAAAACAATAGATCCTGGTGACTTCTGTCCTGAAACACAGGTTCCATGTATAAACTGCTTGACTTCGATAGCAGCTCCTTTTAACAAATATCTTTGGACACCGACTCCTGGTAACTCATGTGCTTGGATAACGGTTTCTGGTGACTCATCATATGACCACGGTTCCTGGTTTCTCATGTCCTTTGACAACGGTTTCCGATAACTTGTGTCCTGGGACACCTGTTCCTGGTAGCTTTTTGTCACAATTAATCAGTTGTGGGGTAATATTCTGGGACACTAGTTTCTTTGTACAGTCCTTTGTGTTGAACATTCAACATAGACACAACTCTATGCATTTACAGCGTTTTGGGTGATGAAAAGACATGCAGCTCTTCTGGCGATTTTTTCGTGAAACCAACTTTACTTCTGAATTACAATGTTTAGGATGTCAGCCATTTGCTTTCATTCATACCGTGGACTAGCGAATGCTTTGATCTGCGTCGGCCAACCGCAGCATGTGACATCGTTCAAAAACCAGCAATCCGGTCAGGTTTTCGTGGGGATGGTTGTTTGAAATTGTTTGAAGCCTTCACAACGTGTCAGGTCGTTCCCGAAGCTTAGAGCAATGACTGGTCGTTCTGTTTCGACTGCCGCAAGGAATGCATGAGCTATGCTTTGCCAAGAAAACTGCTGTTTTCAGGACCAATTATATTTTAGATGTAGATGCATTCACACGTTTCAATAATAGGTAGAACTTTTTCAGTGTTTAGCTCATCGTAGTATATATTTTCATTTCTAGTGGGTGGCAATGGGTCAGTGATCGCCATGTCGACCACTGATTTTATATTCAAATATCCTCAGGCAGGTAGGAGTCCTGTTTGCTTCGGCAATGAAGGTAGGTAGACAGTGTACAGCTCTCGTGTGCCTGGTTTGGGCATTGTAACCTATTGCTCTGGTAAGTGTTGACACTGTATTGATTAAGTGTCTTGAGATCCGCAGTGTCTTGGGTGACGGTAGGTTTGGGCAATAGTTCAAACCCCTTGTTTGCGGCGCATGTGTACATCTAGTGTCCTTGGACTGGTGTAGGCTCTGAATAACTCGAAAGTCTGGGATGTTCAGAATGTCTGGTAGCTGCACATGGTGTGCAATAAAAGCGTCTTCAGGTAAGGAGTAAGGAGTATACAATTGTAGTGTTTGGTGTTAAAATTCAAACCAGCGTATTGTCGATGGAGGCGGTTATTGCGGGGCTTGTCCAGAAATCCAGCCCGATTCCACCGGACCAACATCAACACCATCCTCGATATCTCCAGGGTATACGCTCCAATATACCCTGGGGATGTCGAGGATGCATCAACACATGTTTCCGTCTTCGTGTTAACTACAAGGCTCCAACTAAACACACGTGCATTTAGGCGGCTTCAGCGGTAATGTGCGGCTGTTCTTCTCGGGAAGGTTTAATCCATATTTATTTTGTATGACCTCCGATGTCGGAAGTAATAGCATGTCCCGAACACGCGACCGTTATTGAACCATTCAAACTGAGGAATCTACGCGCAACGAGTTCCTATTAAACTGGAGCTCAATTTTTATGCATAAAAAAGAGGGGAAAAAAGAGTAAGAAATTGATACCTTTGCGAGGTTCAATTAAATCTTGCCAGAGTCGATCGATCAGCAAAAGTACTTTGTTATTGTAGGGAAATAAACGGCTTAAGGCCATAAAAAGGGCATTAATTTCATACAGTAGGTGTAATTGAACAAAATTATTTAGTGGTACGAAAATTACGTCAAATGTTGTAGCCTAAAGACATACATGAATTAAAGATATCTCATCGTAAATAAAATAGCAGCCATGTTTCAGCACTGATAGGTATCGTGAACGCCTTGACTGTCTTGTCTTGAGCTCCCAGGCCGCCACACCACTCAATCAACCCCTCCCTAATAGCGTGCTGCGCCAACACAGGGCTCACTTTGGATGTGTGGCAAGTGTAGCCCCGGGCCTGGTGCTGAGAACAACTGTCAGGACTGGTCGGGGACTTCTGGGCGGCCACAGGCAATGTGCGGTACAGAGGAGCATTTAGTTGGTCAACTTTCAAACCTGTGTTGCAGGGACTTGTATTGTTGGTTTTGTTTGTTGTTATTTAACGCCGCATTCAGCAATATTACAGCTATTTGAAGGCGGTCTGTGAATAGTCCAGTATGGGCCAGACAATCCAGTGATCAACATCATGAGCATCGATCTATGCAATTGGGACGTAGTCACCATGTCTGACCACCCGATTCCTTTTGTCTCCTCTTACGACAAGCGTGAGTTGCTGAAGATCAGTTGTAACCTGGATGTTCACGGCAATCGGTGTTCGTAGAGAATGACTCGGAAGTACCCGTGGGGAAGGTACTGGTAGTGGTACCCAGGTTGTGGGGTTCAGTGCTGTAGGTACACGTATAATCAAACGTGACTTGATGATGGTACCGGTGATGCATTTACCGGTTTTCAAGGTATCCATGTTGTAAAATAAGTGTTGGTCATACCTGTATTATAATTACAGATACTGTTGTGTTGTAGGTGCCCGTTGTAACCATGCGTAGATACCCGTGTTGTAGATATCTATGTTTTAGGCATACGTGAGATAGGTACCCGTGTTGTTTATATCAAAGGTTTCAGGTACCCATGTTGTAAATACCCATATTGTAGGCACCCGTGTTGTAGATACCCATGCTGCTGGTGCTTATGTTGCAGGTACCCATGTTGGAGGTACCCATATTGTAGGGAACCGTGTTGTAAGTACCCATGTTGTAGGTACCTGTGTTTCACATGACCACGAGCTCGTGTATGTACCCGTGCTGTAGGCACTTATGTTGTGGGTACCCATGTTGTAGGGACCCATGTTGTATGCACCTATGATGTAGGTACCAACGTTGTAGTTACCCGTGTTGTAGGCATTTAGGCAGAAACTTAGGTTTAAGGTACCGTGTTGTAGGTACCAGTGTTGTAGGTACCCATGTTGTAGGTACCCCTGTTGTAGGGATCCATGTTTAAGGTACTTATGTTGTAGGTACGTATGTTGTAGATACCCATGTTGTAGGTTGTAGCTACTTATGTTGTACCTACTTATGTTACCCATGTTGTAGGGATCCATGTTTAAGGTACTTATGTTGTAGGTGCGTATGTTGTAGATACCCATGTTGTAGGTTGTAGCTACTTATGTTGTAGCTACTTATGTTACCCATGTTGTAGGGACCCATGTTTAAGGTACTGATGTTGCAGGTACATATGTTGTAGCTACTTATGTTGTAGGTTGTAGCTACTTATGTTGTAGCTACTTATGTTGTAGCTACTTATGTTGTAGCTACTTATGTTACCCCTGTTGTAGGGACCCATGTTTAAGGTACTTATGTTGTAGGTACGTATGTTGTAGATACCCATGTTGTAGGTTGTAGCTACTTATGTTGTAGCTACTTATGTTACCCATGTTGTAGGGACCCATGTTTAAGGTACGTATGTTGCAGGTACGTATGTTGTGGGAACTTGTGTTGTGTGTATTTTGTTATAAGACCC
Organism: Haliotis asinina; assembly: GCF_037392515.1. Classification (NCBI taxonomy): domain Eukaryota; kingdom Metazoa; phylum Mollusca; class Gastropoda; order Lepetellida; family Haliotidae; genus Haliotis; species Haliotis asinina. The sequence goes on along the minus strand of NC_090295.1, from coordinate 43,226,223 downwards.
ATGTTGTAGATATATATGCTGTAGATGTCTTTGTCCTAAATCTCTATATTGCAGGTGACTATGTTGAATTGTAGGTATCTGTCTTGTGGGTATCCGTATGGTGGGTACCTAAAACAAGCTATGCGTCGTGATGTCAACTCCAGGCGACTTTCATCCTTCCATCTTGGCCACTGTCGGAGGTTGGAAGATGCGTTCAAGATGGGAAGGGGTGAGTGAGTGTGTTTACTCTTTCACGCCGCACACAGCAGTATTCCAGCTATATGGCGGCGGTCTGTAAATAATCGAGTCTGCGCATGAGCAAATGGGAACCGGTGTCAAACAAGTCAGCGAGCCTGACCTCTCGACCTCGTTACGACTCTTACGACAAGAATGGGTTACTGATGAACACTATTCTGACCCGGATCGTCATGGGTCTTAAGATGCAAAGGAAGAAAGCCTAGAAGATGATCCAAGATCAGGATGACATTTAAGTTAAGATTTTCTTCATTACTTTATACATGGTACAAAGAATATGTTTGGTCGCCGACGCTGGACATGGACAATGCCGTGGGTATTTCTCCTTGGATTTAATAGCAGACAGGCGAATGGAATGTACACTGGAAAAGTGCCTGCAAGATGGTTCGAAGGATTCTAATCAGTACAAGAGTGTCAATTACAGACTAGAACATCCGTGGAAAGAACTAACGTCTGCTACCCGGAAGAAAGCAAAGTCAGCTTTATCAGCTGAAGAGGGTTGTGCCACGACTTGACGGCGTGTGTTCAATGGTCTGTTCCATCAACTAGAGGGGTCTGTTCCATCAACTAGAGAGGTCTGTTCCATCAAATACAGAGGTCTGTTCCACGAACTGGCGAGGGCTGCCCATAAGCCAGCTTTAGATTTTTTTCAATCAGCTTGAGAGGTGTGTCCCATTAACCAGAGGGGTCTGTTTCATCAGCTTGAGAGGTTTGTTCCACAAACTGACGATCAAGGGCTGTTGTATCAAATAAAGTTGTCTGTTCCATCAACTAAAGAGGTCTGTTCTCAAAAGGGTTCTTCCATCAACTAGAGGGGGTACGTTCCATAAGCTGACGAGACTTGCTTCACAGACTGTCGAAGGCTGTTCCATCAGCTTGAGAGGTATGAAGAATAACATTCATGGAAATCAACCTGTAGAGAGACAAATAGCCTAAGTTAGTGGGTTTAGCAACGGTGTCTCAAACACTTCCGAGAGAGTTAGCTGGACTCTCACGCAAGCAACACAGACTCTCATAAGAATAATGGCAACCATCCTCATATAAACATTGTAGTTAGACTGTCTCTCTCGGAAGTGATACTGACTCTCTTCAGATATTACTCTCTTAAAAGTAATGTCGATTCTTGAATGAACACGTAATGCCCTTGAAGAGAGATACTCATACCACAACAAGCCGAACCATCACAAAAATATAATTCAAAGAATCCAATACAGACGCATTTTGTATCAGATATTGTGTTTCTTCGAAGCAGTGATTATTTATTCATTTTTCATTCTCCAAATTAGATGGTGGGTCTCCATCTTTCCCATGTGTTATCTGCAGCCTGCAGCTTGTTTTCGGTTTTCTATATCTCCAATGCATCCTCCTTGGTGACACACAAGGATCCAAACAGCGTAAAGGGACACGTGCGTACGTGCGCGTGGGGAGTCGTGCTAGTTAGGATGAGACTGCTTCCTGACTGACTGATAACAGCATGGATGCTCCTGTTATGCATTACTGAGCTTTTCGCAGCCAGTGTTTCGTACATGTAACAACGGTTTCCTTTTATATGTTAATAATAAAGTAGCAGCTTTTCAAGTTGTTGTTGTTGTTGTTGTTGATGATGATGATGATGATGATGATGATGATGTTGATGATTAATGTGTATTAAATGGTCGAATGCACAAAGCCAAGCAACTATATTAACATAACACAACGACGCAGTTTTAAGAAGAACAGAAGTCCTCCGTTCATCGTTCGTCAGGTTTCAGTCTGGGTCCTCGCAGCGTAAAGTTAATCGTCGATTTAATGGCCACATAACATCCTTTAGCACTGTGGGACATTTCCAGTATAACATTCAGATCATAGACCGTTCCCGCAGACGCTTCCCACACATACCGCCCTCACTTCAGGACCAATGGATTCGAACCACACACCTTAACACAGGTTCCAGACAGCAACACTTACAGAAGGTACTATCGTCACCGTAGGTGTTTCTGTAAGAACACGTCTACAGGATTGCTTTGGACGCCATTCATTTAGATTTATTGCACAAAAGTGTGTATGATATAAATCAGAACTATATTTTCTCATCAGTCTGCTGAACAGTAGCCGTGGCTAGAGGGTATGATAATCGCATTCGACACATTGAACAACCCCCATATTCAGTAGACTTTTCTTTGTTTTATTTCAACTGTTTCAAACCCACAGAAGAGGAAACAAATTTCGCAAATGAATGTTAATATATTCCATAATATATTCTCTGTTCCGATACCCTCGTGCCATGACAGTGCACGGATAATCCTGATATTGAAAAATCGAGATCCACTGACATAATGACACCAGAATCTGATGTTTTTGTCTGTCATATCCTCACTCGTAAGTCTCATCCAAAGCACTTGTCATAGAAGGCGACTATGCTTGTCGTAAGAGGCGACTAACGGGATCGGGTGGTCACTCGCTGACTTGGTCATTGGTTCCCAATTGTGCAGATCCATGCTCATTCTGTTGATCACTGGATTGTCTGGTCCAGCCGCGATTATTTACAGACAGCCGCCATATAGCTGGAATATTGCTGAGTGCGGCGTAAAACTAAACTCACTCATTGTCGACTAACCGCATGCCCTAAGGCTTTTAACGCCTTTGGAATTACTGGGCGGTATCGGTTTCGGAGATGCAATATACGCAAGTACCTGTACTTAACTGGGCGTAGTTACGCTGGATGTGTCGTGCCTGGTGTCTGTTCGTTCTGTTTGTATGCTTTATGTTAATGAAAGTAAGACAGGCTCTAGCAATGTGGGCATGGGTAGCTCCCATCTGTATCATACACAGGACCAATTCCACTTGTCAGTCATGGCATTTAAGTGGTGTTTCATTTGAAAGCGTGGGTGGCTCACACGCCGTCCCCAAGCGCCACCTGGCTGGCAATGTTTTGCATTTTCTACATTAAAAAAACACGTTTCTTATGTGCGTTTCACTTCCTACAAAGAATATTGCTGTCTCTGCATTTTCCTTTGATTTCGTTTGAATTCGAAGTTATGTTTTCAGTTTTCCAATTTCATTTTAAAGGTGGCGAACTTTCTTTTTGTCGTCAGTATATCTAACGTCGTTGAAGAAGATATATCCGACCAGTTCTACAACAAATTTTATACATTGTCCAAGTCTTTGGAAATAACAAACAGAATGCATAAAAAGTTAATTGGTAAATGCCATGTAATGCATTCAATGAAAACAGTATCCATTTAATCAGCAAGTTTAGTCTGACCCTTACACGGGGTAAACAAAGTCTGCTCTGTCCATGTTATTATCCTTGCAGGCTCTTAGATCAAAGAAACATACTGCTTTATACAACAGACGGCAGCGGAGATCGATGGAGTATACGTCAAATATTGGGAGCTATAAAGGTAGAAATATTCCTGAATAATGTCCGGACGAATCTCCACCTCAAAAGTAAAGATATGAAAGATGTCTTGAGAAATAAGTGGCGCACCATTCCATCCGAAACCGGAATTACGGCGATTTCAGTCGCCTAATTTGAATAATAAGTGGAAAGGAATCGACTGGCCCTGGTATAATCGCTACTATTTCCTCCCTCCTCCGTCAGAAGCAAGAAATCTGAACGTAAACCTCGGCGTGCCTCCAGTATTGATGGCAGATACTGCCAAATGGTTATGGCATTTTAATAAGCTTGTCTGCCATGACTAGCATTTCCCTGCTATGAACATTCCAGAATAAATATCTAAATCGCTTTGTAATACGTTTCGATTCATATCTGTCGTTCAATCTTCGAGATGTTCTTATCTCAAATTTCGTGGTAAGTTTGTGGTGTGGGTCCATGGGCGGGGACTGCAACAGCGGTGTGAACGACTTCACTTGAGAGCAGCGTCATTAGCGGCAGCGGAAGCAATACATGTCAACTGATATCTCTCACAATGATGACGGGAAGTTTTGCTAACGATTCGAAGTTTCTTCCAGATTATTCGATACTTGACTAATTTGTGAGAGCCTCGGAAGCTGAGGGAGCGACATTCACAGCGCCATATGGCTCACGGCATCATGGCGTGACAATCATTGTATGAGGAAAGAGAGGAGAAGGAGAGGGTATACTGTATCAGGCAGAGGGTGACACTGTATCGGGCGGAGGGTGTGTCAAGCAGAGGGTGACACTGTATCGGACAGAGTGTGTATCAGGCAGAGGGTGACATTGCATGAGGCAGCGGGTGACACTGTATCAGGGAGAAGCGAATGAATTTAGTTTTACGCCGCTTTTTAGAACAGTCCAGAAATATCACGGCTGGGGACACCAGAAATGGGCTTCAAACATTGTACCCATGTTGGAAACCGACTCCGGGTCCTCGGTGTGACGGGCGAACGCTTCAACCACTAGGCTACCCCTTGAGGAGAAGACAAAACTCCCTGCTTGAATACTTTCAAACAAAAGGATTTCTTTCTCGATTGTTTGGAAGTTTAAATGTGTGAACATCACCGTCGTATATGCAGTGATGGTAGAAGCATGTGCACTATGTACACAGTAACCAAGTGCTAGGGAAATGTAAATACTCCTTCAGTAAATGATCAAGCAAGTATGTGTTTAGTGGTAAATGGCTACATTGTCCAACGAGGCTTTGCTTGGTGCGGGTTTACTAGTGTGTGTGTGCATACATTTTGTAAATGCTACCTCAGGCGACTGGTCAAATCAGTGACCCAACAATCGGTATCATTGCCTTGTTTGATGTCTGTGTCGGGCAGGCGCGCGTTTAATACATGGTTGCCTGGCCCCAGACGGGCGAGATTGCATTGTCGGGCCATATTATTGTAATGATATTCATAGCGTAGTGTCGAGTGACAGGCCGGCCTATCGAGGCTGCATTGACACGACACGTTACTCAATGATCATAGAAAATGAGAAAATATAATTGATAAGTTCCAGATGGTAAGTACCCCACGCACAGACATTGTTATATATCCCTGGATGAAGTATTCACTAATGTTACCATTACATTCGATGCCATAGATTTATTTTTTGTTGCAGGCAAGCGCTGCGGTTGGTGCGTTTGAGATATAACTACGCTCTTGGTTCGAATCCCCGCATCAGTTCATTCTACTGTTTTAGGCATGTTTCAGTATCTTGACAAATTAGCCGCAATTTTCTTCATGGAATTGCCTCCCTTGTGAATATCAGGATCCTAAGATCACAGTTCTCCCTGATGCTGATTCTTGCTTTGTCATCGTCATACTTCTGTCCTTGTTACAAGCGACTGGGTACACTGTTTCGTTGTACTCTTACATACTGCTTCAAATTGTGGACCATGTGTTCTTTGGGCTGACCTGGAAAGCCAGGACGGAATGTTGTTCGGCGAGGATGGGTGTATCTATGAGATAATACCCTCGTCCTATTGTAACTTACCCGTTACTATGGTTACGTTTTGTCGCGTGCGGTGTACCTGATACTTCCCACACAACAGTAAACAGTTCTTCATAACTTCTAGGGACCAGCTAGAACCAATTCTTGCCTTGACAATCTTCTCCATCAAATGAACGGTAATTAGGCATCTTAAAAGGCCCCTGTCTTGTGTGACACACACAGTAGATCTATTAGTGCAGAGCCTGGTATGTCCCCGATCTGTGTGTCGTCTGCGAGCTGTCTAAAACCGCCGCCATCTTGAATCAGACGATAGTGAAATCAACGAAACCTGTAATTATCCGAGTTTACACTGCTGCATGTGGTCGAGGTCGGCAGCGACATCATTACAACCTTGGCGTTCCATCACAGCCGTGGCAGCCAACATGGTATTGTTGGGGATGTGTAATACAGATCACAGAGTCCAGGACGGAGACACAGAAAGGGCGTGGCCATCATGGCGTCAGGGCACGCCGACAGCAGGCAGAGAACAGAGGGACGTGCATAACATGACCAGGTGAAAACCGCATCAGCGGCATCACCCAGTACATATGGGAACGGCTCTGACAAAGTAGCGTCAAATGTATCAACAGTCGTACTAAATTGTCATGTCAGAGACCTCATCTCTTTGTCCATTTTCTGTAAGGGAGTCAAAACTTAGAAACCTGTTATAAACCCTTGTTTAAAACAACTACGCTGACAGCTTTTAATGATGTTCAGATCCTCTCAAACCTCTGTTAATTTGATAGTAGCTATAAACTCTGGGTAAGAGTTCCTTTCGTTCTGCCATATCTAATAATATTTAATTGACATATACTAGAATTACTAACTAAATCTAACACAACAATTACCTTAGGACTCACAAATATAACTAAAAGCCCCAAATTAAATACAGTAATATAGGATTGAACCACTCAGTGTTACCTCTGTGGTAAATGTCCGGAAGAAAGATTGGAGAGACTGAAGCTGGAACTCTTTCCAAATCTGGAATGTTCTTTTTTTCACGAGACCCGTGAAGGTCCCGGGGTAGACTAGGCCTTCAGCAACCCATGCTTGCCATAAGAGGTGACTATGCTTGTCGTAAGAGGCGACTAACGGGATCGGGTGGTCAGACTAGCTGACTTGGTTGACACATGTCATCGGTTCCAAATTGCGCAGATCGATGCTCATGTTGAAGATCACTGGATTGTCTGGTGTCAGACTCGATTATTTACAGACCGTCGCCATATAGTGCAACGTAAAACTAAACTCACTCACTCGTTTTTCGCGAACTTTCCAGGTATCCATACTAAAGGGTCGCTAATTAACGTCATGTTGCTGTGAAGGCTGCCCTTGGTAACGACTGTTTGCTGCGATCAAATGATTCATGCGACACGCTAAATGATCTGTGAAGATCTGGGTTAGCATTGGTCTTCTGTAACCCTTGCAGATCGTAGGAGATGACTAACGGCATCGGATGGTCAGTCGTTGTATGGATCCAGTTGCGTAGATCGACGCTCGTGATATTGATCACTGGATTATGTGGTTCTGACGCGACTATGTACAGGCGGCGGCCATATAGCTGGGATGTTGCTGAATGTGGCGTTAAACAACCAGCCTGGTTTCAGTGAATACCCGGATCCTCCACCCAGTAGCCGGAGGTGATGTATCTTCATTGGGTCGTGGCTACACTAACTGCGTGTCTTGATATTTCAACAGGTTGATACAAAGCACATGCTCCCGCCACTGGTATGTCTGATCCAGATTCGATCAATTCAAGGTCGTGATACAGCTAAAACATCCTGGGTGGTTAAACAACACTTGCTTTATATTTTCACTTAATACGTTCTGGCGACGTCCATTAGGTCAGCAGTGACAGCTGACGTGCTGGTTGGGATTCAACCGTCAGAGGATAGGCCAGATACGGTTGCCAGATTACGTGTGTCCGTATGTACCCCTACACCTTAAAACTGCCACCCACACAAGAAGCACCCTGCCATCTGTCAACAGTTTTTGCTGCACCATCAATCTCTATTTATTTTCTTTCTTTGTGCTCACGCTCGGTTAAGTAATCTCACCAGTGTTTTTGTTGCTAACAGTTGGGTTGACGCGAGAGTTTTTGAGCGCCCGTACTTGAATAACACTCAGTTACGTAACATAGTATGTGTATTTCAAGATGGCTGTCTACTGAGTGTCATCCATCTTGTAAATGGTAGTACTAGACGTACAACTAATCAGGATAAACCCCGAGGGGGTCATCGTGAAGTGGGTGTGCTCATTGTGGCGAAACAATGACCGCAGTATTGAGGAAACACTTAAGTGAAGCGTTTGTTCACAGGGAGTTTGAATTATGGATGGGAGGATTTTTATGGGATTGTCGATCAAAGGTATTTAAATTTTCCCGCTTGGTTTGATGAATTCCCGCTTCATTCTAACAATACCCTCTGTAATCTCAGGACAATAGACGACGCATACTGGTATGTGTTAATTTAGTGAACATCAGCACATTCATCATCATCATCATCATCATAATCATCATCATTTGTTTGTTTATTTATTTATTTATCTATCTATCTATCTATCTATCTATCTATCTATTTTTATTTATTTATTTATTTATTTATTTATTTATTTATTTATTCATTCATTTGATTTCTAACGTATATATTCATTCAGTTATTTGTCTTTTTTACTAGTTCCTTCCTTCGTTCAAACAATATGCACTGTATTCGGTTGAATGTATCCATAACGATGGGATAAATCCACACAGACTTTAAAACCAGAGGCTGTATGGAACTTTTCTGTGACTGGAGTGCACCCTGTGTTTACCGAGAAGACTTTGCGTGTCAACCTATCCTATGATGCTATCAATGTTATTGCTGTCTGACTTGGCGGTAGGGACCGGTGACCCAGTCGTTTCTCTCGCCGAAATTCCTTATGCTGGTTTGCGTCCCTCGAGCCTTCCAGAACCACAGATTTCCTCTGAGAATGTTTCTGGGTTTGTCTGCAATAGTGCCACGCTCAAGAGTTCCCCCTAAGACGAGTATCACAGAGGCCCTTCTTTCAGGTGACACGTCATGTCATGAGATCCCCCTAGGACGAGTATCACAGAGGCCCTTCCTTCAGGTGGCACGTCATGTCATGAGATCCCCCTAAGACGTATATCACAGAGGCCCTTCCTTCAGGTGACACGCCATGTCATGAGATCCCCCTAAGAGGAATATCACAGAGGCCCTTCCTTCAGGTGACAGGTCATGTCATGAGTTCCCCCTAAGACGAGTATCACAGAGGCCCTTCCTTCAGGTGACAGGTCATGTCATGAGATCCCCCTAAGACGAATATCACAGAGACCCTTCCTTCAGGTGACACGGCATGATGTAACTGCTACTGTTCACCCCAACTCCCACCACACCCACCCCCTTCACTCACCCGATTTCATTTGGACTACTAACCTCATACGGTGGCCTGGCTTCTCGATGTTTTACCAAACTCAGTAACAAAGACAACAGCGCCTGCATTACACACTCAGACCAATGGTGACAGCTTACTGATACGACAAACTTTACTATAATGGACACTGATGTGACTGACAGAAGGGGAACATCGCAGCCCGTATCTACTCCTAGGCCAAATGTAGAGATAGCATCAAAATAAGGTAATATGATACACCCAGCCTTATCACCCATACTGCATATCTTGACCATGTTGAACACCAGTGCTTGTCACCACACATTAGACAATGTGATCAATTCTCAAGTAGTTTGTCTGTGAACATGTGGACATTGTTTCAACAGTGGACTGAACCCAGTTAGTTTTTAGAAACCTCATACCTCCTGTAGCTAGTTCCACATCAACAAGAATTTTTGGAAGGTGGGAGGTGTCATACTTAAATTGTACTAATTACTGGATAACACGTTTACTGCTACTGAGAGATCCTAAAAGACAGGGACTTTCTGGCATTTGGCCTAGGACTATATTAGCTGTTCATGACTAAATATAGCGTTGCAAGTCCGTTAATTCTTGGTTGGCTCATGTGCCGGATAACGACACTATATCGTTTCAAACGTCTCTTCCAACTTCGTCTCCATCTCGTTAACAGTTGTAGCTGGGCTTCAGAGTGAATGGCGCAACCGCCATATCCCTGCAGGTGCGCGGTACCACGCAGAGCCCGTAATAGCGCAATAATCACAGTATCAATAAATCTGTTCATATTTCCACAAGAAATATTTACATTTTACTTTGTTTGCAATAAAAACAAAGCATAAATACTTCCACTCAGATATCCAGTGCGCCGCTCTTCACGCGTCAAACGCCATCACACCGTATTAACATAAAAACGAAACTTTTTTTTCGGTTCGATTATGTTTGTTTCCAGTTACACAAGACAATTAAGTATCGATAATATTCCACAATAAATCTCCGGTGCTTTTGTTAGGAATTACAACAAGCGTCTGATCGTGGTTGGGACTGACCAGTTCTACCTGTCTGGGGCGACGGGATTCTACGTGTAACCAACCATGCACCGAAATCCCATTAAGTCAATCGAAGGAATGAACAATGCGGCTCTTCATGGATTATTAAAGATCGATCGGTGGTATTTGACTTTAATATACCTCTTTGTAATACCTTAAACCGCCACTACAACGCCGGTATTTTCCTAACGACTAATAACAAACGATCAATTTTCTCTACGCGCTTTAGATGACTCTGTGGGACACTGTGCTGTGATCAGCTACATTCCGGCAGTTTTGAGACCGGCAGCACCTTCCGCCGTTACCAACGTCGCTTGATAAGCCGGGGGAGGAGAGGGGTGGGCGGGGGTGCAGATAACAGGATGGAGGGATGTGTGAGAATGTGACACAAAACTTCAAGGATGTCTATTTGGTAGGGAGAGTAGCCATGTCCGTCTGAAGCCTTGAATATGGTGTCGGTTTAGAAATGTGTAACAACATAACATAATGATTGATTCTCGACGTAATGAAAGCCGGACTGTGTCACTTATACACTTCTTCAGTGTTTCTGCTGACGTATCTCAGCTGAAGGGGCTCCGGTCTCACTCTCTCTGCAGTGTTAAAACCATGGTTCTGTTGCAGGCTGGCAATGTCCTGATCTCAGCTAAAAGGGTCTTGGGTCTCACGCTCTCGGCAGTATTATAACCACGTTCCCGTTGAAGGCTGACAATATCTGTTTTCAAGTTCTAATAAATCTATATCACAGTATTCTGTCGTATTCAATCATCTCTAAAGTTATAAGAAAACCATATGTTTGTATATTTGGAAATATTTGGTAAGTCTACCAGGAAGGCACCCATCGGTACGCCTGTATCAACTTGCTCGCTGAAACATCTATACGACTTAATCAACTTGACAAGTTCCTGATCCTGTTGACGTTGACGTTATTAGTAGCGTTGACGGTGATGTCGTGCACTCTGATAAAAAACAACAACCCCAAAACAAAAAGAAACAAACAAAAAAAACCCAACAAAACAAAAAACGTTCAAACAAATAACATGATGCATCATCTGTACTATAGCCCCTGTACTGCCTGAAAACACCGACATCTTGTCGTAGAATTCCTGACAGTTTATTAAGGCCTATAGAAATCTCTGCTGCACATGTCACTGTGTGACGTTACCGGAAGTTAACACTTTGACGGTGATGTAAAGTCCACATAGGTGCTCTTGCTTTCAGGTTATCACATACAACATTCCGTCGTGCATTAGGACCATTATGTGAATTATGTTGTACAAAGAGCCGCAACGCTGTTGTACACATATTCCACTGGACTGCTTTGTACATAGATCCCAACGTCGTGATGATCTGTATTTGGTCTTCGGACGTCCCTCACTTATAGATACACTCTATGCCAAGTTATGTCGTACATGAACCCCTAAACTGTTGTATACAGGATGTACCGTACAGTAGGCATTGAGCAATGACAATAACGCCGTTTACCTTGTGTGTGACTATGTTGTATACACATTGCATCAGTCTGTGTTGGACAGAGACACTTACAGTGTTGTATACAGACAGTATCGAACTGCCTGTGTTGCACAGAGACCTTTACACTGTTGTATTCAGGCTGTATCGGACTGTCTGTATTGGAAAGAGACCATACACTGTTGTATGCACGCCGTATCCGAATGTCTGTGTTGTACAAAGACCCTTCACTGGTGTATGCACGCTGTATCAGACTAAGTTGCACAGATACACTTGCACTGTTGTATACACGCTGTATCGGACCGTCTGTGTTGTACAGAGACCCTACATTGTTGTCTACACGCTGCATCTGACTGCGTTGTATAGAGACCCTACACTGCTGTATTCATATTGTATCTGGCTGTGTTGTACAAAGACCCTAAACGTTTGCATTCACGGTGTATCTGACTGTCGGTGTTGTACACAGACCCTAAACGTTTGCATTCACGGTGTACTTGGCTGTCGGTGTTGTACACAGACCCTACACGTTTTGTTTGCATTCACGGTGTATCTGGCTGTCGGTGTTGTACACAGACCCTACACGTTTGCATTCACGGTGTACCTGGCTGTCGGTGTTGTACAGAGACCTTACACGTTTGCATTCACGGTGTATCTGGCTGTCGGTATTGTTTGGAGACCTTACACTGTTGTGTTCACGCTTTATGGGACGTCTGTGTTGTACAGAGACACCTGTGTCATATACATGCTGCACCGACCGGTCTCCGCCATACAAGCCCTCAAATCCATCCATCCAAGAAAGCTCATGCAAGTCTAGATTACACTTTCTGAAAATCTCAAGTCTCTGGGCTATTTGCATTATATTTTATGATTAATAATTTAGGGACAGTTTATTTATTTTTTATTTTAGTGTCTAGATGCTAGTCTAAACCTGACTAATGGTGTAAAACAGTGTTTAATCTAGATCGGCACAGTAGGTCACTAAAAGTGCTCATTTACGTGGGCAGCGGTATATAATGTACTTTCATAATCTGACAGCAGCTTTCGCCATGTTTAGATATGCAAGCCATGCGCCTGTGTGGGCATGTGCATGTTTATATCAAGCTGTGTATGTGAGGCAATACTGCAATGCATGACACAACGGCCGACACAATCTTGATTCACTGTGGGACCAAGAAATCGACGAACTCGCGTTACGCCCAAAGCACCTAATAACTCGAATTATTTCAAACTCGATATACATATTAACTTCACATGCGTCAGATTCATTATCGGCATTATATTTTAATATAGGCATGACGTCGCCTTATAAATGACTCGTCGCACTAACTGGCGGGCCGACCAACTTTTCAAGTATTATTGCGCATGAGTTAAGCTGAAGTGTGCCTTTAACTAGACAGTGGAAGTAATACTCCACTAGGTTTCAATAAAAGTGTCAGAGGAATCAAACTATTCCCCTGCAGTGGAGTGAATCCTGTGAAACTAAACTACAGCGAAGTAATGACGTTCCAGGTGAGGAAGTTAAATTGCCCAAGTCTCGCCCAGCTTGCTCTGTCAGCGTCCAAGTATAGCCGCGAGGAGAGATGTCATTGTCCCGCTGCACTTCAAACGTTGTCTTCGTTCAGCAATAAGCCTTTGTATTAACAAGTTATCAATTTGAACATGTACAATCGTCCATTTATAGACATGATTCTCAGCCCTAAATGATGTTCCGTGGAACTCTGTGGCTTATGATTACTTACTGACCGTGGCTATACAGCTGTAATATTGTTAAGCGCGGCGTTAAACAACAAACTGAAATCTCTGACTTACATGCATTGAATCTTTACAGTGCCTGAAGTGCACGGCCTAGTAAAAGATGACATCGTAGTGGACGGCATCGTAGTTGCCGACGTCAAACAACGACCCTTTTTTAACACAATTTTAATCCAATGTCATTTTGAACCCTTTGAAGAAATTTTATGTTCCAAATTCTAAAATGAAACTATAATAAAATCGGCTTGATAATTATCAGCCGCGCGATTTTATCGATGAACTGATTGACGTGAGTTTTTTTTGTTTCAATCGTAAACTTATGCACTTCACTAATATACACCTGGAAATTAATCAAGCAACACCCCAATTTTTTCTATTGGAGCAACTTTGAAGTGTTCTGACAATCAAAATATGCCGGGTTGATATAGTTTGACACTTTTTTATTCAACAGACGATCTCTGACAAACAACTTAAAGGGAAAAAGTATCAAGACTTTGCTTTATTGCAACGAAATCCAAATTCTTAAAACTGTCTTAAATTCATGAAAAAATGGACACAATTTACTATTCATCCACAGACGTTGTTGTCAGGTGTATTAACACAAATGTCACATGGAAAGAAAGAACAGTCATCTGAGAGTCTGCACACCGACTTTCATCAATATCTAGTGTGTCCTCCCTGCGCACGCACCACCGATTCCAGACGCCTCCTCATTCCTTGGATGAGTCTCCGGATCTGATTCTGGGGGATCCTGTTCCACTCCTCATGCAGGGCAGCCGTCAATTCGTTGAGATTATGGACTGGTGGGTCTCTCTGCCTCACACGACGGCCAATAAAGTCCCACAAATGTTCAATGGGGTTGAGGTCAGGGCTCATGGCAGGCCATGGAATTCTGTCAATTGCATTTTGCCGCAAAAAATCATTTACAGCATGCGCCCTGTGAGGTCTAGCATTGTCGTCCATAAATATGGGTCTCGTTGCCAGAGGATGGTTCTCAAAATGAGGTACCACAGCCCTGTCAAGAACCTCCTGTTGGTAACGAACACCGTTAAGGTTGCCACGGATGGTAATGATATCCAACTTGCAGTTCATGGAAATGCACCCCCATACCATAACGGAACCTCCCCCAAAGGCCACAGTCTCCTGGATGTTCCGTGGAGCCATTGCTGTGTTCCTCTGCCTCCAGACCCGAGTACGACCGTCCACCATGTGCAGCAAGAACCGGCTCTCATCTGAGAAATGGACCTTCCTCCAAGAGGCAATGTTCCAGTGCAAACGGTCATTACACCAGGCCAGTCGGGCTGCCTTATGGGCTGGAGACAGTCTGGGTCGCTTGATTGGCCTCCTTGCCCGGTATCCTGCAGCTTTCAGACGATTCCGAACAGTCCTGTTCGAGATGGGTCTCCCTGGAAGCCACTCCTGTCTCAACCGAGAGCTCGAGTCGAAGGACCTGCGCCGTACAAGTCTCAGTAAAGCTCTGTCCTCCCGGACTGTGGTCTTCCTGGGTCTTCCTGGTCTAGGCAGGTCTTTAACTTCATTAGTGGCCCGGTATTTTTTCAAAAGTTTTGAAATTATGGAATGATGTCGTCCGATTTGAGTCCCGATTTGTCTTAGAGACATACCAGCATTCCTCATGCCGATTATTTGCCAACGAGTGGCCTCTGATAATTTCCTACGTGCCATGACATTGAAATGAATGAAAAACCGAATGCAATCGACAACCTGCGCTTGTAAACACCCCAGGGAAAAAGTGCATTTTTCGAAAGTTGAGGTTAAAGCAATGCACGTGCGCTGTGCAAGCTTCACGCGCGTCATATCAACCCATGAAAAGCTCATGCTGTATGTCAATACATCAAAATTGAATAATCAATCATCAAAATTACTTCGTTAAACTTTGTTAAGTTTTTATGTGTCTTTGAATTTGGTGTTGCTTAATTAATTTCCATATGTATATAATCAACGGTGTCCACGCGGGGAAAATCTTTACACAAGCCCTGTAAACTAATCATGCACATAGGGAACAAGACCTGCTACATACACAAGTTCACAACAAGTACATCAATTAGGCTCAAGTTTATATCAACCTGAACGACAGAAATCACTGGAGAAAGTATACAAGTTCTTTTTTAAACAAAGAAAGGATACATGCGTGCATACCGTCTCAGTCTTGATATGTCGGCAGGTTGTGGTGCAGTGAGATCAGTCAGTCCAGTCTGAGAACTCCAGGCGATCGGGGAACAAGTAGGTGCTTATTATTTAGGTGCATAAGCGAGCGTTCAACGAGGAGCGACAAAACATTTGCGCATGACAGCTCTAGCCTTTGAACTCTGGTGGCAAGCCTCGATGTGGTGGCGCGCGTTGTGAACGTACCGTCATTTAGGATCTACTCTCTCAGCTGTTGAGAGAGTGAACGAAGAAGGGGGTAGGTCGCTCTGTCTATCAGCGTCCACGATGTGTATGGGATAAGCGTTCCGTCTTTTAAGACGCTGAGCGAGTTGCCGCGATACTGTGAGCCGTTACACTTTGGGAGTTGTTTGGGATATACCCGTGCTGTAATCTTCGAGGCAATCGGTGCTCATTTTACGTGACCCTCCTCCGAAATCGGGAGTACTGGGGTATTTCGGAGTTGAGGAAGCGCACGTGAGTTTGTGAGCGTCTCAAAGTTTATTTTTTGGATTAACAAAGATTTGCCCAAGCCATGGAGGGGCACTACCTGTCTGTGCTGTTCCTGATTATGGCATGTGCAACCTGTATTGTCTTGTCCGAGGGATCTGACAAGCGAGTGGAGATCGAACAGAATGAGATTCGTGTTACTGACCATCAGCGTGTTCGGACAGACACCAGAAGCCGACAAAATGCCGAGAGAAGGAGATTGGCGTATAACACACGAGCTAGACAACATTTAGAACGCCAGAGACAACTCCGGCAACGACAGTTAGCTCGGCAACGTCAAGCTTATAGATATAAACAAAGATTAGGGTCGAGGGATCGACAAGCTGACGCACGTCGTCAGCAACAACAGAAGCAGCAGCAACATCAGCAAGATGCTCGGCAAAGACCGGCTTACAAGTACAACCCCTTAAAACCTCCATCAAGACAAACCCTACCGAGACAAAGGCATGTAAGACTTCCGGTCAGACAAAATCAGTCAAGACAAACCCCAGTCAGACTAAGTCAGCCAAGACAAATTTATAACCCAAGACAAAATTATAATCAGAGGCAACAGCAACAGGGTTATGGTGCTCGCCTCCCGCAACCTTCTCCTTATAGACAGCAGCTCCGTGACGCCTCAGCCACGAAGGAAACCAAGGGTTCGCCTATGCCAGATACAAACACAGGATTCGTGCTGCGAACAGGGATGTAAGTAGCGCACTTTCTGTACACCCACCACAGGTAGTTTAGTTGGAAATTAGGTAATGGGTCACCATATAATCATTATTAGATTTTCACTCTAATATGTCATCAAAATATTATTTGTGACGTGTTTCCTTTTAGAATTCATATTCGTAAAAACTCCGGTGGCATTCCACACTAACTCATCTTGTCTTCGGCAGAAGAAGGAGTGTTGAGGTGGGGATGGGGGGAGGAGGGAGGAAGGGGAGAATGGCTGTCACAGAGAAAAACTAGCGCCTGTGAAATTCGCCTGACGAGCTTGAAAATCTGACAATGAATTTATTATGACAAATCATTACCTAATGCAGGTTCAAGTTGACGCTGTTGCTATTCACACATCATAACAGTCTTATCAAAGAAAGTGCAAAGCGACGCATGTTCAACCGGGATCGCCCGTCCCGCTAATGATTTAATAAACACAGACTACCTTATAGAATAGTGTTTAATATCGACACCATGTTTAAACGCACATTACACACATGCGATGAAAGATAGTGTCGCCTAATACACCAGGATAACATAACCCCAAGATAAACAGCCACACTGACAGGCCTGCGTGTAATAATTGCATCAAACATCGATAAATAAAAATGAAAATAGAATTAGAATTCCCCTTACCACCACAAGTGTCACAAACCCTTCTTCCCCTCCCAGCATATAATATCTAATCTTCCGCCCTGTCCCCCAAATTATTCAGCATTCTGTGATCGCCCGCCCCAGGACAAGCCAGAAGTATGCGGTGTGCCTCAGCGCGCTATATACACGACTGACATAGTTTACAAGTCTTATTATTCAACCTTTTTTCGCCCATCTGACAGTATAAGCTTCAATGTGAAGGATTTCTTTCAAGTTTAAATTGACCTGTATTGAAAGTTGGGAGCTTTCACGCCGACTTAAACTCGTGTCTCTTCCATAAGGTATGGGGAGCTTTGGTCGCCCATTTAATTCATATAGGTGATAGCTGGCCCACAAGACACACACGGCCATTACACGAATGTTCAGTGTAAATCATAACTTGACACGTAGGCTTGTCTATTTACATCTAGCCACTCAAGTATGAAAATGAGAGCAAAATTCTCTTTAAGAGGTTCGCTCTGAAAGGTTTGACTTCATCTTACCAATCTAAGCAACGTCAAGTCACGCTCCACGAACACAGGCAAAACATAACTTCATAAACATGATATGCAGCAAATCGTTGATATGCCGTATAATTTGTATTCACCAGGCCGATTCAGTGGAAACTCCTGGAAACAGTGGTCCACAGTGGCCAAAAAAAAATAATGGACGGGCGCTCTATCGACACACGCTACCACCTCACAAAACAGGTTCCCGGACTAAAACAAGCACCTGTTAAAATCAATCTCGTTATTTCGCACGGTTCTCAGCGTGGCTAAATGAAGACATTCAATTGAATAAGAAACCATCTAAATCTGAAGCAACGTTTTACTATTTTATCCAGATAGTCCTGGGGTATATATATAACTTACTATCTCGGTTTTCCTGCCTGTAAATAAAACACCCCGGCCTGGAATGTGACGATAATCAGACGGGTGACATAGATACCCGTACATCCCGTGTAAATGACGTGATATAATTTCTAATATTTCATGTAAACCCGGTCATACGATAGTGAGGTATCGGCGACTCGCGTCTCCAGCCATACAACACACACCGGAGCTCCCGTTGTCGACTTCTGAATGAATCTGTTGACATTTCGGCCCCTCGTGTTGACCTCGCGTTCAGCGTTTAACTGTCATGTGATTTCCACATTATTACAACTTGTGAACTGTTGATTTCCATCTGAACGCTACACAACTATTTGGCTTGGTATTGTGTCGAGATTAAATTGGGGATGTATGTGGTGATATAAACACCAATACACGCAACAATCACCCCTACACCGTCCCTCACAGTGTGCGCTCTGCAACAGGTTCTTGTGGTAACCTGCACGGGCAGTAATTATGCTTATTAATGAGCGGCAGGGTAGGGGTTGGGAGCCCCGGGACGCTGGTCTGTGGGGAGCTGAAGTCTATGAATGTAACACCGTGTCCTCACGAGGCCCACAGACGGAACTATCATCAGGAGACTTCTCAATTTACAAACCCTCGTGACAACTCGGTATAAATTTTAATTATTTTCTAAAGGTGGTGACGTATTAGTGATTTATCCTGGCGTCCCCAACACCCAGAACAGACCTGACAGGGGGGTAGTTGTTCAGGGGGAGTAATGACTCTCTGCGCTCAACAAAACACATGTCCTGGCTGGGCACAAAGTTTAATACCTTGTTAAATACCATTGCAGAAATGTCCAACTGAATGCCATGTGAAGAATTGTGTTTAAAATCATGGCGAACGCCATATTGTGATACGTCACGCCAGATTGCTCTTTAAATAGAAAAGGTAACTTAAATGCAACACGCATGTGTAAAATTGAGGTGAAATTCACTGAAAAACGTTGCCGAGTTGCGTGTCGAATTTTAAATACCGCGAGGACCATATTCAGTACAATATTTAATGTTGCCAAACCCTATGATTAATATCATCATGCCTGAAATACAAA
Source organism: Haliotis asinina (assembly GCF_037392515.1). NCBI lineage: Eukaryota > Metazoa > Mollusca > Gastropoda > Lepetellida > Haliotidae > Haliotis > Haliotis asinina. Next base: position 43,206,987 of record NC_090295.1, on the reverse strand, counting down.
ATAGTTGTAGGATATCATGTTAAATTACATTATACATACCGGGACAACACTCTCTTGCAGACCCCAGATCACGTATATAAATATTATAAATACTTTCCCTCTTTTTCACTCGCGCCATGAGTCGGTTTAGTAGCTAAATGGTGTACTGGTTAAAGCGTTCGCTCACGTCGAAGGCCCGGGTTCGATTCCCCGCATAGTGGAAATGCGTGAAGCCCATTTCTGGTGTCCCCGCGGTGATATTGCTAAAGGCGGCGTAAAACCTCAGGTCCAGAAGAGTTTTTTCATTTCGGTGAAACTTTTAGATTGATTGCTCCTTTACAGAATTATTCTATTTGACGCTTACGGTACGGATGATATTATGTTTCATTATTTCATTATTAATGCATTGCAGTAAACTACGGATGTTACGAACTCGCATTTTTATTCGCAATAGCCGTAATTCTGTACATGAATTTCGGCTGAGATATATATTAACTGATCGGACATAACAGCCAATATATGAGCCTGTTCGTTATAAGCGTACTCGGTATAAACGCAGTTGACAGTTTGACACATGTGAAACCTACGCTCACTGTTCGTCAAATACTTTCTGTCGTTACTCCTGCTTTTTAATTTGTTTGAACGCCCCTTCTACCCTATTGTGTTTTCCTCATCCCAGAGCTTTATTAAAACGAGAATTTATTACCGAATACCGTAAATAATTCATAGTTCATACCATGTTGTAACTCTTGTCGATGCAGTGGAGAAATCAGGGTGAACTCTAGGTTGAAATCCATTCAAACAAATAACATGTGGAATATGATATGAAGCATGTCTAATTTTATTTTCAGAAATGACGCTGAATACAATATAAAAACGGATGTGAAATACATATATCATATTATTCCCCGTACACCACAGTCGACTGCGTCTTTAGGCCGCTCTGAATGAGATGCTAAGATGATTGTCCAATTCTGTGTTTAAAAAAAAACTTTTTTCTATTTTCTTCTAATTTTACTTCATCCTTTTACACGTCAGTGTGTGGACATGTGTATTCATCGCTTCTGAGGGGAACAAAAGACTGGTTGGCTGATTAATTGTTGTTTTACACCACACTCAGCAATACTCCAGCAATATGGTAGTGGTCTGTAAATAATCGAGGTTGGAGCGGACAATCCAGTGATCAACACCACAGGCGTCGTTCTGCGCAACTGGGATACGATAACATGTGTCAAGCAAATTAGCGTCCCTGACCACCCGATCCCGTTAGTCGCCTCTTACTAAAAGCATGGGTTTGCGACAAAAGAAATGAGTTTCACCCGTTATTACCGAATTTTGATACACCAAATCAGAATTTACCGAGATATCGTTTTAATCACAAGGCTAATTTAATGCTCTTTAATTCGCAGTGAACGTCACGTATTACACAATGGCAAGAAAAGAACGTCATGTTTGGGGTTTCCTAGGGCCAGCAACCGTAAAAGGTTTTCATGTTACACATTAGTACTACACAGTAATAATTCCCCTTACCTGTTGTGTATAGCACGATTAAGCAGGGTTAAGAGACACTCCATAGTATGTGTCACACATGAATGAACATATTCAGCAGGCTAGTGTATACAGACATATAAACACGAATTTAGTTTCGATGGCCCCAATAATTGCTATATCCCCGAAAACGTGGACGTCAGGGGCATACCTTCCCAGTGCGACATGGAGTGTGGTGGGAAAAATAATGTTTTGTGATCCCCTCAATCCCTGGGCCAACACACGACCAAACTTCGTGTACATACAACTCAAACAAAACGGAAACAACCTGGCGCAAACAGCTCTGGACTGAAAGCCAGCGCCATCGCGTTACCGTAGCGTTTGAGCATAAGATGACGGTTAGTTTATGATCTCAAATGTAACAGTAAACTGACTATCAGTGGCAAACAAACGCGAAACTGTTCCTGAATGCTGTCTATTCACTTGTATTTCTAAATGTGTCCGGTGATTGTTAACCGGCTTTTCTGTCACGATTCTCATGGTGTATAATGGGCCATTTCCGTCATGTTTGATCATTGCTAACGGAGTATTTTATCATGCGTTTGATCATTTGTTACGTTGTGTTTGTCTCATGTGTCGAGTAATGTTCAACGGGGTATTTCTATCAAATTTGTAAATGGGCTATATTTATCGCATTTTGATCTTTGTAAGTGTGGTTCTCTTGTTTGAATCTCTTAATTGTAAATCTGGTATTTCTATCACGCATTTGATCACTGTACACGACGTATTTCTTCCGTTTGTTTGATCATCGCTCGTTTGATCATTGTTAATTCAATATTTCCATCCTTGTTTGATCATGATTAACTCAGTATTTCTATCGCTCGGTTGATCATGATTAACGCAATATTTCTGTCACGTGTTTGATCATGATTAACGTTTTGTGTCTCTCTTGGACTGCACACTTGGACGGCACACTAACTAATACACATAGTGATAGATTCTGAAATGATTGTAATCTGATTAATATTTTTATTATCACTGAATCTACATATTCATAATCCATACAACACTCCGGTAGGGAAAGTACTAAACTTCCCCGTCCAACTGGTAATTATAGTGCCCAGAGGAAGGCAGTAATGCCATGCGTATGTGCACAGGTACGTTGTGCGTGGTAGCCATGTCCTTGTCTATTCTGTAGGTAGCTACTTGCTACTTGGGGTAGCCTAATGGTTTAAGGCGTTGGTTCGTGACGCTGAAGATCCAGATTTGATTCATCACATGGGCACAACCTACGAAGCCCATTTCTGGTGCCCCATCATATTGCTGGTATATTTCTAACACCTCACTCCCTCAGCAGATGAATATTTTTCACTTTCGTGTAAGGAGACTGTGAGGCTAATGCCATCTCACCGTGAAGGCTGACGTATAGCCAGACGATCATCGTCCCATTTCTTGTCGACAACGTCGCAAAGAACGTCTCTTTAAACTCTCTTTTCCACCTGCAACACGCGTGTCGGTATTTTAGTTGGCCCTGACGTCTACTCAAAGTCAGAAATAGATCCTAACGAGTTTAAGTCAACTTCAAACTTTACAGTTATCTAGGAATAGTCACAAGGTATGTAGTATTTAGTTATGTTGCCATGTAACCCATGGTTAACACGTGATTCCTGGGGTGACTGAGGAGACAAATCCCCCCAACCCCCAACCCCTTTCATCAACCCCCTTGGCTTCACTTAACACCTTGGGGTTTTGTATCTTTTTCACTACTTCCTATTCCTAGGCACGTCGTGTATGTGCAGACTGGATCCATGGGTTTTATGGAGTCTCTGTCGTTTATGATGTTGTGCGTGTTTACGGAGATACCTATTTAACATACCACCAACACGGCAGCATCCTCCAGGTCTTGGAACTCTTGGAGTCTGGAATTGTCATAAATAACCGGCATCTCGAAACACAGCCTCGAACCGAACTCTTCAGTGTTAGTGACGCAAGCAACTTGTAATTGAAACACTGAGTATTGTCAAATATACATACCCGACGCACAGGGCGTTATCAGCTTTAGAACTGTCGCCACAAAGGATTATTTTAGACATATTTTAAACACACAGGGTATTACTACCTGTATATGCTCTATACTTAGGGTAGTATCAGTTACATGTACTAGAGACACAGAGGATTGCACATACCCTAAACCATCGGTCGAATAATATTATTCATTTATGTTAACATGTACTCGCGTTATAGTCAATATTTCATTATGTTGATGAAGAATGTGTTGACGACAAGGAGATCATATTCGACATGAATATATCAGAACTTGAGAAAATATATTTCATGTGAGACGAGATACAAATTTGACAAAAGGCATTTTCTGTATATAAAGGGAGATTCACTGTTACATCAACTTTTGAACGGAGATCCACTTTTACATGGTCTTTAGAAGGATGATCCACTATTGCGTCGTCTCTAGAAGGAAGATCCATGATTACATTGTCTTTAGCAGGGAGATCCACTATTACATTGACTTTAGAAGAGAGATCCTCTATCGCATCGTAATCAGAAGGGAGGTCCACTATTAGATCGTCTTTAGAAGGGAGATCCAGTATTACATTGTCTAAGAAGAGGGATTTACTATAACACTGCCTTTAGAATGGAGATCCACTATTTCATCGTCTTTAGAAGGGTGATCCACTATTTCATCGTCTTTAGAAGAGTGATCCACTATTAATATCCACCATTATCAGCTGTTGAAGGGAGGTTTACTATTACATCGACTGTACGTATATTGTCTGTCTGGCGCGGTGATGGACATTTTCACCAATCACTCCGTGGTCAGTGGCCCGATATCGGATGGGAGGATACGACCGTCTGACCAGATTGTATGTGTCTCCGGACGCCATTGTGACAGCCACGTTCACTAACGTTACGATGTTACCGTACTGTCTGATCGAGCCACTCTCTGGACGGTCATGCCCTATATAGCGTCTATGTAGACACAAGAACATATTGGACAGGTTCTTATGTAGCAGAACTAGTTAGAGATACGAAGGAACCCTTTGATGTGATCACCAGTGTGAATGGAGAAGACTTCTGGACGTAGTTACCGCCAGGTCTGACTGTGCCAGAATCTATTACCTCCTCGTCTTTTACTGATGTGACATATTGAGCTGTATCTGATATCACTCCACAAAAATGCTCGACCATTTATGAACCTTGGAACGGGAATATTCTGGAAAAATTATCTGGTCTACAAAATCTTGGAAAAGTCAAAGAACGATTGTATCCCTTCTCACCCTTCCAGTTCGTTGAACACAATTTAAAGTTACCTAATTGAAAAAAAAAGATTTGAAATTTTAAAACAAATAAATAACATCCAAAAGGAGCAAATATTAATTAATTTCGATGAGACAATCAAAACTTGCCAATTTATTTTGGACTTTTGAGGTGTCTTAGCTTTGAAGCACTGACGTAACAACGACTGTTACTTTGTCTGTAGACATTTGGTGCGGGAAATATAGTAGTATTTAAATGAATCACCGGGTAGTTGTCATGACAAAGGTGGACATGTTCTATATATAGTCGTCGTATTTACAGAAAAAATATATCTCCCGAAATTCCTGTTGGAGCCTAGAACACTGGTTAATCTCCGGCACTGATGGAATATAGATTTGTCCAGTTATTCTAGACTGGAGGAGAGTAACATTCTCCAGGGCCTGGGAGACTACAAGGTCGGCATCTGACCACCTTGTCCAGGTGGTCATCCCATCTGGAGTCCACATGCAGTGGTCGGACTGGGACCATCGGTTGTCCATATGGGCTTGGTGACTGTAACGACTTAATATCATATTATAGGAAGATCCTAAAGATCCTGAATTCCGCAAACACCATCTCACAATATTTACTTGCCCTAGCAGTTGGATACTCCGGCTACTTGAGGTTCTCTTTACGCATCATTATTGCAACTAACCATGAACATCTGGTAATTGATCGCCACCTCCTCTCGTGCGCCGGACCTCGGGGCACAGCTGGCTCGCTCACACCCTCTTTCCTCTGAAAGCATTACCGCCAACTCTAACCCCTTGTTGTCACTCAGGCAACTAGGCGTGGATGGCATGTACTAATGGCCTTCCCCGCCACCCTACCTCCTCCACCAGACAACCGTGGATATTTGACCATCTCATCGCACGAGATCCGCCTTGTTTGTTATACCGTGTTCGGCCCCCAACTCCTCGCCCATTCCTACCCAAGCAACTGTAAACACCCGATATACAACTGTTCTTGTTAATATCAAGAAACCCGAGACACACGTGACACACCTCACACCCGATACACCCATGTCTCACCATACTCAATGCAACACACACCTGACAGCATCCACGCTACCCACATCCATGCCACCTCACACCCGATGAATCCACCTCAGCCCACATCAGATACACCTGTCAAGTTTGGACAGGGGATTTCAGAAATTTGGTTATAGGATCGCTGCTCGGTGTCTTACGGTATTATAATGGGAAGTGATAATCGATTTTACGGCGATGGCTCATCAACTGCCAGGCAATTAAAACGACAATCCTGCCTTAAATCAGCCAGCCCAACCCAGCACGAAGACCTAACAGTCACGCCAGACACATACCCGTGACCTGTACCGTCACATCAGACGTCCAGTAGTGTCCCAGCTACATACTGCCTGTCCTCATCAGGGAGACACGGGTACCTGTCACAACAAAGGGGGACATGTCCTACCCAGAATTACCGGGTAGTTGTCATGACAAAGGTTGCATGTCCTACCCCAGAATTGCCGGGTAGTTATCATAGCAAAGGTAGACATGTCATACCCCAGAATTACCGGGTAGGTGTCATAACAAAGGTGGACATGTCATACCCCAGAATTACCGGGTAGTTGTCATGACAATATGTCCTACCCGAGAATCACCGCAAGTTTCGTCCATACATCTGTACACACCTGCCGCCATACTGAATGAAGATTCGAACCCAGCTCTTGGTCGTACCTAAATGACACTGTACCCAATCTGCCACCCTACCAGGGAACCTGAGCTGTACTTAAGTTGTCTTAACTCCAAGTTCTCCTTAAGAAAGGATGCGATTCTAATGTGAATAATTTCCTCCGATAAGCAGCAGAATGGGAGCAGTGTTCGCCAGGCTATCTATTAAATATCCACCATCAGTGTCCCACGCCGTGTTGCCCCCCGCTAATTGCACCCACTGCAGGGATTGCTGTTGTGTGTTGTATGCGGCGTGATGAGATGAAGTGTTTAGTTGGGTTCAACTGGTGCAGGAGGTGTATGATTTGGGAGTGCACCTGGCATGTCCTGAATTCAACAATACACAGCATTATAAGATGCTTCGGTTGAAGATCACGGGCGCCGACAGTACTTTATCAAACGATCAAGATTTATGCACTACGTCACAATGTATCGACGTCATTGCGCCCCCTTGTAATCGACGTCACGATGCATGTCAGTCGTCATCGCCTTGTACAGCCTCCAACTACAACCATACTGAACAAAACATAACCAACAGTCATACGACTTCATAGCGTTAGGGAAACTGCATGCCGCTAGTGGAACCAGTATGTGCATACCGCTAGTGAAACCAGTTTCTGCGTACTGTTAGTGAAACTGCCTACCGCTAGTGAAGCTAGCATTTGCATACTGCTTGTGAAATCAATATCTGCGCACCGCTAGGGAATTAATTTTTTGCATAGCGCTAATGAATCCAGTATTTGTGTACCGCTAGTGAAACCGGTATCTGCATACCACTAGTATTTTTGGTTTGTTTGTTGTTTGACGCCGCACGGAGCAATTTTCCAGCTGCACTTTGTACACAGACGAGTCTGGACCAGACAATTCAATTACTGGCATCATAAACATCGATCTGTTAAATTTTACAATGGCGCCATGTATCAGCCACAAGTCAGCGAGCCTGACCACCCGATCCCATTATTCACCTCTTACGACAAGCATGAGTTGCTGGAGACCGGATCTTCATGGGTTTATTCTACTGGTGAAACCGGAGTCTACATATCGCAACTGAAACCAGTGACTTTACAAGCCGCCAGTTAAACCAGTGCGGGCTGATGTTTCGTCATCGTGAAACCTTGTCTATTGACACCTGAATTAGGATCATGTGCTGCACGTGGCCCTTACCCTTACTGAGGGTAAAAATATCTCCCAGCCGGTCGTCCTGGTTGCAACGAGGAAATAGAGGAAGCCCACCATTATCTTTCATACGTTTGTGCAGGAAGGACACATTATAGAACATAGCTTGAATCTACTGTACCTGAGTGCGCATGTCTAGCACGTGACCGAGTGGGTGGCTTATCTTCAAACATGGGGTTTATTTACATTTTGTCTATTTGTGTGTTTAGATGTTTCTGATAGTGATTGTGATACAGACATCCCCAATCTCGTTCGACCATCAGTGCCGTTATCGCCATCGTAGCACCTTACACGCCCTGATAGCGGCGATGCGACGACGAAAATGGCGATTGTGCATTAATGGCCTGCCGTTGCTGCTGTTGTTGTTTCTGTTCCAAATGCACATTACACAAATATAAGAGCTTTATCACGTTCACACAATCCTCACAGAGCCTGGCGCGTTATGTCTTCTACCACTTGACGGCCAGTGATAATAAAAACATCATAATCTTCAAATGTGATATACACTGCATGTGTCTGAGAGCACGTGCAGGGGCAGGGCATGCATCCAACACATGCACAGGTCCACGGCATTTTCACACACCACGCCCTAACTTACAATACGCTTCACTTTGATGAGCAAGAGAGTGCGTGTGTTAAGCAAGCTGTGTGCATGATGTAGAGACTGTGCTTGCCGGGGTGGCGTCATTCAACCTTTGTTGTGTGAACAGCGTCTTATGAAGAATAATATCAGAAGGTAGGGGAGTCCACAGTGGACAAACTCCACATGTTCAGCGAGGTAAGGCCAGTGTGGGATCAGGCTGGGAGTTTAAAGCAGTGGTTGCTTGTATACCCAGGCCCTTACAACACTGACATGCTTTGACAACTTTATTCCATATGTAGTATTCTCTGGCACAATGGTCATGAAGATCAAACAAAGATGTTTTGGTTATTTAGGCGTGGCGTCATTCAGAGCGAGGTCCTACGGGTTCGAATCTTATGCTATATATTTTAAGATGGCATTGTGGAGTCTTTTGTGACTTCGCGTTAAAGGTGATGTTCCGTTTCTGTAGAGTTGGACATATGATAATTCGCCCCGAAGCAACAATTGTATTCACACAGAGACTACTGTTAAATACATGCTTACACCAACCTAGTATTATCTGTTGCAGTACACTTATAGGGGAACATATTTGCAGTATACCAGAAGAAGCGTTGTATAGGAAGTTGAAAATAGGACGTTTTATCCGTTAAAACTTAAAACGTAGCAACTAGTCACTGAAATAAACATATGTTGCAGAGAAAAAGCACAGTAGAAGACATCATATAATAGATTTGGTTGGGATTTCTTGAATAAATGTCCTTCAGGGTCTGCAACAACAGATCTTGTATACGCGACCCCCCAGTAATGAATCTGTTCTTGTTTCTCTGTGTATGGGGTGAACATTGCTTTGTATGGAGAGTGAACCACTTGCAACAGACATCTATGGAGTATCGGCGAAGACTGCGTTGCATTGTGTTTGTAAAGAGTATTGGATGACAGTTACACAGCTCGAAATTACTGTCTCACGGTGACGGTTGCGTTGTAGGGAGTTTGAACTACGTGCATTAGACAAATTATTGGCGTATGGGGCTAAGATAACGTAGTGAGGAGTTTGAGCAGCGTGTGCTGCGCATCTCTCAGTGGATGGGATGACAGTTGCGCAGCAGCGAATTTACGTCTGTGGGTGCTAGGGGTGAAGGCCGCGTAGTAAGGCAATTAAGCCACGTGCTCAACACATATTTTGGTATGTGAGGGTTACGTAACAGAGAGTTTGAATAGATGTGTCTGTTTGGGGCATAGTTCACGAGCTTGACCCACCCACGTACGATGTGCATCCTCTCGGTGTCTGGGTGCAGTCTACGCATTCAGGAGTTTGACCTATGTGTTTGTTTTGTAGTATTGCGTTACCCGCACAAAATGTCCCAAATATTTACCTGAACCCCACAAAACCATCCAGCCTGCATAACTTCACCAGCGACTACGTGTTCATGAAGCACCGTACTTATGGACCGTCTCCAAAATATTTACATCTGCTAATAATAGAAATTGGTTACGCACTAATAGACTATAATCAACGTCACGGGGGTTCTGATTCGTCTTTAATGCCAAACGCTTTCTTCATTTTCCTTTACTTAACTGGGAGGAGCTTTTGCGTCAAAGTCAACAAACTGCACTTGCGTAAACAGACCGGGAATGGCTAAACCGTCCACAGTCAGCTGGGAGCCGTGACGTCAGCCGTATTAGAGTTATGAGATCTTGTAGAGCCAATGTTTGAGGCATTTTTGCTTTTAATATGGAATGTTAGTAACATAATGGAGGTAATGCAAGGTGCTGCCTTTGGTCAGTAACTGATAGCGTTGAAGTCAACACGATTATGATTCCATTTCCTGATTTGTTGCGACAAACATTTCTTGTGGTTATGAATACGAGGACAAGCATGAGACGTCCAGTCGTATCATTCTTGTATTATAAGAACTAAAGGCCTAGAATTGACGAGGCATATTTCCAGTTTAAGACTACGGTACAAGCTTTCTAAATGTCTGTATTAGCGCTGGGAATACAACGTGCCCATGCGACCTGGAACAGGATGATGAACTTGAGTAGTAGTAAAAGTTGTATGTACCAGTTTGAACCACTTGATCTTTGAGGAAGCCGCGAGCGGTTATATGCAGCTCATGTCGTTCCTGTCGTCCACATTACCGTGTAGTACCGCTGTAATGACATGTCCCGGTCGATCAATGCATCCTGTCTGGCGCGTGCGGCGTCTGCCTGGTGAATTCAGTACACAAAGTAGACTCGGCAAGTGGGAGGGAACAGTACTGAAGTTAGTTCCGACGTCACGTTTGCCCTCTGTTTGCTTCCCCAGGTCCGCTGTTCAGATCCATCCAACCTCCTCTCCAGAACCCAAAACGCAGCCCTTCTAAAATCCCGCTATAATTCCCATTCCATTTCTGAGCTTACTGTCGTTCTGAATTCAGAACGAAAGAGGGTGGTCCTCCCTGAAGTCAGGACTAGAAACGTTCTTCTTTCAAGACAGGGTGTTCCTTTCGGAAGACAGGACGAAAAGCATCTTCCTCTTTAAAGGCAGAACGAGAGGCTGGTGTCTCTAAGAAGGCAGAGCGAGAGACGATGTTCCTCTGTGAACGGAAAGGATGGGTACTGACTCACCGCACAGTGGAAGGACAGTGCCAACGTGCGCAAACTGTAAAGCAGATTCGGATAATTTGTAAATTTTAACGAGATATTTTCACAGGACATTTGAAAAGCAATACATACACCTGCCGGCTGGATGACTCACTCCGGGCACGTGAGTCTCTAACTGACAGGACGTTACAGTAAATGTACAAGGTGCCATGCTGTCTTAATATTAGTTAGGTTGTGTAGCATCAGGTTCACCACAATTCCGCCTGGCAGAGGAAATAACCGATCTGTTTGAGCTCCGTCAGTGAGTGTCTTTATCATCACAGTGGTGCCAGCACCTACGACTGTCGGACCGGTTTCCGTCATTATAGAGATTACCCTAACATGTAGGTAACATTCATTTCTCCATCTTGGTTGATGCACATGCAGAAACCGTGCTGTTTCAAGGCACTAACAATTTCAGAATCAGTGACCGCCGGAGTCTGATTAAAGGTCTGTTATTTCTATGTAATCTCATGATTAACACCTGGTGTCTCACCTGGCCTCCCACCTGTTCATCTCGGCCAGGTGTAAGTCACAACATTGGCGAAGTGGATAGGATACGTCTGTACACGGATTTGCGTCTTAAGCGGGTCATATATTCTAGAAGACGTTGTGGTCAATCGCCAGTACGAGAGAAGAGTGCAGAGAGGCGACGGTAAGGTAGGATGCCAGTGCCGACACGCTCAGCTAATAAGCCCCGAAGTGTATCTGCATAAGATGCAACGCTTACAACGAACGGACGCTTTATGTACTGGTAACTGAAATTTATTTTGGGAAGGTCTCAAATCTCTTGTTTTCTTGAGTTATATAAGAAATGGGGATAGAGAGTAGGTATGGTCCTGGAAACCAAACCTGTCCCAGAATCCACACAGGAAAACAAGCATGGGATATTTTGGACAAAATCCCTGCCAGAAACCACACACATACGAAAGATTTGCTAAGACTGAGAAGTTTGGAAATGGGCGTGTTTGTAAAATAAAGTATACGGTTTGTAAGTGAAATGGTTGTTTGTACAGAGACCAACGTGTGCGTGGATCGGAAGTTCGGTATTGCGCAGCTGTCAGATTTTCTCAGCAATACGTTTACTGCTATTAAGACGGTCTCGCAAAGAATGTATGTAGCTTGTTCCAATTAGATTATTCCATACCCAGCTCATACGTAACCATTAATGTTTGCGCTTACACTGCAGTTACTGATGCTAGCTGCACGTGCAGTGCACGCCTCCGCTGTTTCGCCCGTGCATCACGCACACCCACCCCACCTTGTGATAACAAAATCTCCTTGAATCAGGAACTCTTCCGGCCTGTGTCCGTTGTACAAGGTAACATTCCTCCAGACTCACGTTGTATTCTGCAGTGTTCTGCACGGGAACACATCTGAAACGAACTAGAAACGAACGGTTGTGACAACATTAGTCTGTTAGTCAGCTCTTTATGAGCTTTACCAAACATGTCCAAAAGCATACAGGAAGACAAGTATTGAGTTCTGGGTCCTGCACGAGGATAGATCAGTGGTAAAGTATGGGAGTAACGACCACCTTAAGGTACGACTGTCGTATGTCTGTGGTGAAGTATGGGAGTATCGACCACCTTAAGGTACGACTGTCGTGTGTCTGTGATAAAGTTTCTGAGTAACGACCACCTTAAGGCACGACTGTCGTATGTCTGTGGTAAAGTTTATGAGTTACGACCCCTTAAGGTACGACTGTCGTATGTCTGTGGTGAAGTATGGGAGTAACGACCACCTTAAGGTACGACTGTCGTATGTCTGTGGTGAAGTATGGGAGTAACGACCACCTTAAGGTACGACTGTCGTATGTCTGTGATAAAGTTTATGAGTAACGACCACCTTAAGGTACGACTGTCGTATGTCTGTGGTGAAGTATGGGAGTAACGACCACCTTAAGGTACGACTGTCGTATGTCTGTGATAAAGTTTCTGAGTAACGACCACCTTAAGGTACGACTGTCGTGTGTCTGTGGTGAAGTATGGGAGTAACGACCACCTTAAGGTAAGACTGTCGTATGTCTGTGGTAAAGTTTATGAATAACGACCACCTTAAGGTACGACTGTCGTATGTCTGTGGTGAAGTATGGGAGTAACTACCACCTTAAGGTACGACTGTCGTGTGTCTGTGATAAAGTTTCTGAGTAACGACCACCTTAAGGCACGACTGTCGTATGTCTGTGGTAAAGTTTATGAGTTACGACCCCTTAAGGTACGACTGTCGTATGTCTGTGGTGAAGTATGGGAGTAACGACCACCTTAAGGTACGACTGTCGTATGTCTGTGGTGAAGTATGGGAGTAACGACCACCTTAAGGTACGACTGTCGTATGTCTGTGATAAAGTTTATGAGTAACGACCACCTTAAGGTACGACTGTCGTATGTCTGTGGTGAAGTATGGGAGTAACGACCACCTTAAGGTACGACTGTCGTATGTCTGTGGTGAAGTATGGGAGTAACGACCACCTTAAGGTACGACTGTCGTATGTCTGTGATAAAGTTTCTGAGTAACGACCACCTTAAGGTACGACTGTCGTGTGTCTGTGGTGAAGTATGGGAGTAACGACCACCTTAAGGTAAGACTGTCGTATGTCTGTGGTAAAGTTTATGAGTAACGACCACCTTAAGGTACGACTGTCGTATGTCTGTGGTGAAGTATGGGAGTAACTACCACCTTAAGGTACGACTGTCGGGTGTCTGTGATAAAGTTTCTGAGTAACGACCACCTTAAGGCACGACTGTCGTATGTCTGTGGTAAAGTTTATGAGTTACGACCCCTTAAGGTACGACTGTCGTATGTCTGTGGTGAAGTATGGGAGTAACGACCACCTTAAGGTACGACTGTCGTGTGTCTGTGATAAAGTTTCTGAGTAACGACCACCTTAAGGCACGACTGTCGTATGTCTGTGGTAAAGTTTATGAGTTACGACCCCTTAAGGTACGACTGTCGTATGTCTGTGGAAAAGTATGGGAGTAACGACCACCGTAAGGCACAACTGTCGTATGTCTGTGGTGAAGTTTCTGAGTTACGACCACTTTAAGGCACGACTGTCGTATGTCTGTGTTAATGTATGGGAATTACGACCCCTTAAGGTACGACTGTCGTATGTCTGTGGAAAAGTATGGGAGTAACGACCACCGTAAGGCACAACTGTCGTATGTCTGTGGTGAAGTTTCTGAGTTACGACCACTTTAAGGCACGACTGTCGTATGTCTGTGGTAAAGTTTATGAGTTACGACCCCTTAAGGTACGACTGTCGTATGTCTGTGGTGAAGTATGGGAGTAACGACCACCTTAAGGTACGACTGTCGTATGTCTGTGGTGAAGTATGGGAGTAACGACCACCTTAAGGTACGACTGTCGTATGTCTGTGATAAAGTTTATGAGTAACGACCACCTTAAGGTACGACTGTCGTATGTCTGTGGTGAAGTATGGGAGTAACGACCACCTTAAGGTACGACTGTCGTATGTCTGTGATAAAGTTTCTGAGTAACGACCACCTTAAGGTACGACTGTCGTGTGTCTGTGGTGAAGTATGGGAGTAACGACCACCTTAAGGTAAGACTGTCGTATGTCTGTGGTAAAGTTTATGAGTAACGACCACCTTAAGGTACGACTGTCGTATGTCTGTGGTGAAGTATGGGAGTAACTACCACCTTAAGGTACGACTGTCGGGTGTCTGTGATAAAGTTTCTGAGTAACGACCACCTTAAGGCACGACTGTCGTATGTCTGTGGTAAAGTTTATGAGTTACGACCCCTTAAGGTACGACTGTCGTATGTCTGTGGTGAAGTATGGGAGTAACGACCACCTTAAGGTACGACTGTCGTGTGTCTGTGATAAAGTTTCTGAGTAACGACCACCTTAAGGCACGACTGTCGTATGTCTGTGGTAAAGTTTATGAGTTACGACCCCTTAAGGTACGACTGTCGTATGTCTGTGGAAAAGTATGGGAGTAACGACCACCGTAAGGCACAACTGTCGTATGTCTGTGGTGAAGTTTCTGAGTTACGACCACTTTAAGGCACGACTGTCGTATGTCTGTGTTAATGTATGGGAATTACGACCCCTTAAGGTACGACTGTCGTATGTCTGTGGAAAAGTATGGGAGTAACGACCACCGTAAGGCACAACTGTCGTATGTCTGTGGTGAAGTTTCTGAGTTACGACCACTTTAAGGCACGACTGTCGTATGTCTGTGTTAATGTATGGGAATTACGATCACCTTAAGGTACGACTGTCGTATGTCTGTGGAAACGTTTGGGAATTACGATCACCTTAAGGCACGACTGTCGTATGTCTGTTTAAAAGTATGGGAATTACGATCACCTTAGCCTATTTCTGGTGTCCCCGCCGTGATACTGCTGGACAATGGGTGCGGAAAACATTACTCACTCGCTCAAAATGTATAACTTCAACAAAACCATCATGATAAGGTTGTACCTCTTGTAGGAGTCGAACCACGATACTGTGTGCATACCCCTAGATTAAACTACCAGCGTAGTATCAGGCGTGCGTGTGTGTGTAATGTAAGGCATCCAGATATCTACCTACCCCTCCCAACCAGGTATACAGATTGCTGCACTGCCATGTATGTTATCGCTCTGTGCGATCAGATTCAGTGTTATCTGTGGTCGCCTCTGTGAAACTGTCTACCGAGTTTATCTCTGTCAAACATGCATATGCCAGTATTAAAACTGATGATGGGCTCTTAAACTTAAGTCACCCCTTGCTTTAATATCGGAATGTCAACGGTGGGAGTTGTAGTGTCGAGGGATTCCTTGAAGAACAAATGGAAAGATTTGTTCACACCCTCTCCGTCAGTCATACTTTAAAATATCGCTGTGGTTAGTGCACATAGTGAGAACACCTGTCAGGTACCTTGTCACAACATGACAGCATACCAGGCTGTGTACCATACACAGGACATAGTGGACCAGATGCCTTTCTTGTAGAATCCAGAGACATTGACGGATATCTTTTTCTTAGGCATTGCGGGCCTGTTACCTTACATACAGGCATAGAGGGTTGGTTACCTTACATACAAGCATGGAAGGTTGTTACATTACATACAGGCATGGTTACCTTACATACAGGCATGGAGAGTTGGTTACCTTACATACAGGCATAGAGGGTTGGTTACCTTACATACAGGCATAGAGGGTTGGTTACCTTACATACAGGCATAGAGGGTCGGTTACCTTACATACAGGCATAGAGGGTCGGTTACCTTACATACAAGCATGGAAGGTTGTTACATTACATACAGGCATGGTTACCTTACATACAGGCATGGAGAGTTGGTTACCTTACATACAGGCATAGAGGGTTGGTTACCTTACATACAGGCATAGAGGGTTGGTTACCTTACATACAGGCATAGAGGGTCGGTTACCTTACATACAGGCGTAGAGGGTCGGTTACCTTACATACAGGCATAGAGGGTTGGTTACTTTACATACAGGCATAGAGGGTTGGTTACCTTACATACAGGCATAGAGGGTTGGTTACCTTACATACAGGCATAGAGGGTCGGTTACCTTACATACAGGCATAGAGGGTTGGTTACCTTACATACAGGCATAGAGGGTCGGTTACCTTACATACAGGCATAGAGGGTTGGTTACCTTACATACAGGCATAGAGGGTCGGTTACCTTACATACAGGCATAGAGGGTTGGTTACTTTACATACAGGCATAGAGGGTTGGTTACCTTACATACAGGCATAGAGGGTTGGTTATCTTTCTTGTAGAAATTCAGGGACATCGACAGATAACTTACTCATGGGCATAGCGGTGCGTGTACCATATACCAGACATAGCGGGCCGTCTACCATATACCAGACATAGCGGGCCGTCTACCATATACCTGACATAGCGGGTCGGATATCTTTCGTGTAGGAATACAGGGACATTAGCCACAGCTTTATTCTTAGACATGGTCGGTCATGTACCAAACACTCGATTTCTTGTAGGCATAACTGGTCGGAGACCTCACTTAAAAACATGATTCGATAGCCTGGCTGTTGACATTGCATGTATACACTGAACACGGCACACGTACAGCTGAAGTATCCACATATCAGCTGAGGCTAATAGTCCCTCACGAAGCAGACCACAGAACCCTTTGTTGTTTTCTATATTTGATCGTCACAGCTTTGTCGACTGTTGGATTCATTCTTCCGACAGATGTGACATGTTTGTGTGTGCCCACCCATGACGAGTGTGTACAAGGACATGTGAGGAAAGGTTTCTTCATGCATAGTAGACAATCTACTGCATAGATCAGATTGACTGAGCATGAAATTGGCATACTCAGAGTTTCGATAATTGAACACTTCCTACAAGAGGGTGTTTAACTGTACTTCTCCTGCTTGTTTTGACTACAGCAACCTGCTGTGGAGAATGCGGCACACCTTTATACCCTCCTGTGTTCCTATATATTTAGTACCTGGCTGACCCCTGCAGATCCAGGCACGAATTGGTCTTCAGCAAGCCATGCTTGTAACAAGCGACTATCGGGATCGGATGGCTGGACTCGCTTGTGTTTGAGACATGTCATTGAGTTCCAGTTGTATAGATCGATTCTGGGTTTGTCTGGTCCAGTGTCGGTTACTGGCAGACCGTTGGGACATTGTCGAGCGCGGCGTAATGCAGCAAATAAAAAGCCCTTGGTTGAAGGATGTATGGAGGTCGCGGAGTGTAACTTAAGCGGAAGTTAACCAGTTGCAATGGATGGTTTCGAATCTGTGATGAGGTCAATGTCACCCACTCTGTTGTTTGGACAAAGCAAAATACACTGTCATTTGGGACCAAGCAAATCATGACGAATATGTCAGATTTGAACCCATGAAGACTTGTCATGACGTCAAGAGGTCACCTCGAGATGGTTGTGCCTTTTGATTGGCTTACTTCAATAACTCCAATCCTCAGATATGAACTGCAGGCGTATGTCTATCGTCATGTAAAAATGCTGTAAGGACCTTGATAGGGGTACATGACATCCCAGTTCTACCAGGGGTCCTTAAACACCAGACAGTCAGACCACCATGACATTGAACGATGTATTAACTGTAAATTACCCATCCCTTTTGAAAAATGCGTTCGGCATTTCTAGGTGAAATAGCAATTTCCCCCAGAGACCTACAAAACTAAAACGGTTTGGTACTGTTGATTACTGCCATGTAGGTCAACTATCATTGGGCTGTGTAGGTGTTAACAACTGTCAGGGTTTGTTTTCTAATTACGGCATCAAACATAATCACTGAAACATTCTGCTAGGCTCCCGTAGAACCAGTAGTCATGCACACAGAGTGATGAGCGAATCCGTCACGGAACTACAGAGGCTGAGAAAGGGTGACTAGGCTTTGCAATCGGTTTTCAACGCCGCACTCAGCAATATCCCAGCTATATGGTTGCGGTTTCTTAATAATCCAGTGATAAACAACATGAGCATCGATCTACTGCATGGTAGAAAGACATGGGGACGCGTGTGTATTATTTCGCAAACATCTTGTCTCTGAAAAACACCTGCCTTATCCCCGTGAAATGCAATAAAAAGGAGCCCCGACGGTATCTTAATTTTCAGAAAAATAGCAATAATCTAGATTTGCCAAATAGGGTTTAATTGTTTCAAGGTATGTATGACGGATACTTACTGTAAGTTTTATGAGAGAGACCACAGTTCCTGTCTTCAGAACACACCAAGTGATACATTTATCGCACGACTCTATTTAGTTGTAAAGGTCAGTATTACAAACAGGTGACCTTTCCCCTCGGTTTGTTTGACAGAAAGCACGGCGTGCTCATAACATCTGTCTTTCAAATTAGGTGAGCTATTTGTATGATTGATGAAGAGGAGGCCTGCCACGCGTGTTTATAGATTGCAGGAGAGGTCAAGTTCCACGTCGTCTGCTGGCGGTGTGACCATATTCGGATGTAATTCATTGATAAACGAGAACATGTAATAAATGATGTTTAATTCCCTGACATAATTCCCATGGTGGTGGATTAGGTTGATGGGCGGTGGAATGGTTCTCAGACTATTGAGACAATTAAGGAATAATTGTTTTGATTAATGATCAGTTTATTCGTCAGCTGATTAACTTAATTTCAAGATTTATCGTCTTACCTCAGATTGAGTCTAATAATCCCCGACCTATACTATAAGGCATCAGGTGCATGTCGACAAATGTTTGCTTTTTGTGTGTGTGTGTGCGTGCGTGCGTGCGTGCGTGCGTGCGTGTGTGTGTGAGAGAGAGAGAAACAAACAAGTAAACGCAATACCACCACCCCAAATACCACCACAGCCACATGAAATGCTATCCCAGGCCCTGCTTCTCGTTCACCGTTCTTTCTTCTGAGAATGAAATGTCACCACGCTCTGTTCCAGGAATTCCATGTGCATATGTTGCGGTCGTAGAGAATCCAATACCAGCGGAGCGTTTAGGATTGTGGGATATGCGAAATATAATCTAGAGGAAACACACACTCCGACTTTAGGCGAATCTGAGCTGGTCCATGTAGGTCGTCATACCTGGTCAGATTCTGCTCGGAATCGTAATAAGGGTTGCGCAACGAGGAGAAAATTACTAGTTTTCCTGTATTAGATTGCTCGCTTCGCTCGCATGTAGGAAGACTGGTCATTTTCTCTTTGTTGCGCAACTATATTTGCGCTACAGTTTGCTTGTGGTTGGCCTTGGATGAACGTGAACTTGAGGTTGAAGTCGTGTTGACGTGGATATGGTGTATATTGTATGTAGAAGAGAGACGGTGTTAATGGAAAGAAAGACAGTGTATCGAAAGAGAGCTGGTATATTGAAAAGGTGACGGAGTATGGAAAGAAAGATGTAGTCTGTCATAAAACCCCTGAAACTAATGCATCCAAGAATGTGTGTCTAGATTTCCACAGTTTCAGGAATGAAGAAAGTCCCTGGACTCTTATTCATTACATTGATTTATTGTGAACTGATTTTGTCTGTAAAATATATTCATTTCAGAGTCTACTTGTTAGTCTAAGAAAGATGGTCTGTGAAAAGAGACGATGTTTAGAGGGGAACATTGTGTGGAAACAGACGGTGTGTGTCTCTATATATGGTATGAAAGGCACCTGTTATCCATCACGTTTTTATGAAGAAAGATACAAGCACTTTTATGTTTCCAAACCTGAAGAAACTAATAAAAAGTGTGACCAATACAGAGAGAGTATACCAGCATCTTCCATGTACAGAGCGACCATGTATTATTCAAAACGCCGACAGGGGATCAGGGATTCAACAGTCAGCTGTAATTACACTGCCCCCGGGCCCTGGGGTACGATCTGATTGTGACGTCATTGACGTGGGTCGTGTGTTGAAGCTTCTACAGTCACAGAAATATATCAGTCATGTGACCAACTATGCGAAATAAATGGCCGGAGCTAATTGATCGGCAAGTTCTAATTAATTAGACTATGTTGAAAACTGTTGTAGTGAATTAATTCTGAATTAAACAACGGGACTTGATCTCCTTCTGAATGTGTATTGTTGGGGGAGAGCCCCCAAGTGTGGTGAATATATAGGACGGTTAAGCCCTTGTAGGTTCCACACAGTACATTATATATCGTTACGTAACTGTATGTATCCTTTGTGCATACAACAGTAAGTATATGACTTCTACAAAGCAGAATATGTTACTGGTATATGTGTTAAACTCAGTACGAGAAATTACCCGTTTCAGTAATTGAGCAGTGTCAGTTTTCCATCTTATTCACGTTGCTGTTACTCAGGACAGATGTAATATGTCACTTTGACGATCTTTAAAGGGTTGGAATAAAAAAATC
The DNA here is from genome assembly GCF_037392515.1 of Haliotis asinina. Lineage (NCBI taxonomy): Eukaryota > Metazoa > Mollusca > Gastropoda > Lepetellida > Haliotidae > Haliotis > Haliotis asinina. Next base: position 43,186,305 of record NC_090295.1, on the reverse strand, counting down.
CTTGTCTTATTAAAACACTATTTTGCACCTTTTTAACTTTTCTAAATATAAGTACGAAGAACTGGCCCTTGAATGTACACACGCACACGCACACGCACACGCACACGCACACACATACATACATACATACATACATACATACATACATACATACATACATACATACATACAAGCGTGTATCCTGCATGGTATATGTATGTAACAGGCTTGTCTTTTCTTAGTGGTTAAGCTTTGGCTCGTCATAGTGAAGAGTGAGTGAGTTTAACATTATTCCAGCTATATGGCGACAGTCTGCAAAATAATCGATTCTGGGCCAGACAATCCTGTGATCAACAACATGAGCATCGATCTGCACAATTGGGAACCGATGACTTGTGTCAACCAAGTCAGGGAGCCTGACCACCCGATCCCGTTAGTCGCCTCTTACGACAAGCACAGTCGTCGTTTATGGCAAGCATGGGTTACTGAAGGCCTATTCTACCTCTGGCCTTCAAGGGTCTCATAGTGAAGACCCAGGTTCGATTCCCGACATGGGTACAATGTGTGAAGCCCATATATATCCCTCCCTGTGATATTGATGTTATATTGCTATATAATATGGGGATGGGGGTGGGGTGGGGGTGGGGGTGGGGGTGGTGTGTTCGTATTTTGGAAAAGGCAGTCATGATAAAATACCCTTCCTACTTCCAGAGACCGTTCTCTGTTGCAACCCATCCTACTAGAGTACACATAGAGCAGTGCACGCCTAACGTAACCAAGGGATACCGAAAACTGAACATACATCGTGTCATTATCATTGAAGAACTATTTCTTTCAGCGTCACAAAAGGTTTCTTTATCGCCGTCAGTGTAAACAGGAAAATCGCACTTGCAAAATACAATTGGGCATGCAGCCTTCGAGGTACAAACAAGAGACATAAAAAGTGTGATAAAGGGCATTCTCTTTTGTTCGAGCTTAAACCCTACTAGAGCAGGGTCAGTATACGAACGTTGGCGCTTGACTCGCCTGTCTCAGTCCCTGAACCACATCGCTTTTCTTTTCGCCCAACCCTCTCTGTAATACAAAAGTCCCAAATGAAGCAGAATGTGCTCAGAATCTCCCGTTACACTGGGGCATTTTCAATCTTCGTAGTGGTATATGTCAAAATGATATGTACCCAGAGACGAAGCATCAGTGTTGAGCTTGCCCAAAGTTTGTCCCTTTGAGAATTCATACTCCAATCTAATCTACAAAGTGAATGACAATTATGAAATATTAACATTTATGTATATAGTAAGTGTATATACTAATGTATATCATTTTATGTACCTGTATAAGACAATATTTATCATGTCTGGTCAAAAAAGTTGTTTAACATATATACTCATACTGGAATATATAATATGTGTTTTTAGAAAACTTAAAGTGTGCAGCTCTCGGATTTACATCTTGTTATCCTATACTGCAGGTCTAACGTTTGCCCTTTTCAAAGTATACGTCTTGTTATCCTATATTGCAGACCTATCATGTGCCCTTATCAGTCACGCATCTTGTTATCCTATATTCAGGCCCAACGTGTGCCCCTACCAGATCTACATCTTGTTGTCATATATTGCAGATCTAACGTGTACCCCAACCAGATAATTTTTTATATATCTTGCTGTCCTATATTGCAGGCCTAACTTGTGCCCCCACCAGATCTACATCTTGTTATCGTATATTGTATAGGTCCAACGTGTGCCCTTACCAGGTATACATCTTGTTATCCTATATTGCACACCTATCGTGTGCCCCTACCAGAAATACATCCTGTTATCCTATATTCCAGGCCTAACGTGTGCCCCTACCAGGACGTGGAAATGGTAATGGTGAGGCAGCCCTGTGTACAGGCCTTTACTCGCCTGGTCAAAGTCTGGAAACCAAACTGCGGATATACTCACAACTGGTGTGTTGGATACGAACGAAGGTAAGCTACCGACTTATGTAGTACAGTATAATTATATACAAGGTCATGTGCGTTATGAGCAACAAACACGTTACAACCTGTGCAAGTCTTCATCCCAAGCCGACTGTGATGAATGTGCAAGACGACGATGTCAGATATCAAATAGTGGTTCAGAGCGGACAAGACAATCAGCAGTTGCTAAATATACACAGAAACAAACATCTTGCATAACGAATCAAGTCGTGTTGGTTTGGAACTGTAAGTGTGACGTGCTGATGACTACTTTGTGATCACTTACCGACGTGAATACAAACACAGCTTGTGGAAAGTAAACACAAGCTGATTACCACCAATAATACCCTTACAATTCATACCCTGCGTTAGCTGCACGTGCATCACGTGCTGACTCACTGCGGACCAGCGCCGTCTAGCGGCCATGGCTGGCAAATTGACAGCACAGGCAAATTGACAGCACGGGCGATTGTAGATTTCGTGTTGTTTTCTGAAAAAGCCAGAAAGCCATTCCATTGAGTTTCGACAGCTGGCGAAGTGGGGAGGGTTTACCTATGAATGGGTTGGCTAAGAACTACATATTCACAGTATTCCAATAAAAAGTCTACATTGAGTGAGAGGGTTGAACAGAATTCCAGTTATATCGCGTGTCAGCGCGATAAGAGGGAAGACCGGAAGTGACGTAAGTCTTTGACGTTTACCAGACTGTTGAAACCCTCAAGTTTACGTTGACCACATTAGGAACAAACCAAGGGAAATATTTGATTTACATCGGATAACACATCACCATGATGATGAGTTGAAAAACTTCGAGAAGTGTTGAATGTCGCGATGTTTTACTGTGGACTTCGGCAGAGATACCGTCACTTCATACTGCATCCGGGCAATTAGAGCCGACCTTTACATCATGTATTCCATATCACGGTATTAAATAATAAGTTCACTAGCTCGGCAGACCGCCCAGGGAGACGACGCAGTGTCTTGGGGTTATGCAGGCTCGTTATTGATAATAAACAACGGATTGGGTATCAATATTTCATACATTCGGGGAAATTAATACAGTCGTTTTTTCATACTTTGAATGTTCTAACAATGTTGTTAGACTGACGTAGAGGAACGTAACATGTAGCCAACCGAGCGACAGTCTGTTTAACTTCCGGACATCAGTCTGTATACACGAAGATAATCTGTGCCTTTCATTGACATCAATTTAACTTTATACACGAAGCAAATCTCTTTTTCCATGACATCAATGTTTCAGTATACATGAAGCCAATCTGTGTCTTTGCATGACATCAAGATATCTGTATACACGAAGCCAATTTGTGTCTTTCCATGACATCAATGTGTCTGTATACACGACGTCAATCAGTGTCGTTGCATGACATTAATGTATCTGTGTACACGAAGCCAATCTCTGCAAGGTGTCGATCCGTCCTAGTGGCGTCCATTTACCTAAGTGTAAGTCTGTGTTTCTACAATTTGTCAGCATGGCATCAATCTCGACATACACATGACGTCAGTCTTTCTCCATGACGTCAATCAGTTAGTGTTTTTGTACGTGTGCTCCAGGTGCCGCCAAGTGTCACCATCACATTTCACAGAAACAAATGCATTCTCCTCGTTTACCTCGCATTGCTAAGTGGGTTAGACCAGGGATACTCTCCAATCCGGTTAGAGTCTCATCTGTTAGACTAGTGTTGAAAGACGTTTTTCATCCACGGGATGACCAGGGTTCGATTTAATAGTTGTGTGCAATGCGTGACTTCTTTAACTACTGTATTATTGTTAAAGAGATGGAAAACCCATATCACTTTCTCTCCTAATATCAGTGAAACTCGTTTGCTACTTTTTTTCTACCATAAAGAGGTCACGTATAGTGTTAAAGAGTGAAAGCATGTCAATCAGCAAATGCCCCGTTCGGCTTACAAATGCCATGCGACGCGATGTCATAACTGTAGAGATACGGGGTATGTGTTCCAGCCGTTGATGTCACTGACTGCACCATCCGCTCTCAAACCTCATCAAAACCCACGACAGCCAATTAGACACCGTCAACATTCCAAGAGTCATGGTCACGGATGATGTGGTTGCACGCACGAGCGTAGCGATCGCCACTTCCTTGCTGCCGTCTGCCAGACAGTTTAGCCAGGTCGGGATCTTGTTAAAGAGGAACGTGCACGGCCAAACAGTTGCCCCGCGAACTCCTCAGTCAGAAGCTCGTATTTCGTCTGAGAGTAGATCGGCTTCCATATCGCTATAATCTCATCAAAAAACATCTTTGTGGAGGATTATATGTCATGGCTGTGGGTGAGAGGGAAACTGCATGGATGCTGGAGCATTGTCTGCCTGCGTGTGTGATCACACACTGCTCACTGCGCATGTCTGATCCACGTCAGGATCCAGTGACAGTCGTGCCTGAAGAGAAGCCTGGCCGACAATGCACACATCTATTCTCTAGTTCCTCATGTGAAAATACCAGATATTCTATAATAAGTAAGGATATTCAATATTTCAATTCCGATATTGTTCTAAAGAAGGGTGTGTTCATATTAGCGAACTCTGTTACGCACGTTTGGGGACATTTGTGCTGAACTTTGCAAAAAGAATTGTTATCATATTTTCATGGAGTATATTAATATCACGTTCGGAATGTAAGCTTTATTGACTCTGCATCTTTCAGCCGGACAAATTATAAACGTTACAATACTACACGAAATCGTAAAGAAACTCGTATATGCACAATCCAATGGTAATGAAACTAGGCGGTTCATCTAGGTGTTGATGTTTGTGCAGATTGTCACCGTATGTGAACTGCAGGTTATAGATCAAGTTAGTTATGCTATTCTGTGATAAAAAAAACAAACAACATGTTTAGATACGATATCGGTATAGAAAGTTTAGACTGGGCACGTGTGCTCATAACGTCCAATATCTGGGAGACGTTGTGGCACACCTGGTGACATGGTCACCTGTAATCAAGGTAGGAACGCACGTATCCCATTATGTGTTATATATTGACAGTCCACACTCCTTGTAAATCTTATTGCCAACGTCTCAGCTGTAAATATCATGTCGAGTTGATGTGTTTAGACTTTACTCGGGGCATTAACCTCAACACTATTCCAAACTCCCCACATTGTACTCCCTACAGCGTCCACGCTGTGTGGAGCCCGATTTACCCTATCTGTCGAAGTCAACAGCTAGGAACACAACTCTCTGTGAAGTCTGTATTGCAAGGCACAACAAGGTTAAGTGTAATCGTACATACAAATGTTCCCGTTATACTGAGACGTCGCACCTGCTTGAAAATATCTCTCTGATACTGTAGTCCTGTAATAAAACAATTACACGGCAGGAAGATGTTGATTGAGAAAAGGGTAGATCTCCGGGGAAGAAGAAGAAGAGAGGATCTGCAGGGATAAAAGCGTCGGGGACCAGAGGAGAGGGCGAGAAAATACATGGCCTCAAAAGAGTCTAATCAAACAAGCCGGACACAAATATTACAAATATTTTTCATAACGTCAAGGGCGTCTCTACTGCGCTCAGATGTAATCTCCCCTTGCTATCAAAGGCGATAGGGTAGCCCAGTGGTTTATGCGTTCACCCGGTATGCAGATGAGGAAGGTTCAATTCCACACATGGATGCAATGTGTGAAGCCCATTTCTTGTATCGTGGAATATTGGATAAAGCTGGATGCTGGAATATTGCTTAAAGCGGCGTAAAACCATACTCACTCCTCCCCCTACAACTACTACTACTACTACTACTACTACTACTGCTACTACTATAAAATAATATCAGGCCTGCAGTCGTGCCGCATTTAGTCAACGTGCCTAAAATTCACACCACCCATTAGGCACTTATATATTCATATATGTCATCCATAAAGGGCATACGAACTTAAATGCACATGTTTAGACATATTGATTCCAGCGGGCGGAGTCCTTTGAGGGCGCCCTGAGTGCCTGGCATGGGTGGAAAGTATATCGTAAACACCTCCTGTTGACTGTACTTAACAGTGTCAACACTTGCCGTCGTCGGTGTTGAGACGGACGATGATGTTGCTGCACGCGGTGCGGGGCACGAAAAGAGGAACGAAAGTGAAATTGTTCAAAGGTTACTATACTATTAGCAACGTAGCTATGTAGCACCCGCATCAGGGGTACGATCACACACTACGTCAGCCAGGCCTTCTTAGATGAAAGCAGATAATCATGCAGTAGCCATGAACGTATTATCCATCCTCAACAGCCCCTGAGCTGATGGTGCACGTTCATGTCAGCTAGTGATAGAGAGGCGGGATCGAGCTCCTCAGTCGGGACATACTGCAACGTTAACCATTGCTCTAAGGCTGCACTATATGCCAAACCCTAGACTGACAACTCTGTCAGCTGACAGTCTCTGAAATGAACATAGTTTAATGAACAAACGTTCATAATAAGAAAATATAATATAATGAAATGAAGCCCTGAGTCATTTTCAGAAGCTTAGGAAATCTAGACTTGCCACAGTTTCTAGACTTGAGTGGGCTTTCTTGGACATATTTGCTTCAGGGTCCATACGACAGACTAGCTAAGCCATTGGACGTAGTTCTGTCCTTTAGAGATGCAAGTCTAGAAAAGCGGGCAGGACAGTCATTTTGAGATTTGTATGTTGTAAGAAATTAGTATTAGTTAAAACCCGACACACTTGTGCAAGTCTCCCACAGCGTGGTCTCAACCTGTGCCACTGTGTGATAGACAGTTCGATACCCAGGATCAAGTGTCAGTGTGATGAATTGATGGGGACGGTCGACAACAGTCGTCATCGGCTACAGGGTTAATTGGGTGCATTTGTGATGAGTCCGCAAATATGTTCCTCTTGCCTCATAGCTGCAGGGTTCGGGGCTTCAATCCAAAATTCTCGTTCTGGCAATTGATCTCCCGTCAGTGAATCCGCTGCAACTTTTAGACACCATATTTTTTCTGTCATGGCTTGAAAACACATATTTTCCCTGAAGCACGAGAGGCGGTAGGCAGCCCAGTAGTTAAGGTGTTCGCTCGTCACGTCAAACAGTTGGGTCGATTCTATACCTGGATACAGTATGAAAAAGAAGAAAAGCCAAAGGTGACTAAAAAGTCAAATGGAGTACATGAGCAAACAGCGAAATAATAAGTACAGATGGAGCTTACGCAGTTTTAAAGTTATCGAAGCATAGTATATCTCAGTCAACTTCAATGGACATTATTTTATTCTCTTAGATATTTTGTCATGCAAAACCGCGTAAATGTTAAAGATAAAAAAACAAACAATAAAAAAACCCAACAATATGTGAAGCTTATTTGTGGTGTCCTCCAAAGCTACGTTGCTGGATGATTAGCGTATGAGCATTACTTGCACCCTCGAAATGAAAGACAAGCCCAAATATCTTAAAAAGAAGCAAATTACATAATTTAGTATTCAATTATTTCTATCTCGAGTGGACAATCCTTTTCTCGAACCTTGTTTCCCAGCGTAAAGGAAACCAATATCCATTTGGCGAAAATGGTGTCTTTTTCCTCACCATTCAGAGAAACTTATTGTGCATTTAGAGAAAAAAAACTTCTTTCTCTCAAATTGTCGGTCCGTTGCTGTTTTATTGCGTTTTTATGGGTAACTTTATAGGTTCCTTGAAGAGGAAATGATACCTCATCTCTCCAACTACACGAGAAGACAAAGCTTCTGTGTGTTTCCATACATGTACCGATTCTCGCCCTTTGCACAGCACATCTTGAAGACATATAGATAATGTCATCTTGCAAATCAAAGCAGATTATCTAAACTATATACTTTTATTTAAGATCATTAAATTCTTTAAATAAATTGTTTACACTGTCTTGGATTACTTGGTGTCTCTGTTCAATTCCAAAATGTCCTTTAAACTGTCGTGTACGGTGGTTTAATGTATAGTGGTAAATCTTGAGCATGACACATAGACGCCTGGCTGCCTTAATTGAGTCATTAATGCGGTTGTTCCCTTTCACGTCCGCGCGTTGTTGTCTTCTCTGAGGTCCGCTCGTATTACAGTCATATCATTGGCTATTACCGGATACTGTTGCAACAGACTGAGGAAACAAGCCCCTGTTTACGGAAACCTTTGTGGTTTATAGTTAACAGTCGAAGTCGGGTCGTAACTTACTCGAGATGTTTTTATATACTTAGCACAGGGTCCGTCATAACTCTGATGCCTGGTATTGTATCCATGGCACGTGCTATTACAATGAACACTTGTACTAGAACTGTCACGAGTTTGTTGTGTTTCCAGGCTCCATCTTTGTCATCTTGTCCGCTCAAGTGGGGGCGTGCTATCTACAACGGGTCAGGCGTTACCCTGACACGAATAGACCTTCACTGTGTCACTTATGTGCAATTGATAACAGTACATTGAAGTTACCTGTGATTTGTAATTATCTGGGTTTTAAAATTTTCAAAATTCGTTCATAATCGTAAATAAGCATGCAAATAAATGTTTCGGGATGTGAATTAAAATAAGGACCTACGTCTGTACTAAATGTTTTATTAGCAATACGTTTCTTTTAATCTATGTCAGAAACAATTTTCAAGTGAAACTACATCGCTAAACAACTTTAAAGGAATACGGTTAAGCAATTTTTAACATCCCATCTCGGTGATGACACGGTTTGTAGGGAACAGCTTTTTATGGAGACGCTCGCTTGATGAGGTTTGAGACTTCTGAAGGCCTCTTATATTTGTGAAGTTCGAGGTAGGTTTGAATTCCCTGAAGTAAGACTAATATCCTGTAAATATCACAACTAATTAGACACACCTGCTAATTGCAGTCGGCCTGCCAGTTATGTGACGTGTAGATTGCATCTTCCTGTTAGGAAAACAACACACACGTCTGCTTGTTAAGTTCTACCTTTTCTTACCGCGATTCTCTTCAAGATAGGCTCGGCGTTTTGGATTTCTTTAATTGCACTGTTTAGAACCCCCTCGGTGTTTACACATTATTCCTGTGTGGAGTGATTGAGTAAGCACGAAGATGGGTATGGATGAGCGTGGATTCTTTAACATATTTCAACCTGTTCATTTCCAGCTGAGTTTGTACCGGGGAGCTTCCAACATATACTTATTACATGTATTCAACACATCTTCACAGAATGTAATTCATAAAATCTTTAAATGTCATTAACACATCTTTACAATATGTTTGAATACAACTTTACAGCATGTATTCAACACCACTTCACAGCCTGTATCAACACCTCTTTAGGTGTATCGCACACCTTTTCGACCCGTGAAGGTCCCGGGGTAGAATAGGCCTTCAGCAACTCATGCTTGCCACAAAAGGCGACTATGCTTGTCGTAAGAAACGACTATCGTGATCGGGTGGTCAGGCTCACTGACTTGGTTGACACATGTCATCGGTTCCCAACTGCGCAGATCGATGTTCATGCTGTAGACCACTGGATTGTCTGGCCCATGCTCGATTATTTACAGACCACCACCACACAGTTGGAATATTGCTGAGTGCGGCGTAAAAGTAAACCCACTCACTCACTCTCACCCACACTTTTTCAACATGTATCCGTTCCACGCAAATTTGGTTGTCATATGAATTATGTATGACAAATGTACGCCTGTGAAAATACTGAACAAGGCGGGATTTGACCATTGGTGAATCACTGTCCGGTAGATCAGTTTGAGTAATCCTACTTTACTGTAAAACCCTATGACTGGTATACACACAGTGTATCAGATGCCTTAGAGGTAAACAGTCAGTGGATGCAGTATTTATGATACACTGTATAAGTTACTTCAACATATGCCAGCTGTACACAGTCAGCTGACCAGATACGTTGGTGGTACACACTGTACCAGATACGTCATAGGTACACGGTGTATCAGATACGTCAGTGGTACACACTGTATTCTATGCGTTAGTGGTACACGATGTATTATATATGTCAGTGGTACACATTGTATGATATATGTCAGTGGTACACACTGCATTATATATGTCAGTGGTACAAACATTATAATATACGTCAGTGGAACACACTGTATTATACATGTCAGTGGTCCACGGTGTATCATTGTTACAACGGATGCGCCCATTAGGTTCGGAATGATGGCGGTGGTCCAATACACGAGTGACCCCTGCCCCCAAAACACGTCATTGTGGGGTCACACAGCACCCCCCGGATCGAGCACTTGTGGGGGGAAGGGAAGTATGCCAGGTATCACGGACTAAGACCACGTATAAAGATAGAGAGCACCCGATCCCCTTGACTGCTGACAACTCTCTGACGAGGCGACCATACTTGTACTGGGCATGCGTGTTAACGTGCCTGTATTTGCAGGTGTGGTTTAGCCACGGACGGCATACGACGCTGTGAGTACGTGGACGCTGCAACACGCACTTGGAGCCAAAAATCTTCATGAAACCAGTGCGAGATAAGAAAGTTATATCTCCACTGAGAACTATCAGCCAAGCAAAAAAGTATTTATATGTACTATAGGTTATCACCGTCGAGTTGTGTAGTTATTCACCTGGCCGCCATCTTACACAAAAAGTATGAAAGAGCAGATGTTGACGGGGGTACTCAGCCCTCTTACAAGCGACCGAGTAGACTAACGTCTAGTCGCTGAAACACACTTTACAGGAAAACGGTGTCTAAATTATAAGAGAAAATATAATGAAAAGGAGTCCAGAGACTTCCTGAACTGTGCACGTGGTATTTATATCAATACAGAAACTAACAGAACCTCCAGAACTAACTCCTGATGTACTGAAACATGCCGTCCATTAATCATGGAACGTAACAGCGAAACGTCAAATGCAATGTCCGATCAGTATATGTGTGCCATAGTTACCATCGACGCTCATGGTGGTTCGATCACTAGATAGTCTGGTTCAGACTTGATTATTTACAGACCGCAGCCAACAAAAGCTATAATATTGTTGAGTGCGGCGTTAAACAACAATCAAACCAAACCTAAACCTTTTCCTATGGATATGGATAACACCAGCAGGAGACTGTAGTTAGCTGTATTTCATATAGAATGACATCGATCGTCTGTTGACAGTCTTAAAAGGCACTTAGATGTGTTTGATGATGACAAGAAACATTACAAATAACTAATCCTTATCATCATCATCAACAACAACAAGAAGGGTGTAGCCTAGTGGTTAAAGCGTTCGCCTATCACGCCGAACACCCGGGTTCGGTTCCCCACATGGGTACACTCTGTAAAGCCCATTTCTGGTGTCCCCACTTATGATCTTGCTGGAATATTGCTAAGAGCGGCGTAAAACTAAACTGACTCACTTTACATCATTATCATCATCGCCATCATCTATACTATTATTCTGTGCTGCATGTTCATCACACGATGCTGACTGGCTGTTATGGTATCATTGTACCCGACTACTCTGAAAGTTCCGACAGACATAGAAAACACCTTTTCGAAGCTGTCTTTGAAAAGGCAAACTTATTCAATATTCTCAAAGTTCTTATACTGTCTGTCATCGCGTAGCCTCAATCTGGCCACTGATTAAAGCGGCGTTGTTGCACATGACTCAAGTTGACGTTGATGCGGCGACATTATTGGGAAACACGATCCCACGTCTTCAGCCGCGTCAAATCAAAGACGACGCTGACTTCTTTTGAAAAATGAACTTGTTTGAAGTGTATTAGTGTTATTGCGAGGGCGAATTATGGCGCTAATTACCTGGTCGCGTGTCACGGTCGTCATGGAAATATGACAATATCTTGGGAGAAGGTCTTCTAACAGTTGTGTGAGACACAGGAGTTGAAGATGAGTGACGTATAACATCAATAACCACACGTAGATGATGTTATGATTTCACAAGCAGTTATGGAAAATATTCATGAAGTTAAACCCACGAACTTTGAAATACAGTAATACGGTACGCGCGCACTACACACACACACACACATTCCTCACGCCACGTCTATGGTCCTCTTATTCGTTCGGCCTTCCTTCCCTCTTCCACCCTCCCCACACCCCTTCACCCCAACTCCAGTATATTCTGGTTTTCACTCCACATGCACGCGCTTTAGCTATTTATTCCTTTCATCTCATTTAACCTACTGTCCACTCAATGCTCTCTCACTCCCCCTTTGCAAACATTAAACATTACCTTCACCGACGTCCTTATGTAAGTGTATGGTATTTGCAGACAGAAATTCTTATCTTACACAACAACACGTCCGTATCCATTCCTTTCGTATGTAATGAAGTGCCAAAATATCACGTAAAGCCCGTGCATACACGGTAACCCCATGAGCTTCCTGATCACTCGGGACTTGGCACTTATGGAAATTACAAACACATTAAGAGTTAACTCCCTTATCTCATTGCACAAGGTCAAGGACACATGGGCAACACACGGACTTAGTAGTTGGTCGACCTTTTATGTGTTGTGCCAACATGACGCTGGGGAAGATGCACAGTTTGTCGAACGTTGAGCACTGTTTAAGTTTAAAGTCACAATGTACAGTGTTGCCGCGCCAGGTAACGCTTTTCTTTGCTTTTCCGCTTTTCTGAAACCTGCCAGTAGGGAACAAACGCCTATCAGCGCGATCTACATTATTACCCCGAAACAAGCCTAACGCCGCCATGACTCCCATTTAGCAGTTTGTGGCGTGTCAGTTTAAGGAGCTCGAAGGCATTTTTAGTTCCTAGTTTGTGGTTTTATCTGGAGCCAGGTACACCGTGAAGTAGTCTGAGTTAGGACGCACGTCGAGGTATGCTGAAAGTGTTTCGGACAGAATCCTGCTGTGGGGCTCTCGGTACTTGGTTCAGATATTCATGACCCACACTCTCGTTTGCCTGTCAGTCACACACTGAACAGTCTCCCGCCGCCTCATGTTTGACCGTGATCCATTGTCAAGGCTAGCAGTTCAGACTGAGTTTGAGTGCAGATTGGGTTGATTCATATTTGATTATTTCAGACTGATTTGATGCAAGCGTGTTTAGTTCAGATAGAATGTATTTGGAATTAATTAGTTCAGACATAAATACAGATGTATTTTGGTGTATTGAGTTCAGATAGTCCAGATAGATATATTTATTTACCTAGTCCAGACAGAATTATCAGATATTTTTAGTTCAGATTGAGTTGGTTCAGGTTTATGTAGTTTCAATAGACTGTATCTAGACGAAAATGGCTCAGGCTGAATCCTAGCCTGCCTCACAGTGACTGAACCACATTATTTTCCCTACAGCCCAGCCCTCCCTGCAATGTAGCCAGTCTCACAGTCCCTGAACCACATTATTTTCCCTACAGCCTATAGCCCTCCTTGTAGTCTTGTAGTGATACGGTTCTAAATAAAGCAAGTGTACATTTCCGTGGGTTCAGAATCTCTTGTCATGGAGCTCCTTTTCAATTAAAATGGGTTTGTTTGTTTCTGTCAAAGTTATATGCGTCCAGAGAATAATTCTTAGTTTAACTGAATTCATGCAGAAGAATTTTAGATTCAGTTGATTCAGATTATTGATTTGGTTCGGTTAAATATAGCTCATAGAGATCTGAATAAATCCTAACTGGTTGGTTCAGATTTAACTAGTTCATACTTTTACATTTTACCGTTTTGGAGGTTTTTGGAATTTTTTTTATTTTGTTGAGTTTTTGTCATTTTGTTTTTTGTTTTTGTTTTGGTTTGTTTTTTCCTATTCTGCTCTTGGCAAGGCTTCTGACTGCGTTCTGCTTGAATATGTTGGCAAAATGTTTTTGAAAGTTGCACGCTTACTCCCTGACAACCAGATCCCCATACCCCCATACATACTCCATCACAGTTACATCTGTAAACAAAAAACTATAACAAGTAATTCCTTCTCCCAAACGATGTTTGTTTAGTCTGTGTCAAGGCCTGATCTGTTCTCTAGGAGAGTTCAGCTCTCTAAATGACATCAGCAGCACAGCACAGTTTGCATTAGGAGTTAACTAACCATATCCCGTGTACGATCATTTCCGGTGGCAGTCATTCCGGCTGTCTTAGGGGCGGAAGGATTCGGTGTTGAATTTGTTTTATTTTCGTATTTTGAAATGGAGATCAAATTCTGAGTATCAGCGTGTCATTCATGTCCGGTGACAACATCAGGGCGGGGCTTTAGGGTAGGGGATGGGTGAACATGTCACTGACGTTTGCCACAAATGAAAAACTGGATTTCATGCCTAGTATTGTAATATCGATAACACTTCCGAGGAGCGCCATGATACAGGGCGTGTTAGTTCGCCTTCGCATCTGCTGTCGCTTTCGTAATCTAGAGTCGGAGGCAGAAGGAAATCGTGTTATTTAGAAGTTTTAAAATAAACTTTAAGACAATAAAATGAAAATCGGTCAAAGTAATAACCGAGACATTCAACGACCCAATATTTGCATTATGTATCCCCCCGGATCCCGGAATGTTGAGAGGAGCGATGACGTAGCGAGGTGATTAGTGCATTCGCTCATCACACCGAAAGCCCGGGTTCGATTCCCCATGGTTACACGGTGTGAAGCCTATTTGCGGTGTGTACATAACTGGAAACCCACTCACTCATGTGAGTGTACTTGATGTGTACTTAATGTGTACTTGATTCGCTGAGAGCAGTGTTGGTAGAGAATGCACGGTCTAAATGTGTCCTCATTCTGAAGCGTTCAGGGCAGTGCTGGTAGAGAATGCACGGTGTGAATGTCTCCTCATTCTGAAGCGGCAATAGCAGTGTTATTTGTTGAGAATGTACACTCTTGTTGGGTTACCGGGTGTGGATGTCGTTGTGGAAGACAATCTGTACTCCACACATCTGTGTCAGCGGGCCAGTACACAAGCCAGAGGCAGCCATGCATGGTCATGCCTTAGACCGGCCGACAACAATGACCGTCAACTAATATATGTTAATAGTCTCCTTCAGGATATAATAACCGTATCAACAATATCAACAGCCGCATATATCAGTGATAGAGTACAAAGTGGTTACCACCGACCCCTAACTTCAGCCAAGCTGAATATGGGGTGGCCGAGTGGGTAACGTGTTCGCTCAGCACGCCTATCGAGTTATGTGTTCAATATTCATATGTCGTTGTTGCTAATCATTTACACGCACCCACTCCTTTGTCACAATACCCGTGGAAGGTCTCGTTGTTCAAGTCCATACATCGGATACAGGTCTTACTTGTACTGCAGTAAGTGAGATTGTTGCTCCGCTGATGTCTTTTCCTGAACAGGACAAGTCCATATGAGAGTCCTCAAGTGAAAGTGACAAATCGCTGACCAGATGAAAAGGGGGCTTGAGACAGAATAAACAATTGTAAACCCTCAGACGGCCGTGTGTGGTTCATGCGAAGACATCCACCTGAAGCAACATCTTATTCTTTAAGTGCAATACTCGAATACGCCTCAAATCGAAAAGTACACCAGAGAGCATAACTCCGACAGCTGACAGCGGCCTCTCCCTCAGTCGACCGGCGCTGTGACTGGGCCAACTAGGTATGCACTATTAGACAGGAGCCTAGTCTATGCACGGGCTTCGAGCCAGCGTCCATTATCTCTGTTAAGTGGTCATCTCAGGTAATGAAGAACGACAGGTGAGATAGCAGTTCGTGTTGCCCCCCTGGAGGATTACAGGCCGGTCAAGCCAGGCGAGCCATAACATGCTCTTATCTGATTATACAGTTGTTAAGACCTAACGCCATATTGATGGCAGTCTAACTAGTTAGACCGGCATGTAGGTACAGACACAACCCCATGTTTGGGGCAATAGTCCTACTAGTTGTTCTACACAAATACAACACTGGCATTGAAAATTATTAGTTGTCAAAATCGTATGGGTAATGACATTTTCGTAATGACTGCAGCTGTATGTTCTGCCAATTCTAACATCGTTGCCGAGCAGGTTAGACCAGCTAGTATACGTAGGTACATTGTTAATGCACAGACACATTCAAACACTTAAAAGTCTTAACATCAAAGAAGTTCGAGCACTTCAGGTGTTTCGTGTCTGCTCCAACCCTGTGTATATAAAACAACTTTGCTTCCTGTGGATAGCGGCGAACAGAATTAAATTCGAAACCAATATCGTTGTTATTTCGTTTTTCAAATTAGCGGCTCTTTCAACATCAGGCATATCTACAATTACCCTGTCAACAGAGCCTGTGTTTTAAAAACAAACCAGCATCACTAGACGGAGACTAGGTCCCGGTGTCAACTTCAATCTTCAATACTCCTTGTTCTGCAGCCGAGTCCAATCTTATTCTCACATCAAAACCAGCGCCTGTTGACTGAAACCCGACGTGACTGGGTTTTCACGTCAGCTCTGATGTGTGCATGCGCTATTATATAACCCAGTCTGTATTATCCATCTCCGCTATCAGCGCAAAGGGGTTCTTCATACCGTGTGCAACGACCTTTGGTCGAGGGTTAAATCTTTGTCACCACAGATATATATAGATACAATGTGATACCCGAGTTCAGTGAACCGTGTTCAGCGTTTGTCATTGTAACACGGAGCACGTTTTTTGCTGAAGGATTCGCAAGTCAGTGTGATGCTTCCGAGGCCATCGTTATGAGCCAGCGAGTGGAATTGTTGGGCAGATTACATGATGTAGAGTTTAGTTGCGTGAGCTGGGTGCTGGCTTGATATCAGCTTATTATATAAACATTGCACGCTATCATGTTGCATATTCCGTGAGATACAAGCGGTATGTATTGCAAATATTGTACAACCTGAACCCCAAGTCGGCGAGATCGTGTCGACTTCTATAGCTGTATCAGATCAGGTCACGGGGGGCTTGACCTAACTTGAAAAATCTCGAGGGCCCTTTAAACGACGAGACTGAAAACCAGAAGTCTGCAACTTCTACCTTCGGCGGCTGCATTCCAACGCTGTCCCCTCTATAGGAGAATGTTAAACTGGGAAATAAAGTGAGACACTGTCCTGCTTATAGCAGAATAAACGTTGATCAAACTGACCCAGATCTAGGGGTACAGTGCGATGCTCCGGCCGCTCGGCATGTTAGGAACGTCATACGTTAAACACATCCGGTTATAATCGCACTGCGAAGTGACGAACGAACACCTTACCCATTCAGCCTCTCCACTTCTCACTTACAACCACCCAGCTCAGTCACAGAGGGCTATGGTCATCTTTCAGGCCATGCAGGGAAGTTGAAGTCAGTGTGTTCTCGTTGAGATAAGTACTGCACTGGATCTCACTGTGCATAAACTCCATCATCGACAGACCAGACAGACCGAGGCCCGGGGTTGGAGTTTCAGGACCATCCATGATAGTTTTTCAAAACTACGTTTAAGTAATCATAAACATTTCTAAAATATGTCACGATATTTACAATTTTAAATGAATTCTGTATATTGCCTCGTATTGCTTCCATCTGATTATACTGCAGATGATAAACTGTTGTAATGTACATCATTTATGTATCTATATTTCTATATGTTTGTAACTACTGCGTTCGTATTTGTAGTATATAGAATATTGCTACTCTTCATTGATGGAATGCCATGCAATAAATATGTTATCCTATCTTATCAAGAAGAAGGAGGGAGAATAAGAACATGAGGGAGGGAAGAGGGTGCCAAATGGCATATGTATCACGAGCTGCTGTGAAAGTTTGATAACATTCATTCCATCACTTATGTTTTCGAGTTTTGTTGTTGTTTGTGACATAATTTTGTTTCAAGACAATCCTATCACATGAATCTTTTAATCATGTTGGATTACCTCTGTTGTCCCTGAATTCGAATTTTGTCGAGGCAGTAATGAATTACTATCTGTGTTTAGTCTCATAGGGGAACGAACTCAGTTTGAAACAAAAACAACTGAATGCAATAACAGCCAGTTGCTTGTGAGGAGGTTGCCTTTGGCCAATGCTCGTAGTATCAGCACTGGTCTACCCGTTCCCGATGTCAGCTGACTTCAATGATGACGCTGGACTTCTGGCCATGCTGATGACCTCGTGGTTTGACAGTCAGAAACATAAAGTGTAAATATCTGCGACTTCGTCTTTTGGGCGGTCTTTATTTTAATTGCCGCCATAGTTACATTTACTGTAGTATTCAAAGCGGCGTTATATTCAGTCACTTAGCTACCTTTCATCTCAAAACTTAAAATCACGTACACTATATAGCTAGTTTCGCTAATGTGTGTGAAGCCCATTTTCTGACGAACCCGCGTGATATTGCTGAAATATTGCCACAAAAGGCGGGAACTCAACCACGTCCTAACCTGCAATGTGTGAAGCCCATTTCTGGTGTCCTACGTCGTGATATCGCTGGAATATTGCTAAAAGCGGCGTAAAACCATACTCACTCACTCACCTACCATACCTGGCAAGCAAGGTGCTTTGCGGATTAGTACCGTGATCATATGAAGCCTGACCCCAGCGTTTCTCCTCTTCTGTTAATGAGTCAGAAACCGTTCATCGTGGGTTTGAATCCAATATCCTGCCTAATTGCGTTTGTTAGTTTTGTAACACTCTATCCCTACGAGTGGGTAAACTGGTAAACTTCACAGTCTCTCAACCCTTAATTTAGTCTGTCCCTCAACATCGATCCTACTGACGTGATAAAACTGGGAAAGCAATACTGTACAAAGCGGCATTAAGCCAAAATCTTTCGTTCACTCTTTGGTGTTTAGATGATATTGACGCACTGTTGACTGAACACGCAATATATATTTTGAACAAGCTTGACACATCACGATCCGTGTAGCGATCCCTCTCAGCTCCAGCCAGTGGGAGATATTATCTGTTTGACAGCTAGACAGCTGCCCAGTCAACACACTTGGCGTCAAGTCTTCCTCGCCTGCATTGGCAGACAATAACATGGAATTCTGGACAGGTTAAATGTTAGGTATGTGCAATCGCCACGTAGATCTTGCTGGAGTGCGAGAAAGGGTTCAGTACCAGCGGCGGTTTGACGCAGACCAATATGTTAATGCACCCCGTTGTTATGTGCACGACATCACGGGGACGTACTGGGTCGGGAACTCGGAAAGTGACAACAAGGTGTGTATCGACGACACCATACAACATCATCTACGGTAATCATAGTGTGCGTATAGACAATGGAGGTCTTCTCTGTTCGTGAGCCAGAGTTGTACATGTCGTCTGCTCAGTACGTGTTAGAGAAGAACGTAGCTCAGTGTTCATGAATGGCGTGCAGAGTCAATGGAAATACGTCTTTCCCCACCAACAAATAACCGCAAAACCAATTCTGCATTTTGTTAAATTTGAATGATGTGAACAACACAAATTAAATGTATAATAAATATCTCAGAAAGAAGCATAATTTAACACATTCTAATTGACACTCATGTATGATTCGAGCTAAATATTTTCTATTAGCAAAATTATCTATAAATGAAGGAGCCAACCAGTCTTTTAACAACCTGAAGTGAGATGGGGGTAGTCTAGTGTTTGAAGTGTTGACTTGTCAGCTAATGTGGCAGGAATGAAACTACACATACTTGAAACACAAATAATTTGACAAGCAGCTTGGCACAGCATTCTGAAATGAAACTATCCAGGGGGTTTCTTTTTATTAAGTTCAACCTGGAACTATCTACATGTGGAGAATGGACATGTCTGTGTAACTTGATGAAGAACCATTGATTTACCAGCAGGCAATGAGATAGTCTGGAGTGAGTGAGGATGAATTAATTTATGCCACTTCTTGCAGTAAACCAGCAGTATCACAACTTAGACTCAAGCGATGGGGCCGCACCTTGTAACTAATGGAATCTGGGCTTTAGGCATAAGCACAACTATTCAGCCATTGCCTTCAATAATAAACTCTCACACAATAACAAATTCACAAACATTTGCATCAGATGGGGATTATTGGCTACGGTCACTACACCAGTGTCAGTTTACTACTAAATTGGTCTACTGTATGATTATATGTGAATATTCAGTCTTCCTTGCTATAATCAACTGAATGATCCTGCAGCCTGTGGACAACGCTGGCTGTGTGTGGAACTGTGGATCCAACTGACTAACAACCGTTCTTACAGTGTGCAAATGCTTCTGATTATGAACACCACCACCAGTGTGTGGATCCAACGGACAATGAACAAGGCAGGCTTTGTGTAGATCCTGCAGACTGTATGTAAACCGAGCTCTCATGATGCTGCAGGACAATGACGCATGTTGGCAGAAATGCTGAATATAATATTCCATCTATGAGTTCCAACATTTGAAGACATAATACACATGTTGACACAGTCAATAGCATATACACCTAGTTTCAAAAACACACATTCTTCTTGGAAATGGAAACATGTGTAGCTGTGTGTGGGATGAAGGTCTGTAGAGAAAAGTGACATCTCAGTTCCCCATAGGGTAAACCATGTGCACATCCGTTTTGCACCTGTCACAAGGTTCAACCACATTTTCTCTGTCATTGGGCCACATAGTGTCAATGTTTGACGAGTTCTTGCCTTCGTCTGTTTCCAGTTCCAGTTTCAGATTGGTATGAATGTGTATGTGTCACAAACAGGGCGGAAGATATGAAATAGATGAAGGTTTGGAAGAAATTACGTGACCCCACTTGAACACAACTGAAAACTATTTGGCATATGTCAGAGTGATGTAACTCTATGCTAAACTTAAAGTTCAATCTTAAGAGCAGATATGTTTGACAAGCAGAACCATAGCCCAAAGACATGCAACTGGAAAATATGTAATTGTCAGTTATTTTTGACAATAGCATAAAGATTCAAAGTTTCAGTTATCGAAGCATATGAAGACAACTTGTTAAGAAAGCATCTCATCGTAGTTAAGCATATGAATGTACATTGGAATGTATTGAATGATATGGTTGCTAATAAGGCCAGTTCATGAATATACTTGTTAAAGAAACTTTGAAGTATGTAGCTGTTAATGAAGTACATTGAAGTATATGGTTGATGTTGAAACATTGAAGTGTATGGTTGTTAAAGTATATTGAAGTATATGGCTGTTAGTGAAGTATAATGAAGTATATGGTTCATTACTGAAATATATGCATGGTTGTTGAAGTATATTGAAGTACTGACTGTTTTTGAAGTATATAGAATTACATGGTTGTTATTGAAGTATATAGTTGTCATTGAAGTATATTGAAGACTATGGCTGTTACTGAAGTATATTGAAATGTATGGTTGTTGAAGTATATTAAAGTATATGACTGTTTCTGAAGCATACTGAAGTATATGACTGTTGAAGTATATTGAAGTATATGGATGTTGTCTAAGTATATTGAAGACTATTGCTGTTGAAGTATTGAAATATATGGTTGTTGAAATATATGGTTGTTGAAATATATGGTTGTTGAAATATATGGTTGTTGAAATATATGGTTGTTGAAATATATGGTTGTTTTTGCAGGACTCACTACTACACCACATACAAGGAGCGTCTCCAGCCACAGCACCGCACCAAGTACCGATGTTGTCATGGATGGCAGCAACTGGCTAATGAAGGCTGCATGTACAGTAAGTCATTACACATACTACTCAACAGTACCTAAGGATGAGTGACCTGTTTGTCACTGATGTCAATTGTAATATCTCATGGCCAGAAGATTCAGTCACTACAAATTCATACACATGTATGCTCTGATTAATTCATTGCATACAGAGTTCTGGTCTGAAGCAGCAGGTGGTAGTCACTTATCGGTAGAACACTGGGTTTGATTCCAAGTATGGTTGCAAATTGACAAATACACCTATGATGTCCTGTGGTAGGGGTAAATGTGTCGTTACTTGCTCCCTCATTCAACAACAAGGCTGTGTTGTGATGGTGACATGGTCCAAATGGTCCAAATACTCACTCCCTCACTCTCTGAGGAACCAGATTCTTGCTGAGAAGATATCATATGATATGACAGCCTGTAATGGTATCAGAGTACCAGGTGAGGTTAATGAATGTGAGTGTTGATCTATGGGGATTGTGAGAGAACATCAGAGAGAGATGTGTTACATTTAGATATGTCAGTGATACCACCTTTGTTATCATGCTCCACATATTTAACTAAAACCCTTCATCTGCAATCTTATGCCATCCTCATCAGCCACAGATGTGTACCTCAGCTCCCCCTTTCTTAACTCCAACGATTCCATACTTTGCATCTTCTGCTACCCATGATTCACATCAACTTCACTTACCCCATCAACCACAAATGTGTACTCCAACACCCCTTTCCTGACACCCATTCCATCTCAACCTTGCATCCCCTGCTACCTATTTTCCCATATTCCTGTTTGTCTTCACTTCCCCTATCCCATCATCACAACAATTTCATTGCCTGATGTCTACTTAGCCTTGAATGTGTTCCTGACAACCCCAACCGTTGTCACGCACCCAACCCTCAGGACCACCTTCCTCATCACTTATCAAACACCATCACTTCCCTCTTTGCCTGTTCAGTCCATTACCACTCCAAACCATCAACCCAAACTTGCCCCACCACCTTTCTTTAATCCACACCCTCCCTCCCAAACATTTTTGCCCTACCATGCAATCTACTGTTTCTCCCCTGCCTGAAACCTCCAGCCTGAGCTAATCTACCCCCTGCAGCTACAACTGAAGTGTCCCCATCATCATGTGCTCTCACACCAGTGTCTTTAATACCATGTATTCTGCCTATGCATTCTATGCTTTAATCCTTGTCTTTCAATCACAAAAGCAACCCACCCAAAACCTCAGTCAGCTCTGGAGCATCAACTTCCAGCATGTTCATCATAATCAGCATGTCAATCCCAGAGACTAAAATTACAGCATGCCATCACTGTCGTGTTAACATGCTTGTCTGAAACAGTAGGAAAAAACGTTGATGAAGTTGTCAGTTTTACAACCAGTAGTTGATGCTGGTCCAGAATGTTGCAATTTCTCTGGAGGTTGAACTGACCTAAGGTGTTTTGTTTTCTTCATGAGTCACATGTGAAGAACGGCCTTGAAAAACCAACACAACCTACACAAGGAGTCACCACTAAATCCACAGCTTGTCCTGGGTGGCTTTACTTAGTAAATACATCAGTTTTACAATGAACTTTTCACCAAACGTATACATTCTGTGAACACCCTATTGTCTTCAGTGAGATACTGATAATAGTGACTGTCAAATGGTGAAGAATGCCAATAGGCTCTGATGGTTTTTCTTATCTAACAATCTTAAAGACTATCCAAGCTTGTTCTTTGGTGCTGATGGTTTGGTATTTTGTGTGTCTTTTCTGTGACACTTTCATTAACTGTCAACGAATATATGATAGGTTTGTATCTTGTGTGTTAATCATAGACCTGTCCAAGGTTTTAGAGGACAATGGCATTGTCCTCTTTGTGATAATCATATTACTTTCAAAGGTTTTACAGGACATTGGAACTGTCTTCTTTGTGATAATCATATGATCTGTCCAAGGTTTCACAGGACATTGGCACTGTCTTCTTTGTGATAATCCTTTTACTTTCCAAGGTTTTACAGGACATTGGCACTGTTGTCTTTGTGATAATCGCATTACTGTCCAAGGTTTTACAGGACATTGGCACTGTCTTCTTTGTGATAATCATATTACTGTCCAAGGTTTTACAGGACATTGGCACTGTCTTCTTTGTGATAATCCTATTACTGTCCAAGGTTTTACAGGACATTGGCACTGTTGTCTTTGTGATAATCGCATTACTGTCCAAGGTTTTACAGACACTGGGACTGTCTTCTTTGTGATGCAGACTTGGTGCCTGTATGTCGGGTGCCAGACACACTGTCTGACTTGAGACTGAAATGTGTAGATAAGCGTCATCCACACAGATGTTGACATACCGACAACACTCTTCATTAGCAACTGTCAAGAGGAGCCCATGCATAAACACAAAACCAGAACACAAGTATTTTCTACATTGTGTTCTTCCACTGCTGGCTTTCTGCAACATTCCATGGTGCTGGTACCATCTCAGAGTTGCTTCTACCAACTCCATCTGCCACAGCATGGCTGGACCGTCGCTGTGGTATCTGCTGAATCACTAGAATGTCCAATAGAGCCCTTTTATCTCTGTAAGTACACCACAGGTAAAAGGTGTCTGATGGATGTGTTTTAGAAAGTCACGTCTTTTGGTAGCCAGGTATTTCAAGGCTGTTTTACAGCATATTACTAGGACTCATCTGGCAATGGTCCAACTGTCACTGAGAAGGTCTTGGTTTGTTTCCACAGTTTGCTGCAGGATTTCTATAATTATAAACACTCGCTACACAGTGGTAAGGGCCATCAGAGAGCAATACAAAGTTTGGATAAATGTTGCCTGTAGGAATTAGCCTACGGCATACACTTACCAGAATGGACTAACTCCTGATATTCTGCTGCACTTCAGGAGAACAGCAGAACTGGTTATGGCAAGTTACCTTTTCATAAAAGGGTACCATTTAGTTATGATAAAAAAAAATACAGGACTTTGATTCCTCGTGGGAAGGTCATGCTTTGCTGGAGAGATTTTGATTGGAGGCCTTAAAAGCGGGGCAAAAGTCAACTTACTGTCTCCCCATTTAACAGTCAGCCTGAATACAAGGTGATACGGTATGTTCATGTCTTTGAGAAGAAAAACAGTTGTCAGGGAAGCAGTAAGAGGTATGATGCAGAATTGTAACAAGAACACCACTTTCTTCTTGGCTTGTTCATGTTAGACAGCTGATTATGGTTTATGGCATGTCTGTCTTCTGTGTTTTGGGCATTCCTCTGTGCAAGTCTGCTGGGTGCCTATTAACACCCACACCAGAACAGTCTGTGTATTGTCTTCCAACACTTTATGAGCTGGAAATGCTTATATATGAGAGTATTCACCCTGAAACTACTGTTGTTTTGTTTCCTGAAATTGGATACCACACTTATCTCAACCACAAATTCTAGTTGTGAAGAATATTGCATGTGCCTGATACATGACCTGTTGGTAACGTGTCTGCCTTTGGGTAAAGATGATAACATCTGGGCCTTGAATATAAGGAAGATAACATTTGGTCCTTGTATTAGAGGAAAATGGTAACATTTGGGCCTTGTATGCAAGGAAGGTGACAAAGTATGGTAGCAACAATCACAGACAGAGTGTGTAGGTGCAGATCTGTTTCTAATATAAGGGAAGTACAGTATAATTGTCAACTCATTATCACAGCCTCTGCTGTTGATTGTGTGGATCTATCTATTTTCTCAGCAGGCAAAAAGCTAATATTGGCTGCTGCCAATCAAAAATGACATTTTGCTTTGATATGATGGTGGAATGTTGTGGATTCTAACTCATATTTTCTGTGAGGCTAATGGCCTAATCAAATATGTGGCATGTTGTTAGTCACAGATATCAGTAACATGCATCATCAGACCAGTCATCACAGTGTATGTCGACATGTCAACTTGCACCAATATATTCACCGCATCATTGTTGCATGACCTGTACCTCCTACTAGAGGTGTTTCAGTGATCGAAAATATTTGAAAATCAATCACAAGAAGGATTAAAAATTATTATTGATGGTAAAAACATATTTTCGATAAATCAGAGTTTTGTTATTGTAGTGAAACACCTGAATGAAGTAAACTAAGCATTAAATTTGACGAATATGCATGGATACACCTGCACTCAGCAGTGTAAAACTATACACATTGCAATCATAGTTTTGTATTCACCACTGCAGTAAATATTACTGTTACCTGCCTGTGAATACTAAAAACTACCTTTAGTCTTTAATTACAATTCCGGTGTCTTTCTTGCATGCGTGCATTTCATTGCATCACAGTATTAGTTATTACTTATATAAAATATTATTTAGAAGAAAAAAAATGTGAAAAAACCCTAAAATTGGTAATTACATAAAAAAATGTATATATTTTGAGTATGATCAATAATCGTTCACAAGTCCTCCAATAATCGAAATTGGACTTGGTTTCTTCTGATTCTTAACACTACCTCTTACACAGTATGTATTCAAGATTGCTGTCAGGTGAATGGCTTACTTCTTCTTCTTTGTCTGATGTAAACATGTTCTAAGGCTAAATGTCAAAACATGTTTGCTGTTGGATGGAAATTATTATTATGATAGGATATTTATATAGCGCACATATCCATGCAACTATTGCTTGCTCAAGGCGCTGGTGTTTGTTACACTCGATCGCTCTATGCCCATTTCCATGTCACATCGGATTATCAATCTCAACTCCCTGGGGAGTTTACAACTGCTGTTGCCACTAGGCTCACCAAGTTGATTGTGGCTCTCTCATCCTAACAAGGTACCCAGTTAGGTACACAGCTGGGTGGACTGGGACACATAGTCACAGTGCTTTTTCCAAGTTTACTTGACGTTGCTGTACCCGCAACTAAGTGTATGCACGCATTCGTGTGGCCACCATCTAGTCATATACCAACAGATTTGTGGGTTCTTTTAAGTGCACAGAGTTGTGTACTGCACATTAGGGGTTGTGACAACACTGAAAGAGTCTGCACACAAAGTTGACTCCAAGGTTTTTACACCTGGTCACAGGTGGGCTCGATCCCGACACCTCAACCTTGCTGAATCACTAGCCTGGTGCTTTAGCGGTACCCCGTGAAACAAAAAAGAAAATGTTGCATAAGTTATTATTCATTATATGAATGGCTTTCATAAGATGAGTTATATTAATGAATGTCTACAACAGGTCAGTCAAGCCTTTTGATTGAGCTTGTAATGCTTTTGTCAAATCCATTTGTCAAGGCTGTCCTTTCTTCTTACTGAATTTGTTTTTGTGTAGCAGCGTAGCTCAAAGATTTTCCCAGTAATTAATAGTTAATCAGAGCATGTCACTACATCTTATGTGGTTGGTGTTCTTGTTCTGAAAAACTTGTGTCACTTTGATGAGCAGGGATACAGGTACAAGATACAGATCAGATATTAAAAATCCAGATTCAGTCTCCAGTCAGAACCACACATTGTGCTATGTTTAGAACAAGTTATGAACATTGTTTTAAAATGTTCAGTGTCAGCATGGACCCTGCTTAAACATAACTCCAATATGACATGACATAATTAAAATAATCAAAATATTCTTCAGCTGAAAACATTCAAACATTCCTTGAGGGAATTTATTTGACTCACTACATAGAACCACAAGACCATTTTTGATATTATCACTTATCTCTCCCGACACTCAGCTCAAAGATACTCACTCACTCACTCACTCACTCACTCACTCACTCACTCACTCACTCACTCACTCACTCACTCACTCACTCACTCACTCACTCACTCACTCACCCACTCAATTGATGCATGACTACGAGTCATTGAGGACATGTATTTACCTAAATTGTTAAGTTATTGGCACGTGGAGTAGTCATCGTTGTGGCTGTCAACAGACGCTAGTAATTAAGTCCCTCGTTAGCTAATTGCCACCATCACGTGCTGTGATGTCCACGATGCAGCAGTTAATGGACATATGTCTGTTATTACACACTATACCTTTATAATGAGCTCTGATATTAATTTGAGACATTGCCAGAAGGATATTTAACGTTCGACACATTCCTTCTTCACATCAACCGATGAATTGACAAAACAGCTGCATGATCTGCAGCAGAGTCACGGATACACGACATATGGCCAGCAGCCCATATCAAAACATACAGTGTAGACGCCGTGATTAACATGTCAATTAACGACAAAAACAAATTCTTACATGTTTCAAATTAGTATCATTTGTGATGTAACAACACTAACTAACAGGGAGCAGTTCTGACAGCATGATCTAAAACCAGTGTGTTCTTGCAGTTTTTATTCATATTCATTTAGTCTGGCTTCTAAATCCAGGTACGATTGTTGGTGTCGACACTGATGCTGGCCCTAGCACTGACATTGTCTTACATGCCTGTCAAGGTTTTTGCTTGTGGTCTTCTGGCAGCCAGGCAGAGTCCCATCCCACATTTCATAGTGTGTACAAAATAGTTTCGAAATATGGCCTGTCCAAGGACCAACTGCCCAGAGAAGTGAACAAGGTTGAATAAACACAGCTAGACCATAAACTGAAACCTTTTATTTAAATGAAGATAAGTATATTTTTAATAATATTTTCCCACAACCAAAGGAAGGCCTGCTTATTTAATAGTCTGTGTTTAACAAAAATAGACCGTCAAGGATAGAGGAACAGGCTATATTTTATGCACATGTTTCGAAGACTGATCAGTCATTGCATATTAAGCACCAATCAGAGTAACTACATTTTAAAGAATCAACCGGAATCACTATATTTCGAGGGACCAGAGTCATTGTGAGTTCAAAGGAGCAAGCATATTCATATTATTCAATGGACACTGTATTTAGGGCAGTCAGAGTCACTCCAGGGTAGGAAAGAAATTTTCCTACAAGATCCTAGAACCATTGAGTGGACATTATTTAGTCATCTTGTCTGGTCCAAAACAACATTTGTAGATTTACTGAAATATTATCAGTACAAAATTCACTGGCCACCAAGATCACTTCAAACTTATCATTTAGTGGTCCTGATGAATGTTTACTAGCCAGGGACCACAGGACCAGCATAATTTCACACACTGCACCATATTTCAAGGTACCAATTAGAGTCTTGAAATTTCAGGGACCAATCAGACTAACAGTATTTTCACTCACTGATTATTTCAAGCAGAGCTGGTGCATATTCAAGAGAGAAATCACAGTCACGAAGTCTATATTATTGCTGTTTGAGGTTGCAAGCGCTAAGATGCATGAAGCAAGACAGGTCCATGTACAGTAAATGTGGACTGTCTTACCTCCAGCTGTGGTTACATGTGCCTTCTGTGCATGAGCCGAGAGTCACACCTAGAGAGCTAACTGAGTTTTAATGTATTTGGTAATGAGTCACTTTGCTGTGTAATCTGTACCCCAGATCTAGTGTTGTAAATATAGATTCCATTAAATGATTAAAACAGGCTTCAAATAGAAGTTTAAAGCATAAAGTGTCTACTGTTTCTTTAAAGATTATATCTTTACAGCTTATGCATGTCACTTTGATACTATCAAGTTCAGTTTTCTAAAATGTAAATTAACTCTTAATTTCGTTAAAAATGTTTTAATTGGAAAAGGACTTTTGTTTGGGTTGTAAGCTTATTTCAGTGGTTGCTTTTCGCAAAGTAAGCAATATTTAATACTAACATATATTCTTTTTATTTTAGAAAATATATATGAGAAAAACAACTGTAACTATTTCTGTTTCCTCTTAACTTTTGAAAATAACCTGGAAAAGTAAATATATATTATATTTCCCAATTATAAATGTATTAAAATTCTACCAGACTCTAAATCTGTAATTTTACCCAAGTGTAAACTGCTAAGGATTTTTTTCTCCTTAAGCTGACTCATTATGAACTGTGTTGAAACCAACTCACTCACTCAGGCAATCATTTATTCATATTGACTACCAGCAAGCTTGTACTCCAAAAGTCCTTCACACCAGTAATACACCTGGATGTGTCTGTTGTCAGGATGTATCCGTCCGTTAGGATTGTTTGCTGAGGTGAGAGCCTCCTAATACCCACAGCCACAGTGTTGCTCATGTCCACCATTGTCTTCAGGTACGCCCAGGTAGTCCCAAGTCCATTGTCGCACATCAAAGGCTAAACTTACAGTTCACCTGGGCGGGCTGGACATGAGGTCAGGTGTGATATATGGAGGTATTATCCCCTTAGTAGAGCTGTTCTATTGTGATAAACACCTACAATATGTTTCCCTAATGTACCAGACACAAGTGTAGTGCTTCTGTTACCTGCATTTACCTGTACTGGTGTTAATTGGATGTTTATCACCTGGATTTAGTGGTCAAGTGCCAACAGGTAACCTTTGACCAGGCCAGCCAGCTGAACCCACTTCCCCTGGACTCAACTCCAAGTTCATATCAGTACAGGATTTACACTGTGGATTTGATAAAGGTCATTAACTCATTACAACAGGTGTAGGGATCTGAGATTGAGGTATTTAGGGTATTAAAGGTGTAAATGTTCCTGTGCAGGAGTCTCCACTCACCCTTTGGTTGTGTCCCGTGATCTAGGGTTATCTGACTTACCTCAATATGAATCCGACACCATGGGTTTAAATCCCAGATTAACCCCACATGTCTGAACAATTTCACCATGGATGATGCTTTTTCCAGCCAGTAAACTCTGGTATTAATCTAATGTGATAATATCTTATATTATCCATTGCAAATAATTAGTTGAACATATTCTTCAGCTGTAATAGTCACACTACATATATAATACATACAATAGTTGTATTACAACAATGTGCATTATTACATACAGTACACACAGATATTACCTTACCTCACAGATGTTGCTGTCAGGCAGAGAGCTCTTCCAATATTTTCTATGAACCCCGTGTACAAGTGAGGTGTATTGCCTTTGGGCTCAGGGAACATAAATAACCATTGCGGGTACCTCAACCCATGGTCCCTTCATGACCATTGAAGAACTTATATTATCACTTTCACAAAAGAGTCTTGTGTTTATCTTAAGGGGATAATCGAAGTAGGAGTGTGCGGAATCCAACAGTCAGCCAAGTAGGTAATAGAGGGGAGATAGTAGATATGTGTGTACGCTCATGTAAGCTGTGAGTCAAGGCCAGCTTGTTGTTGAAAAACAGGAGACATTCAAGAGGACATTAAGTGGTCACTTTCAGAAATGTGTGAAACCAAAGAATAAGTGATTGTTGTAGTGTTGGAATGTTTGACCATTTTGATATCCTTATATCATTTCTGTATGTATGAAAAGACCTCTGTCCTACAGACGGCCTAAATTTTAGTGAGAGATCAGCCTGGGAGCTCAGAGAACCAGAGGTGATGAATATCCAAAAAACAATGCCCGTCATCAACACCCACCACCATCCCTTGAACAAGCACCCTCATTGACATTCACCATTATCCCTTGAACACTCACCCTCATCCACACATCCTTGAACAAGCACCCTCATTGACATTCACCATTATCCCTTGAACACTCACCCTCATCCACACATCCTTGAACAAGCACCCTCATTGACATTCACCATTATCCCTTGAACACTCACCCTCATCCACACATCCTTGAACAAGCACCCTCATTGACATTCACCATTATCCCTGGAACACTCACCCTCATCCACACCCATCACCATGCCTTGAACAACCATGATCATCAACACCCACCGCTATCCCTTGAACAACCACTCTCATCAACACCCACCAACAAACCTTGAACAACCACTCTCATCGATGCCCACCACTATCCCTTGAACAACCACCCTCATCAACACCCCTCCACTGTCCCCACAACACCCCTTTCCACACCCACCACCGTCCCTACAACACCCCCTTCAACACCCACCACCAGACCAACAGCAAACCACTATGACCTTCACAAAAAGCCTGGTGATGTTGAATGTTGTTACAGATAATGCTAGTATTAGTGATGTCAGGAAGCAGTCTGTGTCTGAAGCAAGCAGATACTGGTTTTCTGTCAGCACAGTATTGGGATAAGCTGAGAGTAATGAACTACAGGCTTTGTGTCAACCAGTGATGCTTGCTGACAACAAATGCTACTCGTCAACCAATGCTTGTCATCAAAACCACTTATTTTGCATTCCCTTTTCAGTATTTAGCAATGTTACTCCAGTTTGCTAGGTATCCTTTATAAGGAATGACAGATGATCAGAGCAGATATGTTTGAAAGATCTGTTACAATTGGGTCGCACTTAAAGGCTTTACCAGTTCAAAATTATGATGACTTTGGTTTTTCAACTTTGACATAGACTGATCACGATCACGACAGAGTTCATTAAGATAAACATCTGTAATATTTTCGATGCTCTCAGTAGTATGTAGACATTGCTACAGGGTGATGTTTATCAAATGAGAAAAAGATGAAATCATTGGAACAAAGACTGAAATTACACACGTACTTAATCCTGTTCTGATTGTGGGAGAGGACAATGTTTGAATGCATGACATTCCTGGACTAAGATTCAACTGATGATGAAGTAAACCTTTCTGCCTGGAGTGAAATGTGGGAACTAAAGTGATGGAATGGTGGAACCCAAGTCAGCAAGGTCTTAGAGGATGCCTATTTCACAGCTTAGAAACTCACAGATCTGAGAATGATAAGGTTACTATTTTTATCGCTCTTTTGGGACATTTTAAAAGATAACGTTTCAGAACTTCATGTTCTTGCCAGGGATGTACATTCCATCATCTATCTAGGTTGAAGAGGCAAGTTCCCCCACCCCACCCCCTGCATATCAGTCAGACGTGCTACACATTTGAACAGAAACATTGCATAAGTCATTGTGTGTTTATGGACATACATGCAAACAGCTGATTATTGACTGATATATGCTGGTCAGTGCTTATGGGGATATTCCAGGTACTTCATGGGGAACTCCCCTTAAATAGTATTTAAGTTTTTCTATGGAATATCTTAGTTTGGGCTCTTTATGTTAAAACAAATGCAAATGTTTGTTCACTTGTGCTTTGATTTTTGCAGTGATATGACTGTCCTTACATGTTTACAGAATATTTTTTCTAAACAAGATTATTTTTGCATTCTTGAAACTATAAATCGCTATATTCATTATCTGTAATAGAACAAAAGATAATCACAGTAAGACACAGATATATCTCCCATTTAGTCTGAGGTGGTCGTGTGACTATTAGTATCTCACTCAACTGAGGGTAGTTGTGAGGACAACATGATTATCTTTTCCCTCTGGCGTGATGACAGACCTGGGGCGGAGGAGGTTCTCCAGTAACTGCATACCTTCTCCCTGCCAACACATCCCAACACAAGCAGTCACTGTACTCCCTTCTCACATCATGGAGAATCTGTCAGCTGTTGAACAATTTCTATGGTTATTTGTAGTTTTAAGGCAGGCAACATGAAGCTGATCCTATAATTACTGATGGCCCCAGTAAGGGAGGGGCTTGTCAGTGTGTAACAAAGAAAACAAAAAGGTTGCCTAATTTTTGGAGGAAATCATGAAGAAAGAGACCATTCTTCAGTCAACTGATGTCCGCTGACACCTATGTATGTGGAACACTTGCACAATGACACAGCTGTAAACTTGAAAATTCCAAGCTGTTGTCAAAAAATATGTCCTGTTTTCATGGAGGACACTATATTGTCTTTGAATTGAAAATCATAAAAAGGTAATATCTTTTAATATGTGAATGAAGAATCACAAACAAAAGACTTGCTAAAGTGTTTTGATATTTTGATGCTTTGATTTTATGAGATTGGAGTCTGGAGTCTAGAGTAGCAGGCTGGAAATTCTAGAAGCACCGAGGATATTGAAACATTCGGTCTCTGCACTGGAATATCACATATCACTGAAAGTGTGTCAAACGCTTATCATAAGGAAAAGTACTAGAAAATAATTATCAATAAATTCAGAATCTGATATTTTCATGTCATTTTAATTTGAGGTAATGGTTTAAGTGAAAATTGTGACATAATGTGTTAATAAATCAGTGGCAGAGAGTGGGCATATTTCCTTCACATGAGGTTTAGTTGGGCAAATTGTGTACAGACAGGCAGATGTTACTTCACTGCCTCAAAACCATGTCAGAACTTGCCATATGATGTTAATTGTTGAAGTGAAAAAACATATGATTTATTTTGATTGGTGTTTCCGGTTAGAAAGGAGAAAGAAGTCTTTCGTGAGATGATGATAAAGCTGTTTTTGCTTCATCAATATTCAGGGTTCTGTCACTGTCAGTTTATTTTTATGTACAAAGGTCTGACATTCTCAGAGTAGCATGATGTCTGAGTATTGAGTAAAGAAAGAACACCACTGAGTTGATCAATCTTGGTAATATCAGCATCTGTCAACAAATAAGGGCTGCCTACCACACATGAACTCTCTGACCCAGCACTGGACAGATAAAGGGAGATAATTCTTGGACTAGAGTTATTGATCTTGTATGCAGGGAGATAACTACTTATCCAATCCCAGTGAAGTCATGTCTTTCAACTGCAAGTCAGAATGCTGGTAAACCTCATTATAATTAGGAATCCCATTTCAGAAACTTTGTCCAATGAGTGAAATGACTAACAAGAAGTCATTATTAGTCATCCAGAAGTTGGCTTTCACAGGTGTAGTTTCAACTCTCATAACAGTCTATTCTGTAGAGGGCAATGGGGTAGCTTAGTTGTCAAAGCATTCAGTCATCACACTGAAGACTCAGGTTTGATTCTCCATATGGGTAGAGTAAGTGAAACGTATTTCTGGTGTTCCCAGCAGTGATATTGCTGGAACATCGCTACAAGTGGCTAAGAACTACTTTCTTTATTCAGAGTTGAAAACGGAACTGAAAAAAGGCCTGGAATGTCAGATAGTGTTGTCGAGATTGACTGTCAGTACTTCCCATTGTCTATTCAAATTCTCTTCGCTTCAGATGTTTGTGCCAAAGACACAAGAGATTGACGATAGTTTTGACAGAATTAGTTGTCTTTTGAAATATCCAGGGTTGCATATAGTATGCAGTGAACAGATTGGCAACCATCACTCTACTGAACTCGAAAGCTAAGGCTGGATGAAAGGCTGTTCTGATGTGATCTGTAATGGGATGTTGTCAGTCCCATGTTTAGCTCAGTGAAACCAAGATCTGAGTGAGTGAATTTAGTTTTACGCCACTTTTAGCAATATTCCAGCAATATTACATTAGGGGACACCAGAAATGGGCATCACACATTGTACCCATGTGGAGAATTGAAATGAGCCCTTGACATGATGAGCGAATGCTTTAACCATGAGGCTACCCTACCGCACCGACAACGATCTGGTTTTATACAGACGTGAATGCTGGTAATATGTGATTTCAAAGTCTTATCATTTCATGCAGCGAGATCAGTTAGTGACCTTCATTAAAACGTTTGTTATTAACATATTTAAAGGGAACAAAGGAGGTAATTAAAACCTTGACTGGATATTCTATCTACAAGCCTAACCAAGTACATGCATAATACATGCATGACCAAGTAGATGATAAGACTGTGTTTGGTCCCAGTTTGGTGTTGACTAACAGAACTATTGACAGTCAACTATCACTGAGTACACATGCACACACCCTTCTTCAAATACATTATGGTAAAGTATGCGATAATTGTTTTTGCAGAGAAGCATTGCCTGATGTTAACAAATGTGCATACACTTTTTTGCTTCAAAACATGATGTTCTGGAGTTCTGGCAAAAATAGTCATGGTGGTACTTCTACAATGTTATGTCATACTTGTCTCAAGGATCCTATACAATATGGCTGAAATAGTGAAGATCTTAACTCACTGAAACTGTCCTGGTCTTGATGCATTGATACATTTGTACATTACAAGGGCTGCTAGTCTTCATGTATCAGTACAGGACTACATGACAAGGGTCATTTGTTGTGATGCATTGATACATTTGTACATTACAAGGGCTGCTAGTCTTCATGTATCAGTACAGGACTACATGACAAGGGTCATTTGTTGTGATGCATTGATACATTTGTACATTACAAGGGCTGCTAGTCTTCATGTATCAGTACAGGACTACATGACAAGGGTCACTTGTTGTGATGCATTGATACATTTGTACATTACAAGGGCTGCTAGTCTTCATGTATCAGTACAGGACTACATGACAAGGGTCATTTGTTGTGATGCATTGATACATTTGTACATTACAAGGGCTGCTAGTCTTCATGTATCAGTACAGGACTACATGACAAGGGTCATTTGTTGTGATGCATTGATACATTTGTACATTACAAGGGCTGCTAGTCTTCATGTATCAGTACAGGACTACATGACAAGGGTCATTTGTTGTGATGCATTGATACATTTGTACATTACAAGGGCTGCTAGTCTTCATGTATCAGTACAGGACTACATGACAAGGGTCACTTGTTGTGATGCATTGATACATTTGTACATTACAAGGGCTGCTAGTCTTCATGTATCAGTACAGGACTACATGACAAGGGTCATTTGTTGTGATGCATTGATACAGCTCAATATCACAAGACTCACTTTCATTTGTGTATCTCTACAACTCTCCATGAAGATTTCCCAGGCCCACAGGCTCTGTGTGAGCAAACAGTATGGAAGTGAAATCATCATCAAGATGGTCCTCATCAGGCACGGAATGTTTCACAAGGCTATAACTCTCCAGCCATTAACATAAGTATCGCATTAAAGTTCACCAGAGAGCATACCTCCAGTTTGTTTGATCTACTGGTGAAAGTGCTGACATCGATTTCTCTCTTTATACAAGAACGTTCATAGGGCAATTAAGATTGTTTTGTAACTATACATAAATTCTAGTTAATAAGTACTAATTTAGCTATTGTGATAACTGATGGTTGGAGTTAAATATCTGAGGTGTCAGTGCTTGAACTGAATGTTTTTAGCAATGCATTGTAGGTATTGGTATTTGCCCCACAGACCTGCTGGTGTATGTTTTCACATTCTTCCTCAGCTTGCAAATCCAGGGTCACAACAGATAAACAGAACGAGTAGTGAGGGAACAAAGCACACTTGATACATTAGTAGTTGAGGGGAAACATTCATCAGGTGTGTCAAACAGACGTGGAGCAGGCCTTTGATGATATGACATATGTTAGTCCACGGTCAATATGAAAAATATTTATGTATGTGTCTATTATAGTGCGTGGAATATTAGAGGGTATTTCTGAGACGGGTGATTTACAAAACACACAGGTAGCAGTTGTAGGCATGCAGGGACCATGAGTGCATGTGAGTAAATACTTCAAGATAGAAAATTAATGTGAAAAGAAGTGTTGATTGTTTTTGTTTGGATGTTGAGAGAAGTACTATTCACCTGCCCATAAAGTGTTATTCCTTTGACCTTTACAGAAAAGTACTATTCTCCTGAGAAGGACTCATCCCCTTACCCCAATGGGATGTGTTATTTCCCTGTATTAATCCAGAAGTCTTATTCCCCTTGTCCTTACAGAGACATACCATTAAAGTGACCCTAACTGAGAAGTGATATACCCCATATCCTTAAAAAGAGAAGCGCTATTCCTCTACACAAACGGAGAAGTGCATTGCTCCTGTCCTGTACAGAAAAGTACTCTTCTCCTGACAAGACCTCCCTTCCCCAAAGTAGAAGTGTTGGTTTCCTGTATTAACACAGAAGTACTTATTTTTCCCTTGACCCAAACAGAGAATTGGTTTTCCCTCTGCCCTAACAAATGGAAATGGGCTGTCTATTTTCAGAGGATATGAGTGGGATATTTTTAAATAGAATGTGTCATGTGTAATTCACCATTACCCTGAGCACTTAACCTTCCTTCTATTAGGAGAAATACCTTGGCCTACAATTACAACATCTTCTGGTGAATGGACATCACATCTCTCATGTGCGACTCGTCAAGGTCCGGGGTAGAATAGGCCTTCATCAACCCATGCTTGCCATGAAAGGTGATTCTGCTTGTCGAGGCAACTAACGGGGTCCGGTGGCCGGATTCACTGACTTGGTTGGCACATGTCATCGGTTCCCAATTGTGCAAATCGATGCTCGTGTTGTTGATCTCTGGATTGTCTGGTCCAGACTTAATTATTTACAGACCACCGTCATATTGCTGGAATATTGCTGAGTGTGGCGTAAACCTACATTCACTCACTCACTCACTCACTCACTCACTCACATGGAAAAAATCTGGATGATGGTACATTTACCAAGAATGTAAAGGTTCATGAAGAGTGAGTGAGTGAATATGGTTTTACACCACTTTCAGAAATATTCCCACAATATCACCAGAAATGGATTTCACACATTGTATCCATGTGGGGAATCGAAGCCAGGTTTTCGTTGTGACAAGTGAAGGTTTTAACCACAAGGGTACCCCACCACCCCAGGATGAACATATCTAAGTCCTGGGACTTCAAGTTTCTGATGACTAACAACGTTTAGTGATTTTAGTTCTGTTGCCAAATTTTTGCCTGTTTTGAAAGATAAAAGAAGATGAATATGTTTAAAGAATTATCTAACCTAATAGAATCCTCAAATTGTACCTTCAAGACAAATTACGACCTCCCCCTGGTGACAGACCTACACTGCTGTGGAGTGTAACCAGTGTAGCTCAATCCCAAAACGCTGTGTGTTCATTCACAGACAGTCAGCTGCTCTTGATCTTCCTCTTAAAGCATGATTTCTATATCAGACTCTTGTTATCTCCTCACAGTTAGTGCATCGTTGAGTTGTGAGTACATTGGTGTATCGCTGTGCTACACATTGTATAACACTCACACACATACCTATCTTGTGTTAGAAAGTTACATCAATTTGGCGCCAAATTTGTGTGCTTCATCCAGGTTGTCATCTGTGCTTCTTGTGTCGGAGGTCTGTCAGAGTTCCATGGCTTGATAACTGGGCACTTTGGTTAAAGTGCTGGGGGAAGTGCAGAGCAGCTACTTTGTTGTTCAGTTTTTGTCTCATCTGGAGAGTTGGTTGAATCCTGACTGTGTCTGCATCAGTTGATGAGCTCTTCTTGGGAGAAATGAACAGCTTCACAGTGCTCGGCCTCAGGCAACTAACTTACAAAAACAAACCACTCATCTTTAGATTGTTTAAAAAAAGTAACTGCAGCGGTAGGTTCTGAAGTTTCTGTTTTGTCAGCAGTAAACAGTTGAGTCTCCATTCTCCCAGCACTGTAATCCTAGTTTTAAGTATTAGTTTAACGTCCATATCACTCGACCTGGCAGTGAGTAAATGCTTAATTGTTTAATTAATTTGGCGACAACACAATGCAGTGCAGTGCCACCTAGTGAACAATAGCAGCCATTACCTCCACGACTTAGCTATGGCTCACCATCACAGTATCTTCTGTTATATTCCATAGATTCATACTGTATCTATGAAATGAAATATTTTCTGTTGATTTGTGTGACTGAATTGTCTTACGAGATTTATAACAAGGCACCAGAGAATATTATCTTAAATTCTTCGAGCGGCATTGAGAAAGTTGTAGCGGTAAGGAAGGATAACAGTTAATATATGGATGGACTACTTCTTTAATTGCTGTGAGAGTGATATTACTTACTTGATAACAGTGTTAGAAAACCAACACTGAAACATCTCTCTTACTGCAATTAAAGAATTTGTTCTTCCATATATTGTTATCTTGAAGACTATTATCTTTCCTGAACCTAAAGAAATATGGCCTTACAAATTTATTGTAGACTTCCTCATTGGTTACAGGTTTTTTTGCAGGGTCCTGATCCTCAAAGCATTCATAACATGAGGACCTGTCGTAACGCTATAGCTTACCAAAGGCTTACATATGTCATAGCGCTTTGAAGACTTTGTGGATTTGGATCCTAAGTGTCTGTATGACAAACTGTTCCAACTATTTGGGAAATGTTGGATTTTATGCCTGTCGTGTTTATGATGGGGTGTTTATGGGCTGCAGACAATATGATGAGCTTATTACAGTAGAAAGAGAGAGTGTCGTGTCATTGTGCTTGGTCTGGGGGCTGCACACAATTACTGATACTGAGAGGACTGGCTAGGTCTGGTCACACCAGGTGACTTTATGAGCCTCAAGACAGATTCAATTACAGTCAGTCATGCAGAGATATACACAGCCATAGCTGGAGATATTGCCTCATTTCTTACAGAATTGAATGTCTTATTTATCATGTAGTACAACAGTTGGGAAGAGCTATGTTGTAACTAACTCTCCTACTGTTA
Organism: Haliotis asinina; assembly: GCF_037392515.1. Taxonomy (NCBI): domain Eukaryota; kingdom Metazoa; phylum Mollusca; class Gastropoda; order Lepetellida; family Haliotidae; genus Haliotis; species Haliotis asinina. Next base: position 43,146,656 of record NC_090295.1, on the reverse strand, counting down.
TGGTTTGATAAGAAAACTTCAATAGCTTCACTGATCAGTGCTGGTTTCCAGTCACAACAATATGTTCTCTGTGAATCTTTCAGTGTTGGTCTGAAGCTTGGCAGGTTAATGGGTGAGTTTATGGGCAGGTTACCATGGACATGTTACCATAGGCAGCTTACCATGGGCAGGTTAATCAGCAGGTTACCATGGGATGGGTGATGGTTAGGATGATGGGCATTTTACCATTGCACAACAATTTGCATGTTATGATGTTCATGTTACCATGAGCAGTGTTGTGGACATGTTACCATGGGCATGTTACCAGGTTGGGTAGTACTGTAGGCATGTTACCATAGGCAGGATGAGGGTTGTGTTACCATGTTACCATATATTTTAATGAAATTTGAAACAAGTATTTTAGCTTCAGTCAGGTGGTAATCATCTCTGAGCAGCTTCATCGGAAAAGGAAATTGGTTATTTTCATTTTCTGACTTAACCCTTATGCATCATTATTTTCATTGCTGCCTATTTCAGATCATTGTGTCGTCATGAAGCTCTGTCTGACAAATAGCTACAAGGGTTTTAGTTCTTTCCTTGAAGAAATACTCCTTCATCCCATTCAGACTTAACTTGCTCACTTCAAGAGAATCCATTGACAGTTAATGTACACTGATGCCTTCAGCAGATTGTTTATGAAATGTAAAAAACGAAATGCCACCCGCTTTGGTAAAAATTGTGGATGAATTTCTAATAAATATTTTATGATGGCTTTAGGCAAAGTCAGCATTATAATCTGAAAATCTCTTTTTGTCCATTGTATTTTGATGTGAAACAGAGAAACAGGGAAATGTGTTCGAACCACAGTTGGCTAGCTTCATTATAATGAATAAGAGAATCACCTTTATCATTCACAGTTTGCAAAAGCATATAATAAGGGCATTTGTACTGCATTGAATTCGGCTTCACGGAAGGGCACTCTCAACCTGTACAATCTGATATAATTATCCCAGATATCCCAAACAACCAGTGAGGCAGTAGCTTTGTACCTGGGTACCCATTTTTTGCAGATGAAGAGAGGCAAGTTTGAAAAAACTCTGAAGGTGGCACTTCATGTATGATATGTACTTCGCTGTTGTGCAGGACTGAAGCCCTATGTCCAAGATGAATCTCATGCTTGTCTTGATGTAGTAATTTCTACACTAGTCTTGCTTCACTGACGGCTGCTGACTGAGTTGGGTTTATGTCTCTTTGAACAATTGAGGAACACTCATAGGTAAGGACCAGTACCACCAGGCTAACTGCTAGTATGTTGATCAAGGTTGTGTTGCCTTCAACTCATGATCTCACACGACAAGCAACAATCTCATGCATGGAAAAACACTATTTTATTTGTGAAAATATTTTCTTCCTTCAAAATCAGCCTTTGGTATTTTCTCACCTCTTGGTCTGTTTACAGAAGTTAAGTGAGAGTTTCTTTATTGCATGTTCTGGAATATATTGTGGTGGTAGCAGGGGTAGATACATACATCATTTTTTACAAGACAGGTGGCACACTCTTGAGAAAGTGGGGTTTTGCACTTCATATTCACGAGTTTCAACTGTCATTTTATACACTTCCAGGATAAAACGGGTTGGGGGTGGATTGCACTCCCCTGCTACAGCCCTCAGGACTGCTTAAGGGTAGTCTGGGGCTCCTTTTCTATCGAAATATGATTATTTGATGCTACAACATTATACATACTCAGTGACTAAACATTGGCATAGTTGTGGTTGGTGTGAATGAATGGATCAAAGGATGGATGGACAAGACAGTGATAAGTTTTTTGCCTAACTAAGGATCTTCATGCAGTTTCATCTAAGTGACAATCCATCTGCTCATCTTAACATAAGCTATCTGCCCCTTTGTCACCCAGGAATGGACGAAGGTCAGAATCCTTATTTTCTCTGATGGCTGATTGCTGTCAACAGTATGCTTGTACTAGAGCCAACGTCTAAGACTATTTACTTTACTTAAGATTACTTTAGGCATTCATCCTCCAGAAAGATGTGATGGAATTGGACATGACCAAATTGGTTAAATAGAACATTCAGGAAAACAACTACTGGAATTTATAGTAGCCATCTTACATTTTGCATAGCGATAATTGAGGTTAGTACTGTATCTGATCATGTCTATTGGACAGGAATTGGCAATATTGTTTCAATAATACATGTTTTTTACTTGATAAACAACTGAAAATTATTAATTTTGAGTATATTTTGGCATCCATGTGGATTTTACAGCCATATTGGAGACACCATGGTAATAAAGTGTCCCAAAGGAATCAAGTGGAAGAGAAATAATGTTATACCAAATGTGAGAAATATGTCTGAACAACTCTTGGTCACATATTTCTGAAAATAAGGGCGGTTTAGGCAGCTATTTTTTATTCTCTGTCCATGTTGAAAATGTTTGTATACTAAATTTCATGCTGTGTTCATAAGAACAGGACTGGTGTTCTTGACTACAAGCTTGTAATAGCTTTACTGTCAGTGGACTGGATCTGGTCTCTGGAATCACTTGTGCAGTAAACAGGATTGGTCCATACTTCAGGTACTGTCAGCTTCAAGGACCCACTCTAGAGTGCTCTGTGCTGATTAGCCGGAAACACCTACTGTGTTGCTCAATCATGTCTAGCTTATTAAGTGCTCACAAATAGTCTTTTTCCATTGAAGTGGTAGTGAAACTAATGACAGCAGTGTGTCGACACTTGTGGCACAATTGTTTTACCAGTTTTAAACCTGATGTCTCTATCTCCACATCTTCATCTTGAGAAATGCGGCATCGTCAAGGGATGCAGTGTCTTCATCTCAAGACTAGGTGTCCGTGTCTTAGGTTCTGATGCCTTCATCATGAGATCTGATGTCTCCATCATGAGATCTGGTGTCTCCATCATGAGGTCTGGTGTCCCCCTCATGTTTCCATCATGAGATCTGGTCTCCCTCATGTCTCCATCACAAGATCTGGTGTCTCCATCAGTGAGATCTGGTGTCCCCCTCATGTCTCCATCATGAGAAATGATGTTTCCATGTCATGTCTCCATCACAAGATCTGGTGTCTCCATCAGTGAGATCTGGTGTCCCCCTCATGTCTCCATCATGACATCAAGTATCTCCAATGAAGGACCTCATGTCTCCATTGTGACATCTGTTGTCTCCATTTCAGGAGCAAGTACCGGGGAATGGTGGTGTGATTGATTCACAGGGCCTTGAGCAGATATATTCACCACTCCTCCATATGATTATCTCACATATAAGGTAGCAGAACAGTAACATGTTCTGCAGGTAATCTGTGAATGCTCTGTTGTGTACCTGCTACAGCAAGCATGTGTATATTCTCCTGATTTAATGTGTGATCAGTTTTTGCCCTGAGTGTATTCTACCATCTGGTCAAGTGTAACAGATGAGAACAGTTGCCTTTGTGTAATGACAAACCCAGGTGCAATGAACGCTGCATAACCAACAGTACCTGTCGGCATGACTGTTCCCTCTCATTATTTCGGGACTATTTTCCAATGTGGGCGATACGGAGGAATGGACAGGCTGCATTCATATTTGAATTAAATAATTGACCTACCAGACACCAGCATGCAGGATCTCAGCACACTTATGAGGTTTAATTGAACAGCATCAAGACCGTCGGAATGCATCCAAGATTCAATCTGGGCTGCACATGAAGTGTCTTAGTGTGATAAGATGCAGATAGCAGTTGGTACAGTGGCTGTATTTGCAGAAGAAGCTGCAGAGGTGGAGGTTTGTTTGAAGTTATGTGGATTATCATGTTAGATGTTTGACATGATAATCTCAGGAGAAGAAACCATGTGATACTGGTATCTCTGCGGGGTCCCAATTTAAACATCCTGAATTATAAATATCTGCCCCCACCTGCTGGTAGATCATTACAACACATTTGGCTGGGATCTACCTACGTAGAGAGTCAGACGTTTTAGTTTGCTGATGACAAATAAAATTAAAGATGTTTTGAATAGTACTAACTGTATCTAATTATGTGGACATTCTTCCCTGTTGCTGCACAAAAGTACACAGTAGTTCACATACTCAACCTTGATAAGGACTCTAGTATAGTAAACTATAAAATCCAGTCAACCTTTATGTGGTACTTAAAAGCCCACAGGCCTTTAGCACAGTATTTACAACATAATTTAAAGGTCCCACTAGTTTTGCTTCCTTATGATCTTAGTTCATTATGATGATTGTAATTAGAATATGCATTGACTTTGGAAAATACAAAACTGTTAAATGTGTCATTTCTTAAATGTTTGTTTATTATGTACTGTATCTTTCATGCTGTTGCTAAACAAAGGACCCTTCAAAATGTCCTTCCATGGATCTGAGTTCATGGAAACTGGTCAAATGCCCCCAATGAGTATGTATGTGTCAGTATGGTTTTGTGCCATGTGTAGCAGTATTCCATGGCAGGGAATACTAGAAATGGGTTTCACACACTGATCCCTGTGGAATCAAACTGAGGTCATCATTATGGCAAGTGAATGCTTAGAACTCTTGACTACCTTTGTAGCCTTGACTACATGTCTAGTCGTTGAAATGAACATATTTTATAGAAAATTAATTTAAACATGAAATTTAAATTATCTTAATGAGATATAATAAACGTGAACCCAGAGACTTCCTTTCCTTGAAACTGCGGGTATCTATGCTTGCCAGATATTCAAGACTTGGGTAGTAGTAGAATTTGTTTGTTTTAGGGTCTCTATGACTCACTTAGTTTGAGAGTGTAATTGTGGTAATGTCAAATATTGTGTACTACAGTCAGTGGCATTCTGCTCCCACCAGTGGATACTCATAGCAGTTCATGTTAACAGCAGATCAGTGTACTACTGGTATCATGATTTCCTTCATGCTTTGTGTCCTTTGGTTCTTGCCTTCCCTTCCTGTTCAGGTGTCCACTGTGATATTGCTGGAATAGTGCTAAAGTGGTGTTAAGAAATACTCACTCACTCACCCTCCTGTTCCCTACACTCTTCTCCCACACACTTCTCACATGTGACTGGTGATTGAGGACTGTCACATGGGACAAGTATCTTTTCAATAGCTTGCACAAAGTTCAGAGAATGCCAGCCTGTTCATCTTGCTGTTTTCAGAATGTAGGGGTCATAAAGCATGTGTTATTTCAACCGTTTGAGTAAATGACACTTCCAGTAGTGCTTGATGAATTACAGAGTTGTCTCCAAAACATTCCACATTGTCTCCATTCCACAACACATCAACAATGATCTTAGACTTACCTTATCACCATCCCAAACATTCTTCCTATCTCCTCACTAAGTGGTCCATGTATATTCTCCTAGTGTTGTCCTCATATCTCCTTCCTCACTGTTCCTCATATCTCCTCCCTAAGTAGTCCTCATATTTCCTCCCTAAGTGGTCCTCATATCTCTTCCCTAAGTGGTCCTCATATTTCCTCCCTAAGTGGTCCTCATATCTCTTCCCTCACTGTTCCTCATATCTCTTCCCTAAGTGGTCTTCATATCTCCTCCCTAAGTAGTCCTCATATTTCCTCCCTAAGTGGTCCTCATATCTCTTCCCTAAGTGGTCCTCATATCTCTTCCCTAAGTAGTCTTCATATTTCCTCCCTAAGTGGTCCTCATATCTCCTCCCTCACTGTTCCTCATATCTCCTCCCTAAGTGGTCCTCATATCTCCTCCCTCACTGTTCCTCATATCTCCTCCCAAAGTGGAATTCATGTCTCTTCCCAAAGTGGCCCTCATATTTCTTCCCTAAGTGGTCCTCATATCTCTTCCCTAAGTGGTCCTCATATCTCTTCCCTAAGTGGTCCTCATATCTCCTCCCTAAGTGGTCCTCATATCTCCTCCCTCACTGTTCCTCATATCTCCTCCCTAAGTGGTCCTCATATCTCTTCCCTAAGTGGTCCTCATATCTCTTCCCTAAGTGGTCCTCATATCTCCTTCCAAAGTGGAATTCATGTCTCTTCCCAAAGTGGCCCTCATATTTCTTTCTAAGTGGCCTTTATATCTTGTCTCTGAATGTTTCTGTTATTTCTTCTTTCCCCAGTATCTTCTCCATAAGTGGTCCTCCTCTCGCCTTAATAGGTAATCTCCTATCTCTTCCTAACTATTCCTCTTAACTTCCCCATACATTGTGCTCAGATCTCCTTCCTAAGTAATCCTTAACTCCTTTGTATGTGTTCCTCTAATCTTCTTCATAAGTTGTCTTCCATAAGTTCCCCTTGTATCGTTTCCCTATTTAGTCCTCATGTCCACCCAAAGCATTTTTGTTACTCCTTGATAAGTGTTCTCTGGCTGTATTCTGTAACCATGACACTCAGTGTAAACATTATACTGCCACCCAACCATGAAGACATACCAGACCTTTGTCAGAACACTCATAAATAACATAGGGTTTAGTCCATTTTAGAAGTATGACAGTCTTGTTCTGTTTGTTTGTAGTGAAAGGGCATGCTTGGAAGATTGTTATCACCGGCAGTACCGTGACAGTGTATGTCACTGCCTAATAAGACAGAAGTCGCATTACCTCACTATTACACACATTACAACACTGTTATATATGTTACAGCCCTGTAACACACACTGCAAAACTATTACATACATCCAATACTGTTAAACACACAACATTGTTTCCTATTTACAACAGTGTACAGGAACACACATACAACACTGTTGAATTCACCACAACACTGTTTCCAAGATACAACAGTGTCCCACACATACAACACTGTTTCTCACATCCCAGCACTGTTGAATATACACAAGACTAACACACATACAGCACTGTTTCCTGCACACAAGTCTGCACATATGCAACACTGCTAAAGGCACAACAGTGCTGTTACACACACAATACTGTTACATATTTACAACAAAGCTATAGACATTTCCAGGAACTCTGTATGTGACAGTGTAGAGGTTTATGTCAATATAGCAAGTGACGAAGAAGGGACACCCTCTATTTGCATCATACCAATGTTAGAATCGAACCTGAGCCTGGCTGTGATATTCCCATGCTTTGTCCGCTAGGCTATCCCACCACCTCTGCCGTGTGATTTATGACAACAATTTACCAGGGGACACACCAATTATAACAATGATAGTAATACAATCGGAGTATTCAACCCTTCATCTTTCTCCTGGCTATATGTTTATATGTGGGTGGAGGTATGTGTGACATCTTTTTCTCGATTAAGTGACAAAGGTTTGTCTGTCCTGAGTGAATTCTGTTGCATTCCCAACTGTGCAATGCATTGTGGGAGGTCTAGATCAGTGCTCATGTTATCATGCTGGAGAATTGCTGTTTTTCTCAAACATTTTCACATCCTGTTCTTATCAAATGTACATTACATGTGCACACTTCCAATAGTCCTCACGTGTTACAGTGGGTGTTAATATTGGGAGTAGCCAATCACAACTTGGTCTTATCAATCGTATCAATTACACGCTAAATAAAAAAGCATGAATGGTTTGAAAGCTGAATCAAAGCGAACTTATGTACAGCATGAAAATATTCAAGACTCCCGGAATCCCCTGGGTGTGGATGAGTCAGTATCTCACTCTCCAGTAGTTTCCATACTATGATGTAATGCTGTAATGTTAACCTGCATCTTCATCATATGATGGCAGTAGTACCACTGACGTGATTTGATACTTGTAGGTGTTGTCCTGACCAGGGTGTTACAGACAGTGTCAGGCTTTTCAGTGTCATCACAGTAGGAGACACTCTTCAAATGGAGATTTTAATTCCCAAATTCCATCAGTCCTGACAGGATATATTTATTTAATCATGGGAACATTATGTATATATATTTTTAATCCTGGACATGTCAAAGTATATATTCATAATATATATATTTATAATAATCCTTTTAGTGATGGGTGCTATCTTTTTTGTCCTGGCAGTGTAGGGGAGCATACAGTTGGTTAATACCAACATTGTGGATGAGGTTACATATCACTATGTTTGATGCTGGTGATGGTGTGCCACATTGGATGAATTCTGAAACCAGTGTGTTGCATTGCTAATCTCCACAATGGTGTGCTACATCTGCTTTTGTACATTTCTGAAATTTGGGCATAGAGGTGCATTTCCTACTGGTGTAATAGATGAAATTTTACATGAATTCCTTGTTATTTCTTTGTGAATAGGAACCCCATGCTTAATTTATAGTCTACTTAATATATCACGCTTCATGGTAATTTTCGACAGGTGCTTTCTACAATGATGTGTGGGCCTTTTGCGAGGCTTTTTATGTTGGCTTAGTCAAATATGTAATATGAATAGGGGAATGTAATAAACTGTAGCTGGCCCTGACACAGGTAATGCTTTTTATGCATCAGGAATTTAACCCACAGGTGAACTAGAAACTGAGTAAGAATGTTGTCTCACCGACACTTATGTCAGATTTCATGGAAACTCATCCAAACACTCACATGAACATTCAGTATGAATGATGTAACAGGTAAACTAAAATGAGACCAATTACACAGCAAGGTAAAGTAGGAGATACACTGCAGGTGATACAACAGTAATACATCATGCATGATACAATAATTAGTTCTGGTGATGCAGCATTTATGTAGGTTACGATACAACAGTTATGTCCTAGGTGATAATCAGATACAATAGCTACATCCATGGGTGATACCACGTTATCATCCAGTTTAATACTATAGTTATGTCCTGGGTTATATTTGGATATAATAGCTACATCCATGGGTGATACCACGGTATCATCCAGTTTAATACTATAGTTATGTCCTGGGTGATAATTGGATATAATAGCTACGTCCATGGGTGATACCATGGTATCATCCAGTTTAATACTATAGTTATGTCCTGGGTGATAATCAGATACAAAAGCTACATTCATGGTTGATTGACCATTGTATCATCCAGTATGAAACAACAGTTTTATCAATGAAATACAACTATTACATTCAGTATGACATTGTCTGTGGTGTAGTAATTATATTCAACCCAATACAACGACCAGCTGAGGTGATTCTACAGTTACACACCAGGTGATACAACTAAAGGGACATGCTGTGACATGTCTGATAATACAAATATTTCTACCTATACGATACCATTCTACCATACTGCATGATGCAAACGATATGCTCAGATGATACAACAGATACAGCAGTTACACACCAGGCCTCAAGTTACCTAAGTAGTGAGCAGTGGTATCACCCATCGACCTCCTACTGAGGATGTTGCAAAGGTGTTTATGGCTCATTACCACAGTTTCTGACATGAAGGTTGCCGTGACAACATCACAAGAGACTTGAGTAATATGCAAATACCACCAAAGGGAAGTGTTGCAACTTAATGCCACACATCACAGATACATCACATGATAACACTGTCTCCTGGAGATGCTGGTGGCCACCCGGGATGTGAACTTCTTGCACTTTTAGATGATTCTGGGACAGATATGATGACCCAGGAAAGCGTGGTACACACATGATAACCCAAAAGGTACAGATAACCTGGCTAGTGAGGGATAGAACATGATAACCCAACTACAGACATTACAACATGGGTTCAGGTGTGTCCGATGATTACCTAGGGTACAGATAAGTCAGTCTTGGTACCGCGATGATAACCATCAAAAGACATGAAAACATGGTTACATGTGTGTTAACAAGGATAATGCCATAATAACCCAGGTACAGACATGACAATCTAGGGTACAGATGTGTCAATCTGTGTACAGTTATAATAAACCAGGCACAGACATGATAACATGGTTACAGGTGTGTTGACAAGGATACAGCTTTGATAACCCAGGTACAGACATGATGACCTGGGTACAGGTGTGTCAGTCTGGGTGCAGCTAGGATAAACCAGGCACAGACATGATAACCTGGTTACAGGTGTGTTGACAAGGATACACCTATGATAACCCAGGTACATGCATGATAACCTGGTTACAGATGTGACAGTCTGGGTACAGCTATGGTAAACTAGGTATAAACATGATAGCCCAAGGGCAGGCATGATAACACAGGTACAAATATGATAACACTCATAAAGATAAGCAGCAACATATGAATGGTTAAATCTGATAAATCCTGGCAATTATGATAACTCAAAGATAACCTGGAACAAATTCTCGAGGTACACAGTGCATCAATAAATGGAATCATGATAGTATGATCATGATTACCTTGTGTATTGTCCCTGGAACATAGGCTAATGAAATAAACCTTCAGTCGATTGATATAGCAAGTCAACACTTCCCTGTAACAAGGAGCACTAACTTGGACATCATCTTACATCTCTAGATTGTTGAAGACAGCTTTTTCCCCATGAAGCATCCATACATAGCCCTGAGTCTAGGGTCCATATCTGAAGATCACCTTGCTTCCCTTTCAGCAGATATTGTTGTATAAAATGATTTGATATTGCTATGAACAAAACATAAGAAATTACTTGGCAGGAGATATGTAATTTTGCTGTCAACTTCAAAAGGCATTAGCTCAATATTTCCGTGTTCCTGATCAGCCGATTTTGTGCAACATTGATTGTTTAAATTACCATGAAGATGAGGTTGTGTCATAAAGCATGGAGTGAGTGGTGGCACAGACAATGCTGATGGGCCAAATAATATCAGGAGGGGGTTGATGTGATGGGCATTTGTCCTGAGTATGTGGTATTATTCTGCTCGTGTAGCGGACGTAATAACAGATATACAACAGATTGCTGTGATTAGACCAACGCTGCTGATGTAGACTGTGTTCCAGTGATGAATTCTGTGATGCTTCCCCATGCTAACATCTTACATTTGGCAGGCTTAAAATGTGGAACTGCGACATGTAGTCATCAGTGTTTTGTTGCAGGGCTGAAAATTTGAAAGTCACATCTCTTGCTACAGACTAACATTTACACTCACAAATGAACATTTTTAAAAGTTGGTTGGTTGGTTGGTTAACTGTTTGGTTGGTTAAGTGGTTGTTTGGTTTCTTCATTGGTTGGTTGGTTAATTGAATGGTTGGTTCAGGTCTACCATACAAACGATGAACAAATCATCAAAACTGAACTCATGTACACCTACATAATAGGAAAATAAACTAAAATAAATTATTTGAAATGGAAACAAAACTCGCATGTCACCTGCAACAGCGCCCGAGAACGGTTGCTGTGTGTTCAAAATGGCAGTCAGAGCATTCACAAATGGCAACTGTAGCCGGTTTGTAAATAACTGAACAAAATTATAGTGAAAACAGTTTTTATATTAATTAAATATGAAAATATCTCAGAGAATTTCCTTATTTTCAAACTGAGGTAATCTAAAGGTTCCTCATATTTTAGACTTGCATGGGCAATATTGTGTATATATTTCAGAGCACTGGCCACATTGCAGGTAGTGTTCTCCATGTGTACAATTGTAGGGCATTGCATATTAAACAGCAATCATTCTGACACTGCTGGCAGCCACATCACAAACTTCATCAAACATTACATGCTCACAAAAGATTCTCTTTGAGTGAGTGAATGAGTTTAGTTTTTCGTTGCACTCAGCAATATTCCAGCTATATGGTGGTGGTCTGTAAATAATCAAATCTGGACCAGATAATCCACTGATCAACAACAGGAGCATCGATCTGCACAATTGGGAACCGATGACATGGGTCAACCACATCAGTTGGCCTGTTAGTCGCCTCTTACGATAAGCATAGTCACCTTTTATGGCAAGCATGGGGTTGCTGAAGGTCTATTCTATCCCTGACCTTCACGGTCAGTTCTCTTTGAAGATGTGAAGATATTTATTGAAGGGACTGGGTGTGTTCAAAAACTGAAAGAATGAAGGTTTTACATTATATTGTAATTTTGAACTGTTGCCTTTTAAGTCTCTAACTCATACCTTGTTGTGAGGCTCTTTTCAGTCATTGTGATAGTATTTGAAACACCCTACTCCTAAAGTATACCTCGACTCTAAACAGATAATGTGGTACCTGATTGAAAGACTTTAAAGCTGCTTTTTATCCTGTGCTTTTAGATCTGTTTCCTTTGATGGTCTAGGAACAAATACATGTATACTGGAGAGGTGCTGCATTGTGTTCTGCATACCTGTAACTGTGTGTACTAAGAAAGTGTAACATTGTTCAGTGTAGCTGTAACAGTGTACGGAGCTGTAACATCATGTTCATGAACACTGCAAGATAGTTTTTTAGGACTGTTCCCTATGAAGCTGCAACTTGTAGTTTTTCGAAACTGTAGCATTGTGTACCTTGCAGCTGTAACATCTTTCATTATGCTATAGAGAGCTGTAACATAGTGTTCTACAGCGGTAACACCTGCTTTTGTTTCCATGAAACCTATATTGCATTTGTGTCAATTGTTCCAGGGAGCTGTAACAATGCTGTGTGTTTCAATGGAGGTCAGTGTAATGGAGGCTACAGCCAGTCCTGTGCCTGCCCACCAGGATTTCAGGGACCTCGGTGTCAGTACGGTGAGTACCTAACCTCCCTCTCCATATCCTTGTCCTGTTGTATACATCAGTCCCAGTGTGTCATGCTGGTGGCGTTTATGTCACCCACACGTGACTATTTATGATGCAAGTCAGCTCTACAGGAGATGGTCTTGGGTCTGTGAGATGATGGCTGCCAGATGTTCCCCCAGACAGGTCTTCCTCAAGGGGCTTCTGTAACACTACAACAACACCACTGCAGGAAACTACATGGACGGCCATCATCCACAAGCTGACTATAGCACAACTCTAACTGCTCAGCTCTCTTACTCAAAAATATCAAAGTGGCTTTATTTTGTTTGTGCACACAGCTGCACTCACTCACACTCACTGACAAATGCTTCCATATGAAGTTCTTCTTCCAATGACTTGTTCACAGACACATACTCTCTCTCATACAGATGCTCACTCACTCATTCACAGACTGATTCACTCATCCAGACTCATTCACTAACTCATATGGACTCACTGACAAATACTTCAACATGCAGTTCCTCTTGCAACCACTCATGCACATACACACACACTCTCATACAGACTCACTCATACAGACTTACTCACGCATACAGACACTCACCCACTCACTCACTTGCAATGACAAACACTTCCATATGCAGTTCGTCTTCCAACGACTTTGCACATACACACACACTCACTCATGCAGACTCACCCACTCATACACTCACTCACTCATACAGACTCACTCATTCTTACAGACACTCACTAACACACACACATTTACACTCGCACACACTCTTTTGCATGCTCACACCTGTACATGCTCTCACACACACTTGCATATATATGCACATTATTTCATTTGTTTGCAGAAGGTGTTTCAGGATTTATTCAATTCAGATTTCTATTCAGATTTTCATTTCAGCACACAGTTTATAACCATGAGGACATATGCGATGAATATGATTGGCTGTATCCAGCACATAATGTCAGTGCTGGCTGATGGTAGACTTTTCTCAGATATCATTGTTGTACAGTTTTCATCGTTTTACACAATATGCATACCACTGATTGTCAGCTGCTTGTTATAGGTAACAGTGTCTTCTTTCCAAACTAAACAGTTTCTTCACCTTACACTTGGGTTTTACAAACATTCCATGATATCACTTCCTTCACCGTCCCGGCAAGGTAATAACGCGAAGTGCCAGAGATACCAACCCATATTTTGGTGTGAAAATATCACAAGTTACGTGCCATGTTTAGCCCTTCTACACATAAAGATGGTTATCTGTGATCTGGCATTACTTTGATCAACTGCATGTGTTTATGTGGGTTACAGGTGATTTCTTACCTGTATCCAGCCTTCTTAACAGACTGGGCCTAGATTTTTTAAGCTCTCTTAACGCCAAGATACTCATAAGTTAATGTTAATGTATGGCATATAGGACCATCTCAGTGCTGAGCATCGGTTAAAAAATCCCGTCGCCCGACGCCCAGGACAAGTCAGTTTTCATTTCGGGCACTGAAGTAACAATATCTTACTTGTTTGTGGACTTCTAGTTAGTTTCCACTTATGGTTTCAAACTTCAAAGAAACTTGAATCTCATTTCATATCTGTACAAAATGTAGCTAATGAATTTCACAATAATAGCAAAGTAAGAGTTATCTCACTTTACTGCTATTTATCACTCTTGATTATGTAATGAAATCAGGGCAAGTGGTAAATTAGTCACGACAACTTACTTTCTTCAGTTCAATTGCCCTGTGGCAAATGGCTTTTTAAAACCTGTGGCTGAGAGATCTTTAAAAATCTAGGTCTTAGAGTTTACTTTCCGAGTCTCTTGATGGAATGTGAAAGGAGGTCTCTCTCCTTCATTAAAATTTTCATAGGATTTACCTGTAAACAGATCCTTGGTTTAACTTTTAAACTCTTGGAGCCGATCATAATTTCTTTTATGGTTTCTTGATACTTTTAAAGAACATACCTTTAAAGAGCTGTTTATGACCCATTATTTTCACTAGCAGTGGAGTAGCCTAGTGGTTAAAACGTCACTTGTCATACCGAAGACCTGGGATTAATTCCCCACATGGCTACAATGTGTAAAGCCCATTTATGGTGTCCCCCACCATAATATTACTGGAATGTTGCTAAAACTAAAGTCACTCACTCACTCTTGAGTTCAAGTTGCTAATGTTGCTAAAACTAAAGTCACTCACTCACTCTTATTACAGTGAATAGATATAGGTTATATACAAATAGTTCTATTAAGAGACTTTTGAGTGTCTGTTAGGTTTATAAGACAAATCGACTTACCACACTTTAATGTTTTTGTTGGATTCTGGAATTTCTGCTTTGAAGCTCCTGCCCTGTGTTTCCACAATATGATATTTTGTCTTTTGGGGCAACCTCAATCAAAAAGGAATGTTTGGGCAGATGAATCATACCAGGTGTTGGTACGACATACACATACCAAAACAAGACATGTCTGAGCCCTGTGAGCCAAGACAAGCTTCGCATCCCTAGTAATGAGTTCAAGTTCCCAAAATGTTATAAACGTTTAATTAATGTGATGCTATCATTAGCATGGCTGTAATCAGTGTTGTGTCACACTAATGCAATCTAAATGGTACAGGGTGCACACCTAACAACGATGGCAACATCGACCTTCGCAACATCTTCAAGTAATTAGCCTGAAAATACAAACAGAAAAAATATATGTTGGTACAATCAGGAAATTGAGTTATGGGTGTTTGTTGATCTTGTGTCAGCCATTTTGAATTCAGAAGCAGTTAATGCCTCTGCGAAGCCTTACTGTGTATAGGGTTTACACAATGAGCGTATAACAGATTAATCCTGGCTAATGATTTGTGTGGTCCAGACCTGACCGTGCTATGTGGTTGTGGCATGTCCAGCTTAGCTCATTCACTCTTGTTGTCATGGAGATCTGGAGACATTTGACAATAGACTAAAGATGTTATTTTCATCAGGTCTTTTATTATTCTGATAAATTTAGATATCTTGGTCTTTTTTGTGCCCCGAGTAACAGGACAACATTAGTATAATTAGTAATTGCACTTTTATATTAGGCTAAAATAAACCAAATTTGGAAATATTTATAAAGAACACATAATTTTATGATCAAAACACTTAAGTGCACATTGATGCAAGAGCTGTATGAGGTCTGGTTCAATTGTAGGAGGGTTTGAATCCTGTTTTGTGGATGAATAGTTGTTTGCTGTCTTGTGTCAGTTGCCATGACTGACATGTTTACGAGTTTTGTAGAAAGCTGTGAAATTGTTATTTATGATGTCACAGCATTTTGTATTAGAGTTAAGAGTATCAGTTTACAACAACACCATTTCACTATCTTAATTACAGACTGGCACAAGAATACATCAACAATAAAGGTGACTGACATGTCCTAAGTTATGTCGTTAAGGTACAGTTACCTCCCCTTGCTAGTTTGTCTCGCTGGCAAAATGTGCCTATTAATATATTGATTGTAGAATTAAGATAATGTGAAATTTCTACCTGCTCTGGATTGAATGGAACTCTTCTGTTCTACATGGCACTAATGGTTAACTGCCTGAAAGACTTGGATATTTTTCAAACATTCACAATAAACATTTCACACAACATTTTACGGTTTCCATGATTTATACCAGACTTGAAGTATCTTGAAGCAGTTTCTGCATGGATACAATCACAGGGCTAGTAAAGACTACCGGATTGTCTTGACCTCTTCTTTCTGAAATGGAGCTCGTGAGTAGGAAGCCATTACCTCAGAACCAGTCAGAGCCAAATATTTGGTCAATTCATTTCTGTTGAAGGAAAAGCCATTTAACTTGTGTCTTTTGTTTGTTTGAGAAACACATGTTCTAATTATGGTGAAAAGCTTATTTATTAAAGCAGGGGCTGTATAAACCCAAGGGCCATTACAAGAGCACATACAGGTGGGCTGGGACTTAAATCGGCACAGAGTTAAACACAGCTTTAAGTTTCACTGTGGAATCATCAATCACGTATGATTCCATGTTAAGAGTTGTCTGACGTGTATGAGGTGCCATGAGTAAGTGACAAATCCAGCTGTTTTGCGGCAGGAGCACCCTCATTACAATAACAACCCTTGAGAAATATTTCGAGTGCAGCCTGCTGTGTACTGTTCGGTTGCTTAGGTTACCAGAACCACGTCATTATGGGTTTGAATCCCAGATTATGTTTCTTACACTGTCATCACTGAATAAGTGCTCTCTTGGTTTTTTGTCAAAGTAGTTAAGAACCAAGAACTGCTTTACTTTAGGTTTTCGTCCCTCATGAAGGTGAAAGTATTTACATAATTTTCACAGTATTTTTGATATTTTTAAGACTGACTGAATGATCACTCTCACTCACTCACTCACTCATATTATACATGAGGCATTCTATCAAACTTTGATACCTTGGCCCAGCTTCACAAAGCCTTCGATCTTGGCTCTAAGACAATCACAATTTACTGAAGGATAGATTTATGACAATCATACGCTCTAACACTGTGGGAAAATTAAAGGTTTGATATTCAGTCATAAGGCATCCACTTTACTGGCCATTTTGTATGTTCTATTGGGACATCTCATTACAATTCAACTGAAACTACAATTAATTCGGCAGTCCCTCCTGAATGGTGTCATAACGAGTCATGAAGCTGCTTGAACTAATGGTAGTCTTGTGATTGTCATAGTGTTGAAGTAATCCATCTCACTGTTCTCACCTGAACAGGTGTGGGGTTCATATAAGGAAGTAGGGAGAGGGAAAGGCCTCTGTGAATAATCAAGCAAAACACAGTTCAAGAGACCATGCAGTGTTGTCAGTCATCCTGACAGAAAGATTTTTGTCACAAGTTCAAATGCTGTTTGGGGAATTAGACAATTTTGTGTTTTTGACAAGAAAGGAAAGTGGAACAATGGTAGTTTTATTTTCAGCATATTCCCCCCTTCCCCATTGACCATACATTCATTGTCCAATCAGCCAGGTGTCACAGGTAATTGACCAACATACTTCAACAGCGAGGACTGAAACACATAGAAGGTGGCTTCTTCAAAGAGATATTTTCTGATAACAGAAATGATAAAATCTTTGAAATGTCATAGAAAGAGGAAATAATTGAAAAATGAGGACGATTTACCTTGATAGAATACCTGGGTTTATGATCTACCTTGATGGAATACTTGTGCTAATGATCTGCCTTGATAGAGTACCTGTGCTGATATTGGCCCCCTACATCAAAGATGTCATCCTTTTGTCTGGGATCACTAATACAATCATTCTAGTTTCTGTGCGAGATTATTAGTTGATACTGATACCTGTTATTTGTCTGTCAGTCTGTCAAGGGTGTGCGTGTACAATTTATGAGTACAAATTATTCATTCAAATGGAGTAAGATGATGAATCTATCAGTTGTGTCTGGAAAGTGTGTGGCCTGTATGAGTTGTGTGTGGATGACATTGTATAGGAAAGTCGATTGGTAATGAGAAATCCATTGCTGTGAATATCAGAATCCATTTGTTTTCCATCAAAACAGGAAGATACAATCTACTTGCTTTCATTGACAAAACGGAGATGAATGTCATGTCAGTATTGGAAATGCTGCAGTCAAATTATAGATGGGTAGACAAAAAATTGATATGGTAATTTTATTCTTGTGATAAAACTGAACCATTACTTCAACTTGAGAAGCAAGTACCCTATCTACCGTACCACCTGCTCTATGCCCCATTCCTTAAAGCGATGGTAGAACTACAACAGTCGTAAGTCTATGTTAAAGTATGGGAGTTATGAGTTATGATCATCTTAGTGCTGTGATCACTTTGAAGAATGGGTCCTTCTGGACAAAACAGATTTGCCATGGAAACAACAGTTTATGTGTTGGGTCATTACCGGACAGTATTGTTTATAGAAGGCCAAAAACAATATTGTTTCTTGTTTAATGGATTTTCAAGGTCAGTGTGCTACGATTAAAGAGCCAATTAAATTTATTTAGGTTAAATTGTCATTAATGAATCTTGTGTAATGTATTTTCAAGGTCAGCATGCCAAGGTGACAGACTCTGTTCCTGAGCATTCACAGATGGTTATGGGTAGGGGTTGATGGCTGGAGGAGGCTGGGTTGTTGAAGTGCTAGTGGGGGCAGATGGAATGGAAGGTTGGTTTTCAGGCTATTTAAGTGGGTTGGGGTGTGTAGGTAGGGGTGGTTTTAGGGGTAGGCTGTGTAGACGGTTATTGAGAGTGTTAGGGGCTGGAGGGTGTTCTTATGTTAGAAAGCATGTTTAGCAACTGGTTTTGTTGTTAAGATACAGCTAAAACCAAAACAAACTGTTAGTGAACTTATTGTGACAGGTCTGTCTTGTTGAATATTATGCCAATCCTTTAGAACTTCCAGCAGTATGCCCACTTGTCAGATCAGTCTAGACATGAACAGAGGCTGTATCAAGTCACAAGGCCGAGTATAAACAGATCATTCTGAACGCATCTCTTGCACCAGATCTGATAATCTTATCTTAATTAAAATTGTTCAAGATTAAAAATACAAACTGAATGCTTACAATTAATTGAGATTAATTGTAAATGTTTTTACTGAATTCCACCATATGAACTGAGATCTCGAGGACCTTGACCAGCTGTCATGGCAACACTATTTCCAAATAGGTCAAATTGTTATTGATAACAACTTCTTTATTGCATGATTGCGACATTTCCATACAGATTCTTGTACCGTTGTCAAGCAGGAATGATGCACGGTACAAGAATCTGCATCGAAACATCGCAATTACGTAATAAAGAAGTTGTTATCCATAACAATTTGTTCTTTTTATACACCTCAACTTCTAAAATGCAACTCAAGCAAGTTAAACACATTTCCTTCATCTATATCCCAACTAAAATATCATGTGTGTTACTGTGTATCATTGTGTATTGGTGTAGTTGGTAATGACTTCTATATTAGTCAGAGATGCTGATTACAGTGTCTAAGCCCTACCTGGTACACAGCCACCGACCGCCCACCTTGAACACACGGGTAAACTGGTGTGTCCTGAATGAAATCGGATGTTTTGAAGTAAATGAAAGTAAAGTTTCTTTTTCATTAAGAACACCAGAAAAAATCATCAACCACAGCATTCTATGTATTTACCTAAATCAACATTGAAAGCCTCCTTCCTGGCAAGAATGAAAAAAGGTTTAAGCCAAAAGTGAAAAAACGTTTTCACTGGCTGTTAAATGCTTCATGACTGGCGTTCCGTGACTGGCGTTCCAGTGTAAAAAAACTGTTTTATTTTGGGTTCCACATCAAGTGAGGTCCAAATAGGTTGCAGCTTGGCTCAACATATTTACCCCATTACAGCGTGATTGAGGAAGACCTAGGGAATGTTTTGACTAAATAGCTAACGATGATGTTCGGTGTTGGTGGGCACGGATGTATGCATAACCTTCATGTTGAAACACACCAGTTATACATTACAGCACTCACCCCCACAGGCAGGGTAGGGGGAAGGTCTTGTGAGGGGTGGACTACTGTACAGACCAGTTATACATAACAGCACTCACCCCCACAGGCAGGGTAGGGGGAAGGTCTTGTGAGGGGTGGACTACTGTACAGACCAGTTATACATTACAGCACTCACCCCCACAGGCAGGGTAGGGGGAAGGTCTTGTGAGGGGTGGACTACTGTACAGACCAGTTACACATTACAGCACTCACCCCCACAGGCAGGGTAGGGGGAAGGTCTTGTGAGGGGTGGACTACTGTACAGACCAGTTATACATTACAGCACTCACCCCCACAGGCAGGGTAGGGGGAAGGTCTTGTGAGGGGTGGACTACTGTACAGACCAGTTATACATTACAGCACTCACCCCCACAGGCAGGGTAGGGGGAAGGTCTTGTGAGGGGTGGACTACTGTACAGACCAGTTATACATTACAGCACTCACCCCTACAGGCAGGGTAGGGGGAAGGTCTTGTGAGGGGTGGACTACTGTACAGACCAGTTACACATTACAGCACTCACCCCCACAGGCAGGGTAGGGGGAAGGTCTTGTGAGGGGTGGACTACTGTACAGACCAGTTATACATTACAGCACTCACCCCCACAGGCAGGGTAGGGGGAAGGTCTTGTGAGGGGTGGACTACTGTACAGACCAGTTACACATTACAGCACTCACCCCCACAGGCAGGGTAGGGGGAAGGTCTTGTGAGGGGTGGACTACTGTACAGACCAGTTATACATTACAGCACTCACCCCCACAGGCAGGGTAGGGGGAAGGTCTTGTGAGGGGTGGACTACTGTACAGACCAGTTATACATTACAGCACTCACCCCCACAGGCAGGGTAGGGGGAAGGTCTTGTGAGGGTTTGACTACTGTACAGACCAGTTATACATTACAGCACTCACCCCCACAGGCAGGGTAGGGGGAAGGTCTTGTGAGGGTTTGATTACTGTACAGACCAGTTATACACTGCAACGCTCACCCCTACAGACAGGGGAGGAGGGAAGGTCTTGTGAGGGGTGGACTACTGTACAGACCAGTTATACATTACAACACTCACCCCCACAGACAGGGTAGGGGGAAGGTTTTGTGAGGGGTGGACTACTGTACAGACCAGTTATACATTACAACACTCACCCCCACAGACAGGGGAGGAGGGAAGGTCTTGTGAGGGGTGGACTACTGTACAGACCAGTTATACATTACAACACTCACCCCCACAGACAGGGGAGGAGGGAAGGTCTTTTGAGGGGTGGACTACTGTACAGACCAGTTATACATTACAGCACTCACCCCCACAGACAGGGGAGGAGGGAAGGTTTTTTAAGGGGTGGACTACTGTACAGACCAGCTATACATTGCAACGCTCACCCCACAGACAGGGGAGGAGGGAAGGTCTTTTGAGGGGTGGACTACTGTACAGGCTAGCTATTCAATGAACACTCACCCCCACAGACACTGAAGGGGAAGGTCTTGTGAGGGTTTGACTAACTGTACAGACCAGTTATGCATTACAACACTCACCCCCACAGACAGGGGAGGAGGGAAGGTCTTGTGAGGGGTGGACTACTGTACAGACCAGTTATACATTACAACACTCACCCTCACAGACAGGGTTATGGGAAGGCCTTGTGAGGGGTGGACTACTGTACAGACCAGTTACACATTACAGCACTCACCCCCACAGACAGGGTTATGGGAAGGCCTTGTGAGGGGTGGACTACTGTACAGACCAGTTATACATTACAACACTCACCCCCACAGACACATAACTCTTGATGTATTATTTTTCATTATGACTTTAATTTAACTTCATTTTGGGGGCTGTATATTCTCTCAGGTGGAGGAAGTGTATTTTTGTAAAATATGCTCATTTCAGAGACTAGATGTTAGTCTGGCATATAAATACTCCCAGAATCTTGTGTGACTGACTGACTGCCAGTCACATGACAACCATGTGACCATTTGTACCTCCTCACCCAGCACACAGGTGTGTTTGACCTGCAGTGACAGTCATGAGCCATTAGACTCTTCCACACTTTGAACACATCACCATTAAGCTTTGACTTGAAACACTTCTTTGAATGATGCCACATGTTGCCACTTTCAGCTGAAGCAGTTGAAGGTGTATCCCACATGTCAACACCAGTCAACAGTTAAGCAATGATTTCTTTTCAAATGAAAAGTAATGCCTCTTTAATTTCAGGCGAAATCGGGTGTAATAATTTACCTATAACGAGAACGTTAATATAGGGACATGAATTTCTAAATGCTGGCATGAGATGAGGTTAAATTATTTAGGCAGAGGAGTTAATCAGATAAACCCCATTTCCTGGAATATACATGAGTTGGTATCAGTAGAGATCTTTTCCCATACACTCCATGTTGTAGCTTATACATACTACATCTCCAGGTTATCGTGCTGGCTAACAGCTCTCCTATTTAGTTCAAACAAGATTGGTGTGAGAAGTGGATGTTTTTTGTAGTGTCAGCTTGACTTAAACATGTACCTCATATTTCTATGGGATTCCACCCATCTGAAAGTCCATAAAAGTATCTGTATTATCAATAAATTAGAAATATCAAAAGGAACAATTTTTATGGGTGACACCTTCTTTATTGCAATAGATACAACATTTCGGGTAGATGCTAACATCATTATCACTTGCTTTACATCTGTTGCAACAAAGAAGTTATCTATCCATAAAAGTTCTTCTTCTTCATCATCATACAAGCTTCTAAATGCCACTGAAAGAAGTTTCAAGAAATATTCAATTCTGGTATGTATTATATATATTCATAGGAAATATCAGCAGTCTTGATAAAAGTGTAAATCCAGTATAATTCTGTGAAATATTTACATTCTGACGCCATGAATATCTGTTTAATATATGATCAAAATAATTATTTCTGTGATTAACACGTTCATTATAATAAGTTTTGTCGTAGCTGAAGCTCATGAAGTTGTTCCATTTTTACTTGAGGGAAATTTCATTTGTAAACTTCTTTTTTTTTCGTGACAGTTAAGGTTTGATAAGATTCCTATCTCCATTCGATGAAAAAATGTTGTTTTTATTAGAAACAAATGTATAAGCATTCTAGAAAGTAAGTGTTTGGAGGGTAACACGATAGCCATGTGAACTCTGTCTGTTTTATAAACAAACATTGATAGACAATATGAAGTGGAAAATATGTTGGCCTTTTATGAAATATGTTTGCATTAAAAAATGTGGCGATCATATGCTGGGAAATATTTTTACTTTTCTCATACAAGTTAAAAGACTGGTGTGTTTATGAGCATGTTGTGTTTGCTAGACGAAGGGAAAATACACTTCTCAAACTTGCTTACTTGCACAATTTTTTTCTGGGTTTGATTCCAAGTGGGTGCTGTGGTGTCAGTTTTCACATTATATTCTGGTCCATATCAGATAGATTATTTATGACATAGAGGAACGGAGGGTTATATTTCAATTTTACATCCAAGGTACAAAAAAATAATTTGCTAGTCAATGTGTTTGCTAGCCTTACTCTAAGGCTGTACTGAATGCTGAGCCCATGAATGTATAGTAATTCTATCCTTTAAAGAAGCAAGTCTAGATAAATGGACCATTAGCATTGCTCCAAGGCTGTACTGAATGTTAAGCACATAGATGTACAGTAATTCTATCAATTAAGGAAGCAAGTATAGATTAGGGGACAATACAAGGATGCTATTTATTTGTCTTTGAGAAATTATCATTGAAACTATTAATTCTTTCCTTAGAGACTTGTCATGTGCAAGTCTATGTGTTTACTTGCTTGTACATTTATCTACTGCTCCACAGCTCTCCAGGAATAAAGTTACTTCGTTTATATCTTCTTTCAGCTCTTTGAAAAAATAAATGGGTTAAAAAATTCCAGTATTCATGTCTTTATCTGTATGACCAGTGGAGCGGACACTTTGTTATGACAGTCGTGGGCCATTAATCCAAACATTTACACCAATTTACATAGTACTGTGTTAGAGAGTATAATGTCCGGGTACAGAGTATTATCAGGATTTACCGATGGAATACAGATTTCACACTGTGTGGATCTCTATCATCACACCCCTCATAAACGTTAAACTGTGCCATGCTTCCTACTCCTACTGGAAACTGTATCACAGCTCACATCAACTGTATGTACAGTAATGACTGATATGTTTTGATTTGAACGACATAATTGAAACTCTTGATATTAGATGTTCATGTTAACAGTTAACCCTGATTCATCATTTTATGTGGTAGGAGTTGATTTTCTTTGAAAAATACTACAGTTTTCTTATTTATCAGATTTCTGGATCTGTACAAAAATGCAAAATCTGAAAATGTTGCAAACAATGTGAACGGAGTTCTGTTTTGCTGTTTTTGAAAGATTAGGTCACTTAATAACAGTAAGGAAAAAGTATAGTGAAAAGGTAGTCCACCGGTTTGTGGCCACAAGCTAGCTGCTGCTTTTTTTTTACTGAATATTATTTTAAATAGCAGATATTAATGAGTGAAAATTATATTTCTAGTTATAGTTTACAAGTTGTGAAAACTGCAGTAAATAAACCAATGAAAGGTTTTAAAGTATTGGTGCAGCATAACCAACATGTTTGACTGACAAATGTCCGTTGACAAATGTTAACGTTGCGTCTCATCAATAAATAATGAAAGATTAATGTTTGTTCCCTGCATTTGTTTTTGGGCGTCACTGTGTATGACACAGAAACAATATTACCAGGCTAGTAGTGCAACAGTCTGCATTGAGTCAAGAAAAGCATCAAATCAGAGGTAGACATTTTTTAAAAAACTAAAGAATTTTCTTGAAACAAAGTTTTCCTGGAGTAAAATAATATCCATTCTCTTTTCATTTCTGGAATCCTGTTCTCAATCAGTTTCAACTATAGCATCAGATCTGGACCCATTTCAACCTTTGCATCAAACCAGCCCTATTGCTGGTCTGTCATACATGTCCTGAAACAAACAGAGCCAAGAAACAAGTGACACTTTAATCATTATGCTAACCCTCTGCCCCTTCAGGGTAAGAACACAATATACCAATATAAAAGTTTTTGTAAGACCCAGAATTATCTGTAAGAATTTCATCTGTGTTTGATGTTGTATGTGTACTTATAACGTGGTTGATTATTTAGATAGAGCAGGCTGAATTAACTGTGATAGTAAGACTTTTGAAATAATTACTCTTGAATGTGGGTCTGTGTATTTCTTGATATTGTTACAATCAACTAGGTAGGTCTTACAGACATACCTGCTAACGAGTAAGGGGAACAAACAGGTACATATTTTATATACAGACTTGCTAACAAGCGTTGGGGATCAAGGTAGACATTAACCGGTGTTCACACGTCAGTCAACTCAGAAACAGGAAATCAGAACAGACCCAATACCTGCCATTAAAAAAACAGACAGGGATGAAACTTTTTGATTGCCAGAGGAACATCAGAGGAATTGGTCATCTGGTCAGCCTCAGCTTTGGCCCCACTAACACACACTCAGATTCACATCTGTGTACAGACAGAGTCAAGATACACATGTGGGTAATGTGATTCTGATAATACTGGTTAAATAAACCCATGTTTTCTTTCACAATACTGACAGTTTATTCTTGGAGGTATTAATGAAGGGCAGGAAATGTGCTGTGGGCAGTAGAGATGTCGCAGTGGAATGGCCGATGAACTGGATGGCAACCATACATTCTCGGTCATCATCAATGAAACTTTTCCTGGCAATAACACTGGAGCAATATCCCATGTGGACTTTGCGGATCTGTCTAATGGCAAGAATAAATTTGAATTTGGAAACTTCTTCCTCTGATACTGACTGCTATATACCCTGGACCTTGTTGAACTGTGAGCAACAATGGCTCCAGCAAAACTCAATAACCTCCATGTTTTTCATTTCACAGTACATTTACATGGAAACATTGTCATTATCCTGGGGACTTCAAGACATGGAATGAAAACAAGAGGCTTAGTCGTACTGCATTAATCCTTCACAAGGGAAATTGCCAATATCACTGATAGAGTTATGACAAGTGTTGGTGACATTTAGAAGTTTATGGTGTATAAATGGTTGTGCTTTAAGCTATTGCAAGTCCTTAATTTTGGTTTTATGTAAGTGATTTTAATGTAAGTCCACTAGATGAATAAAGGTTCTGTATTGTTGCAAGGGGCTATTGGTGTAACTGGACCCTCTGATTCATCGTTGCATAGTGTTTATACCATTGATACAGTCTGATTCACAGTTACTGTGTACACCATTGATATAATTTGATTCACAGTTACATACTGTGTACCCCACTGTGCCCATCTGATTCACAGTTACACACTGTGTCTTTCATTGTGACCTCTGATTCACAGTTACACACTGTGTACACCATTGTGACTATCAGGTTCACAGTTACACAGTTGGTACATCATTGTGACCTTCTGATTCACAGTTACACACTGTATACACCATCATATGCATCTGACCGAAGGTTACTTGGTATTTGGAAGACTGAGGCAGGAATGTGTGAAGAATTTCTGAGAGTGACAGGTTTGTTTGTAGATAACTTACAAATAAGTTAATACCCTCCTCTCCGACAACTGAAACAACAGCTTGTCAATGAGACTTTCTGGAATTCAACCAAAGTCGATGATTGAAGACGTGTTATTTACTGCCTGTGTATATGAGATAAGAGAATATACTTCATGATCCGAAAAATTTTGACAGTGTGGCATGATGTTAACTGAAATGTTCCATATGCATGTAGATATTACATATTTTCATACATCTAGCCACAGATATGAGATCGGCTCAGTTGGTACTTTGTATTTCTTAGTTTATGGATACTATCAGGAACATTCCTCATCAGTGGCAAACATACAATAAACATGTCTGTGACAAACACACTCCATTATATAATGTTAAGGTGGTTTTATAACCATAGCACTTGTTCCAAGGATCCAGAGCACTGTATTACACACTTTGGCGTTCATAAACTTCTCCGATCAGAAGGGCGATGAGGTCTAGAAGCAATGAGTTGTGCAATGTTTCCTGGCATGTTTTGACTAAACTGGATTGAGCAATGGCCATCACCTGGATGATCCTCCCATTGGAGCCAGGTCTTTGTTTGTTGAGATGCCCAAACTCAAGGTTAACAACATGGGGTATATATTTCCAGAGTTAATGAACCTTGTAAGGATCAACATTACTTTACAAGGCCAGATCATCTTTAAACTAACTGTAAACAGGCTGTGTATGTTACTAATGACTCTTCCTGTGTGAGGAAACCTCTATGAGTTTCTTTTAAGGTTGACTATATTGTTGGGCCTAGCAATATGGCTGGAAAGATAGGTTGTTGTATGATGACGTTGCTGATGTTGGAGATGTTGATGGAGATCAGATGTCATGGTTATCTATTCTAGGCTGTACTCATCTCCTCCATCACACTCTTGGTGCTGACAAGGATGTAATGAGAAATCTAAGTACCTGTCACTAATGCACCCCAACCCCCTCCTTAAGCATCGATACCACAGTATGGCCTTACCCAGACCCCCACCCCTTCCCCTCTAGCATCAACACCATAGTGTAGTCTTAGCTACCCAGCTGAAACGGCACCGTCTTAGCTACCCAGCTGAAACGGCACCATGGTTGACCATGGTCAACCACGGCTTACCACAGTAAACCATGGTATTACCATGGTTTACCGTGCTAAACCGTGGTCACCAACATTTCTAGACCATGGTAGACCATGGTCTAACATGGTCATCATGGCAGACCATGGTCATTATAGACCATGGTCACCAGTAACCATGGTAGACCATGGTCTTTTCCATTTTACCATGGTAGACCATGGTCATCACAACTCATGATCACCAGAAACCATGGTAGACCATGGTCATTGTCCTTTTGCCATGGCAGACCATGGTCATCCTAGACAAAACCATGGTAAAACATGGTGTTTTCGTTCAAAGCAGTGGTTGACCATGGTCATTTCATGAAAGTCCATGGTAGACCATGGTCATCACAGAAAAATTTTACATTTTAAACTGTGATAAATAAAAAATTTAAAAGGGGAAACCTGATGGTTTCATGACTCTGTGTTTCATTTATGAATAACAAATCTTGTAGGTCCTTGTTCATACATTTGTGTGCATTAAACAACTAAATCTTAACACCTCAGTGAGTGTTAAAATGTAGTGTGATTTAAGATAAAAAAATAGAACACGATGTCATAAAAATAATCATAAGCGGAACTATTCACTGATTTTACTAATATTTGCTGCAGAGATACACAAACAAACAACTGACGTCTTATACTCTGGAAAAGCAAAACAAAAATAACCCTGTGTTCATCTGAAAATATAATAGGCATGGTTTATTTCTCCCGATCCCTTTCTTAAAGTTGTCCATTAAACTGTGTAAATCTCGTCTCTCTCTAATACTAGTTTTTGTGTGTGGGTGCCTTTTTCTTCTTGTTTTAAAATAAACACAACAAACATTGTACGACAGAAAAGCTAAACAATGTCTCAGCAATATAGACAGTTCAAAGAAAAACTCACCTTTTGTTAATAGCTACGCAACTAGTTGATACTGTAGAGGTTTTCTAATTCCCCTGAATAGTGATATTTAATCCATAAAGTACAGACCCTGACGCAAATATATCCAAGAATACCCATGTAAGTCTAGAAAATATGGATTGTAGATTCCCTTAACTTCAGGCTGCAAATGAAGAAAGTCCGTTAAAAACCGTTATGACTTAAAAAATTGTGTAGCACAAGGTGTCAAAGTTCACGGTGCCTGTAAGGAAAGATTCAGTTTGTTCTCAGATTGTAGATTCCCTTAGCTTCTGCGAATGAAGAAAGTCTCAGCGCTCTATTTCATTATATTATTATAGTATTATACTATAGTATTTTCAATATGAACTTTTTTAAGTAAAATATGTTCATTTCAGAGACTAGTTGTTAGTCTATCCATAAAGTAAAACTTTGAAGTACGCTGTCAAATTCGTCTCATTTCATTGAATTTCTCCCGTGATTTTCTCGATCGCAAGTGAGCAGATACTTATAAGTACGTCTTTCGCATTGTTTATGGTGAAGCAAAAACATAAAACAGTAAAAACAACAAACAATTCACTTGGTTCTATAAACAGAAAGAAATGTTGAAAAGAATTTTGATATCGATGTTTTTTTACAGCTTTCCAAACACGTACGTCGATCTACCCGTTGAAAAAAAATCAGTGCTCTCCACTTTTGAACACATTTCACTGTCACATTCTGTTCACCACGTGCAAATACGACCATTAAGAAATTAGGTCAATTTTGACTAATGAAATTAAATTTATGGGCGGGGATATGTACATAAACTGTCCTTCCACAGATCGATCAAATCGGTCAAGGGACGTGTGCACACAGAACATCAAGTTTTCGCAATTCCCACCGTTGAAAATAATACGACATAAATATTTATTCAAATTTCGATGTTTATGCCGAAATACTGTAATTCTAGCCATTATTACATCGTAAGATTAGAAATTATCCATTGTTGTGAAGTAACACGAACGCGCGGTACATGGCTCCGATTTTCGCGCCAAACACGGCCACGCCCTTCGTTCTTCCGTAATCTATTGCGACTTCATGAGCGCTAACCGTACAGCTTATTTATTACATATGCAGTTACGATTATATTCCTGGTCGTAGTAGATCTATGTGTATATATCTATGAAAACGTGTTGGCTTTAATTTTTTTCTTAAAAAATACGTTTCCACTTCTAACTCGCACCATTCCGGGACAAGCCGAATGGGGACGATCTCTTCGCGGCACGATGCCATTGCTGCTAGTGCTATGTGTCACGTAGACCTGTGTGAGCGCGCAAAGCGAGCGAGAGGCGCCAAACACAACTTTTGCCAACAGACAACGATCTAAGCGAAGAATAACCTAACGTATTAGCGATTCACGGATTTGGAGGATAATCCAATGTTGGATATGTGAAGAAGGAATAGACTAGAATTATGGCGATGGATACGTCTCAGGTTGATTTCCAATGGAGATGAGCACGAGCGGTAAGTAAACAACAGCAATATTGAAATCGTTTTGAGTGCCCCGATATTTAAATTGTTTTGAGTACCTTAAGGTTCGCATACGAACATGGGTAAAGGGGTAAGCAACACTCTTTGATTAGAATGACGTAAGACAATGTAACAATAACATATATAGCAATGTATGAAGTGTTTATGTCGTACATTCTCAGTGAATATCTCTCAAACGGAAGGAATAATGTGTGATGAACGTTAATTTGAGGTTTTATGTAATATGTTCCGTTCATTTATGTTAAGACACGATCAGTATCTAACGGTACTTTAAAAACCGTTATGACTTAAAAAATTGTGTAGCACAAGGTGTCAAAGTTCACGGTGCCTGTAAGGTCAGCCTGAAAGATTCCGTTTGTTCTCAGATTACACACACAATAAAATACACTCAAATGATCATAAAAGGGAGGTAATTGCTATAGGCACGTTTATGGACATTCCATTTTCTTTCTATCGTATAAATTTGTATTCAGCTTTGTAATAACTGCTGTTTGTAAACCAATACTGAATGTGTCAGTACATTTTGCCATTCATTTAACGTGGAAATAGGTTCAAATACTTTGAGATACGTTTTTATCAATATTATGATAGTGCTGATTATTATAAGTATTATGAAATTTTATGCATCATTTCAGAATATTGTATTTGGTTATGAATGTAGACAAGTGATTTGGAAGCCAGTTTTGTGTTTTGACTTCTATTGCATGTTTTGCTACTGATATACACTCTTCACATTAAAAGAAAGTGATTCAAAGTCATTAATGTATAGAAATGTTTTTAAATAACATGATTTAGTATAATACTCAGGTGAAAAAATATCTGAAGTATGGGAAAATACTTAACATTTTTTCAGCAGTTATAAATATACAATTAAACAACACAATTTCAATATTTGCTAAAGAACCTTTGAAATGGGGAAACACTGTTATTAAATGTTGTTTGTGTGTTTTTCAGATTTCCACTGGACAGTTCTGAAGAAATGGTACTAATGTTGAAACAGTGAAGATTAAGTTATGTTCCAGAGCCATTTGCTCTTCAAACTGAAGACTTAGATTCAATTCCTCTCCTGGGTACAGTGTGTGTAGCCCCTTTCTGGTGTCTGTCGCCGTGCTATTGCTGGAGCATTGCTAAAAGTGGAGCAAAACTAAACTCAGTCAGTCACTCACTCACGCACTATCCCTGAAGCAATGTGGGTATCTTCTGTGATGTCCCCACTGCTCTTCGTGAAGGTTCTTCCAACATGTGTGTATAATCCTGTCTCGTCTGAGAGAAATTGTGATGCCCCCTGTACAACTTCCAGGTAGATGATTTGGGGCACTCCTGTAAATTCTGTGTTGGTCGTGACTCTCATTGTGTCTACTTTTAAATCAAATAGTCTAATGGGATTTCTGAAATTGTATATTACTGCATGAAATGTTGTCCCGAAAGA
This sequence comes from Haliotis asinina, assembly GCF_037392515.1. Lineage (NCBI taxonomy): Eukaryota > Metazoa > Mollusca > Gastropoda > Lepetellida > Haliotidae > Haliotis > Haliotis asinina. The sequence goes on along the minus strand of NC_090295.1, from coordinate 43,115,139 downwards.
GTTCATTTTCCTGGATACAGACTGAAGGACATCCCATTTCTGTTTTAAAATAATAAATAATAATGTCTTCTGAAAAAAGATGAACATGTCCACATACCATTTTTCCTCAGCAGTGTAACTGGATTTATAATTCTAGCTGCACAGGATATCCCACAATCCCTGTGAGCTTTCCAACAGCTATCGTCAAATTGTCTTTCATTTAAATCTGAGGCAATGTTCGTAATAAACTTTGTCTTCGTAATGTAAACAGTTTGTTTTCAGTGCATGGGTCTTTTTTATGTTAATTCTTTAATATTTGATATTCTAATTGATTTCTATGCCATGGTGTTTGTGCTATATCAATTTTCTATGTAGGTTGTGGTGTGATATGGTTGGTTTTCAACATGGTCTCAATAGCCAAAGGTTATTCTGATGGTAAACTGTTGTGCAATCTAACGAACATGCTGTACTTACTATGGTCTCATTTTTTTCAGTAGTAATAAATGGTACACCATGGTCTCCTTTTACCATGGCAAACCATGGTACACCATGGTCTCTTTCTGCAATGGTAGACCATGGTTTTACTTAACCATGGTAAAGTGTGGTGCCATTTACTACCACCATGATGTTTTGTTACCATGGTAGACCATGGTTAACCATGGTCTTTTTTCGCCATGGATGACCATGGTCCACCATGGTCTTATTTTATTCTGGTTTACCATGGTAGACCATGGTATGCCATGGTTTTTCTTTTACCATGGTTTACCATGGTACACCATAGTCACTTTTTACCATGGTAGACCACGGTTTTATTTTACCATGGTAAACTGTGGTGCCATTTACCGCCACCATGGTCTTGCTACCATGGTAGACCATGGCTTACCATGGTCTAATTCTGCCCTGGTTGACCATGGTAGACCATGGTCTTATTTTACCATGGTAAACTGTGGTGCCATTTACCGGATGTGGTAAGCCGTGCTAGACCATGGAAACCATGGTCTGTGAACCATGGTCTACCATGGTATACCATGGTATACCATGGTTTTTTCATGCTTATTTCAGCTGGGCAGACCCCATCTCCTCTCCTTCAGCACTGACACCTCAGTGTGGCCTTGGTTAGACCTCCGCTCCTTCCTTAAGCATTGACCGCACAGAACACAGTGTGGTCTTACCTACACCCCCACTCCCCACAAGCAGTTCACCCCCAACCCCCTCCTTAAGCATCGACACCACAGTGTGGCCTTACCCAGACCCCCACCCCTTCCCCTCTAGCATCAACACCATACTGTAGTCTTAGCTAGACCCCAGCTCCTCTCCTTCAGCACTGACACCTCAGTGTGGCCTTGGTTAGACCTCCGCTCCTTCTTTAAACATTGACCCCACAGAACACAGAGTGGTCTTACCTACACCACCACTCCCCACAGAACACAGTGTGGTCTTACCTACACCCCCACTCCCTACAAGCAGTTCACCCTCACCAAGAACAGTACGCCCTACAGTCAGCTTCGCCCACTCCTGTCACTGACTTAATAGAGCACAGTGTACAAATTCTGTTCTCTGGATATTGTAAAGTTTATTTTTATACATGAATTCTGTTGGTGCATTGGAGGAGGTGCCTGCTTGGAGTCAATGATCTGGGTTCAAATGTCAGGTTCTTGTGTGATCTTGGTTTGTATGTACCAGACAATCGGTTTTACCAAAGTGGTTAATGTACACATTATGATCTGACTGTGACATTCTTCTTTGCTGTCATTGTATTCTAGTCAATATCTTCATCAACCCTGTACCGAGAACCATTTTCCATAACTTCTCTGTGTGCATAAACACAGTGTTGAACTATACCTAGTGTCTCTCTCAATCAGCAGGTGCCCTGGTTTAACGTAACAGGTGGGTGGGGAATTACCAAGTAGAAATGGATGTTTCAATCACAGAATCCACATTGGTAAGGATTGGTTGCAGGCAAACATCCAAGGCAAGTGGATCCTGGGAAATCATATCTCCTAGAGGGTACACAATTCAGAGTAATTAGTGGAAAGAGATGTGAGACAACAGAGAGGATGGTGAGAGAAGTTTGTGAGAATACCATGAATGAGGATGGTTGGGGTGGACTTGAAACTGGACTGACATGTAGCCCCTGAAATTAACATATCTTACAGGAAATTCTGAAACATTTCCTGAATTATTGTCATAAAATGTAATGAAAAAAAGCTCAGAAACTTCTTCATATTCAGAACCTGAAACTGTGGTAATCTAGTGTTGCTACATATTCTAGACTTGCATAGGCTTTCTGGGATATATTTGTTTCAGGGTCTCTATGAGAGATTAAGATTAAACTAATATGTTGGAGTAGATGTATTCTTCAGTTGAGAAGCTGTCGTTAAAATATCTAAACATGACAAAACACAGCAAATAATGTTCATGTTCAGATTTTTGAACTGCTGTTATCTGGACTAGTACATTACATGGGCTGTATTGGATGTGTTGCTTCACGGTGTTTACTAAAGACTAGGCAGAGCCTACAAATGTAATTGTTGTAGGGGTCAGGACAGACTAATACTTAGTCTCTGAAGTTACACAAATTTGATTGTCACCTATAAAACATCACAATTAAAAAGGAGCCCAGGTGAGATGGGAAAAACCAAACCTGAGGAAATCGAGATTTACTGCATTTATGGTTTTAGCATTGCAGGGAGGACAAAGCAGTAGGGAAATAATGTGGTTCAGGGACTATGATACAGATTGGGGTGAAGGGTCCATTCTGGTATAGTTAAACTTTCCCTTTTTAGGATGCATAACATTTGGACATGGAAACTGTGAAAGGTGGAAGTAATCTGATAATGTCAATCAGAGCTGTGATAGACTGACTTTATTCTCATTAGCATCATACATTCTCAGTTTTTGTTCCAGGGAGCAGATGTTACTGCATTAGAAATGTTAAGAACACTCTTCAAAAGGAAGGAGAGAACTTATCAAAGTACTTTGTCAGTCAGCTGATATCACCAGGCTTTTTTCGCACTGAAGAAGGTTTTGTTTTCACCCATTTTCTCATAAAATCAATGAATTCATCCAAGAAATCTTCCCTTGTGAAGCGTATATCTGTATGAACAGGCAGAGCTGCTTTGCTTAACCACAAATTTTAATTAAGTAATTAAGGCTGCTGGTTTAACTAATCCCCTGATGCTTATGTGAGCATTATGGTTGCCAGTGCATCAACTCAGTTTCACGGCTTCACCACCATGGCGGTCGAGGTGATGGAGTTGTGGTAGTCAACGAAGACGTTATCTTGTTTCATGTCAACCTTGTTGAGGGTGGATTTGGTGCTCGTGCAAGTTCTTGCCCTACCACACAGTTAGGGCAGCAGTGTTTAAATCCAGCTTGCTGATAAACAAGAATAGAGAAACTGTACCTATTTTGAGATTATGAATGATGAAACTCTGTAAAATCTCTTTGAGTGAATGAGTGAGTAAATGAGTGAGTATGGTTTTATATTGCTTTTAGCAATATTCCAGAAATATCACTGCAGGGACACAAGAAATGGGCCTGGCTCATAATAACTTGTACCCAAGTGGGGAATTGAACCTCAGGGTCTTAGATGCGATGAGTAACAGCTTTAATCACAAGGCTAACCCACCACCCAAAACTATCTTTCACAACAGTTGTCCAATGTTCATCTCTTTTCATGTTATATATCTCAGCAATACACTGTGTACTGTCTACAGCATGTGTTGATACAGTGGCAACACACCCTCCTACATCAAGTACTCAGCTGCCAGAGGTACTGCACTCACGATCCTCCACGTCCACCACCTCCATGACATCACTCACTCCTATATCTACACATAGTCTACAAGTACACCCCCACCTTCACATAGGTGCAGAAGTTCTGAACCCTGCTTTTGAAAAAAACTTTCCTTGCACTTAGCTGACATTGTTAGGTAAGCAGGTTCACAGGTTGTCACTGCCTCTGATGCCCAGGCCTATGCTGCTGTCTCTGATGCAGGAGCAAGCATATGCTCCAAAATGTTGTGTTATCATCGGACGAAGGAGCAAGCATGTGCTCCAAATTGTTGTGTTATCATCGGACGAAGGAGCAAGCATACACTCCGAAAGGTTGTCTTATCCACAATAGAGAAGCTGACATCCAAAAATCTGGCTTTTCTTCCACTGCTCAGTCTATTCATTAGCTTGCTCCAAGGCTGTACTGAAGGTCTGAGCGCATGGATGTACATAGTAATTCTTTTCCTTGATGAGGCAAGTCTGGATAAGTGGACTGCAGTCTGTTGTTTATTATTTTTTAGAAATTACCATTTAAACTATTAATTTTTACCTTAGAGACTTCTGCAAGTCCATAAATTCAGAGACAACCTACACCCCCAAAACACCCCCTATCCCCAGCCGTCTTGCTTTCATAGTCATCAATCTGCCTATACAGGCCCCCATGTCACCACCATAGCCTACTCACCAACAGATTTGTCAAACTATGTATGCAGACTCTCAACCAAAGCCTGTTCAGGAACAGAGCCATCAGTCTACCTATGCTGCTTGCTCATCTGTTAGCTACTTGCCCACTGGGTCGTCAGTCTAGATATGCTGGCCTAACCCACACACCACCACTCTTGGGGGCACCACCCCTTTGATGTGCCTCTGCAGGACAACCTGTGTAATAAGACAAGCTCACACAAGCCCTGTCTTAACTGGTCTCCACACTTTATCACCATCATCTGTTTCAGTTTCATTACAACATTTATTTCTACTTAATTACCTGCGGGCCATGTGTCCATATGTGCATCAAAACTCTTCTCTTGATGTCAATATTTACATGAATCATGATCCTGGAATCAAGACCAACAACTGAGGTGTTCTTCAAGAGACCTAGATCCATGCCAGATTCTATGGAATCTGAGAGTGCCTTCAGATACACACTTGCTTAAATTTATCAAGAACAAGAAACTAAAATTTTCGAGAGAATATTTGATAAAGTGTGTTAAAATTATTCACCACATCATAGTGGTGCGTAAATGGTTATATTATTTGTTACTGACAGCTTTCAGTAGGTACTTTTTCATACATTCCCAGGTTGTTGTTTTGAAGGGTTAAGGTTTTATAGATATGAAGTATTAAAATTTGAAATAAAAGCTCATTTCTTCCTATAATATCTGAAAATTTGTCCTGGTTGACCTTGCTGTCCATCCATCAGTCACATGTGTATATTGATGGCCAACCAATGGGGATGGCTGTGGTCGGCCACTGATATGAGAAATTAGAGCATCCATCACTCTGTCTTAAATTTCAAAGTTGAGTCTCCCTTTGACTCCATCATTGAATATAACTGAATTTAATGGCACCATATTTCTGCCATAAGACATCCATCATTATACTGTCTGTCAGGGTTTGGGAAAATAAACAGACAATGATAATATCCCCTCTCTCAATCTTTTTGAAATTACAACACCCTCAACTATGCTGCTTAGTAGAATAACCCACCATCAACTATGCTGAGTAGAAAATTACCCCACCTCCCAGTCTGCTGCTCAGTAGAATAACCCACCATCAACTATGCTGAGTAGAAAATTACCCCACCTCCCAGTCTGCTGCTCAGTAGAATAACCCACCATCAACTATGCTGAGTAGAAAATTACCCCACCTCCCAGTCTGCTGCTCAGTAGAATAATCCACCATCAACTATGCTGAGTAGAAAATTACCCCACCTCCCAGTCTGCTGCTCAGTAGAATAACCCACCATCAACTATGCTGAGTAGAAAATTACCCCACCTCCCAGTCTGCTGCTCAGTAGAATAACCCACCATCAACTATGCTGAGTAGAAAATTACCCCACCTCCCAGTCTGCTGCTCAGTAGAATAATCCACCATCAACTATGCTGAGTAGAAAATTACCCCACCTCCCAGTCTGCTGCTCAGTAGAATAACCCACCATCAACTATGCTGAGAAGAAAATTACCCCACCTCCCAGTCTGCTGCTCAGTAGAATAACCCACCAACAACTATGCTGCATTGAAGACTACCCCACCCCCAAGTCTGCTGCTCAGTAGAATAACCCACCAACAACTACGCTGCATAGAAGATTACCCCACCCCCAAGTCTGCTGCTCAGTAGAATAACAGACCAACAACTATGCTGCGTAGAAAATTACCCCATCGTAGCTCTGCTGCCCTGTAGAATAACCCTGGTGACCCACAACTATGCCGCTTAGTAGATTTTCCCCTACCCAACTGCACCCTAGAACTAGTTTACCATACCCCCAGCATCTAAGTGTACCTAGACCCTTGTCCTATGGAATTTAACCTCTCCCCAGCACCCCAGCAGTTACCCCAACCCCAGAATGTTGACCCTACATCCTGCAATTGTCCTTATTACAGATTATAAACTGTCACAACGTTGTCACATTTACAACACTTCACATGACATTTTTAGCTGGTGGTTAACCCAGGGCAACCCCTGGAGGGGGAAATATTATCCCCCTCATCTCACATCCTAGTAATTGACAATTATAGGAATAATTTAAATTTTCCATTTTCATATTTGTCATTCGTTATGGATGGCAACCACTCCTGTGAACCTGATGACGAGTCATACAACTTTTATACACAATCTACATTACCTCAAGCATTCTGAATGAACTGGCCCAGAATTCATTGTTTCCAAAATAGAACTTTTCTGACTAAGTACACTAAATCTCACAAACATGAACTATTTTTCTTTGTGGTTTACCTGTATCAGACAATCCTGTATCCTGCATGTAATTTTTGATTAATGATAGGAAAAACTGGGAGGTATTTCGGACTCAAAAAAAGAGTATATATCAATTAATACCTGTCCCACACACAAAGCTGACCTGTTGACAAAATGTAATCAGCTTGATGTGTACCTGTAAGATACTATTGCATGCTTATGAGCGCATGCCTCCAGCATACCTGTACATGTCTAGAGTCTACTTGTAGCTTACCTGTTGAAAACGTATGGTATACCTGTAAATGCATAGAGATAACTTGTAGCATACCTATTTATGCCAAGAGTAATATCTGTAGCATACATGTTGAAAACCTGTAGTATACCGTGTATCCGTGTACATTCACAGAGCATACCTATGGCTTAACTGTGGAATACCTGTACATCTGTTCATGCATAGTGTATATCTGTTAGCACACCCACAGAAGCCTTGTAGCCTACCTGTACATGTGTACATGCATAGTGTATATCTGTAGCACACCCACAGAAGCCCTGTAGCCTACCTGTACATGATATAAGTATATCAGTCACCTAACTATACATTCATAGAATGCATTTGTAGTATGCCTGTAGAAAACCTGTATTATTTTTGCCATTTTAGTTGCAGCATGCTTATGATCCCCTCATTTGGGTGGCCTTTCTTCAATGATGATTGATAACACAGTTGTGAAACAGGTTTCTTTTCAAGTACCAACACAGAAACACGTCCATCATTGTTTTGCCTCCACTTGCTACTCACCTCATCACATTCATGTTAAGACTAAACTCATGCTGTTAGATGTTTTTATGGAAAAAAATCACTGGGGGTGTAGTCTTGTAGCTATGTGTATACGTGCTGCTACTTGCGCATGATGTCAAACACACATGTGATCCCCACGGCAACTGCAGCACCTAGTTTACGTAATCAGTAACGACAGACACTCATTCTTGTCTGGATACAGAATGAAGCAGTGAAGGCTATGGGAAAAAGGTTTCTTTGCCATGGTACCCCTTAACTTTCCCAAAGTTTACCCTCTTAGGCAAAGATTACACCCTTCCCCAAAGTTTACATTCCCAGAGGTTATAACTTCCATGATAGATTATACCCTTCTCTTCAGTATATACCCTCCCTACAAAGTTTCTCCACTAAAGAATAAGTTTAACCCTACCCCAAAGATTACACCTTCCCCAAAGTTTACACCATCCCTCAATTTACAACTCCCACTCCACTAAAAACATTTTACCTCACCAAAAGTTTAGACCCTTCCCTGCACTGTAGAACTTATCTGTGACAGTGATTACACGATGCCATTTAGAAAGTGGTCAAATGCAACATATGTCATATTTGAGATTTCACTTTCTCAATAAGGTACAAATTCTAGTAGTGAGTGGGTTAGGCTGCTGACTTTGTGTGCTGGCAATTAGGTGCCTGACTCTGGAGGTGTGGGTTCAAATCCCGGATGGGACTGAACCAAAACAGTGCTAGAATTTGTACTTAACTGAGAAAGTGAAATCCCAAATATGACATATGTGGCATTATCTGTGACAGTTCAGGATAAATATATTGCAGTTTTCTGATGAAATATTCAGGAATATATGGACCCTAAGAAGTTCTAGTGTTATGGTTATGACATGGTCCTCTTGGCTTTAATGCTAAATTTCAAAAGCTGTCTAGAAAATACTATAAGCATTTCGCTGAAATTCTTTGATGTGTTTTAAGGAGAATATCATTTACCAGGTTTACCCTTGGCCAGACTTCCCTTTTGCAGTTTTTTCTGTAGGCCTATATGAGCTTCAGAACACCACAGGCTCACCTGAAATGTCAAGAAGTGTTTAAAAAACACATAGTAAACATAGTTTTAAACTACTGGAAAAAGTTCCAGCTCATTTTACGCCATTTGCCAGTCTGACATGTTATCCTGGGATGGGACTACCTCTACAGCATACTTTATAAAAACACATCATCTTCTCACTAAGGTGATTTGTTTCACCTTAAGAGGAAGGTGAGCGCATGTGGTTAGTCAATCACCTGTCTGCTCCAGGTCTATGCAGGAAGGTACCTTGTGCGGAAGACCCTTTACATCTGAACTCACCCAGGAACAATGGACTAGTAACCCACCCACCAAGTGAGCATCTAGGTTCCACTCATCCAACCAGAATAGAGCTAGTCACAGACACTTATCCAGCCAGCCTCTTATCCAGCCAGATTAGAGCCAGTCACAGACACTCATCCAGCCACCCTCTCATCAGTCAGATTAGAGCCATTCACAGACTCTGATCCAGCCAGCCTCTTATCCAGCCAGAATAGAGCTAGTCACAGACTCTAATCCAACCACCCTCTTATCCAATCAGAGTAAAGTCAGTCACAGACTCTCATCTACCCAGATTAGAGCCAATCACAAACACCCATCCAGCCATCCTCTTATTCAACCAGAATAGGCACAATCTCAGACCCCCAACCAGCAGACTAATTACTCAGTCAGAATAGAGCCTATCACAGACCCCCAACCAGCAGACCTCTTATTCAGCCAAAAGAGAGCCAGTCACAAACACCCACCAGTTCTAACCAACAGCCCGCCAGAACAAACTACATCCAAACGCCCTTCTAGTCAACCACCCAACAGTCAAATTCCCCTCGCAAAGTCAACATTGTTGCTATGTGTGACAACTTACTTTAAAGATTCCTTGTTATGAAGGAATGAGAACTGTTTATCAACAGTCTTTTGAGCTCTCAGCACTATATGCTGACACTTAGGTTGCGGTGAATGGTGAAGAGCATTTCAGTAGGTACGGATGCACCTATGCATGCTAGGCTACAGTTGCACAATTTATTCACAGAAATGCAAACATGTTTACTTTAAAGTAAAGCAAACACAATCATTTCAGCATCACAGGTTTCCACAAGCATTTGGGAAGAATTTATCTCTATGCCTGTGTATATAAATTCACCCAACATGTGTTACCAATAAACATTCTTCTATATTTAAAAATGTGAAACTTTTATCTCCATTTTAACCTGATGCACTTTCCGTGAGTCAGGGAACAGGAAAATCATCCTCATCCCACAAATATCAACTGTATCCCTGGTGTACATGTGTTGCGGCGACCAGAGTTGAGTCGGAGTCAGTGTGCTGCTGCTGCTGCTACAGATGCATTTAGAAGGCACTGATGATAAACACTTCTCATGGGGTGGCAATATATAGATGATGGTTGATTCTGGTCTCACAGGATGGCGATAGATAGACCATAATTCATTCTGGTCTCACAGGGTGGCGATAACTGGACCATGATTGATTCTGGTCTCACAGGGTGATGATTGGCAGACCATGGTTAATTCTTGTTTAACAGAGTGGCAATCGGCAGACCATGGTTGATTCTGATATAAAAGAGTGGCCATTGGCAGACTATGGCTGGTTCTGGTGTTAAAGAGTAGCAATTGGCAGACCATGGTTGATTCTGGCATTAAAAAGTAGCAAAACATGGTTGATTGTGGCTTTAAAGAGTGACAGACCAATTTGAATTTTGGTGTTAAAGAGGATTGATAGCGCATGGTTGATTCTGATCTGTTCTACCTATCAGTTCTTGTAACAGCTTACTGTCTGCCACTCAACTCCTGTAACAGCTTAGTGTCTCTAGGGAAGGTGACTCACTTCTCAGGAATTTATTTATTTCAGACAGAAATATTTTGAGGACTTTTTGACAGAATAGAGCTGGCATACCTGGAGGTGTTGTATCAGGAACCCAGATATCTATATCAAGACTGTGTTCACGGCCCACTGCAAGATCTGTCTGCTACGCTCGTTACACGGACGGTTGCATGTAACAAATATAGCACATTAACTTTTCAAACAATATATTAGAATGACTTTCAATTTAGATTTTCCGATGGTTATGGCGCAAGGCTGTAAAGTAATAGACTCTTTACCTCTGTATCTGAAATCTCTGTTATATATGCCCAGCTTCAGTAGGACTCTTTGGTGCAGCTGCCAGATGTAAGTAGCACAAGGAAGGATTGTTTCTATGGTTTAATGTTAGTGTTGGTATATATTTTATGTAGTTTAAAATGAATTTATGAAAAAGCCTTTTAATGGAATTAAGCATATCCGTCCTGCATTAGCTGCTTAAGCTCAAATATCCAGGTGGAATCCTCAAAATACACACAGATCTGTTCCCCATGACAGAGATGAGGACAGTCTGCTTCCACAGATCATTTCTTTGACCAAGGTAGATTAACCAGAACACAATGATACACACAGAGCAAGGTCTTCAACATGTGTCACAAACATTCAGCAAGCATCACAAACATTTACCACACATCACAAACACGTACATGTGAAACATTCATCATCACAAGCATTCAGCATGTATCACTAACATTCAACACACACTGCTAACATTCAACACATATCTCAAACATTCAGCATGTATCACAAAACTTCAACACATATCACAGACATTCTACACATCACAGACTTTCAACAGACATCTCAAACAGTCTGCACACATCACAAACAGTCATCACACATCACAAACAGTCAACACACCACAAACAGTCAATACACATCACAGTCAACACACCACAAACGGTCAACACACATTACTAACAGTCAACACACATCACAAACATTCAACACACATCACAAACAGTCAACACACATCACAACAGTCAGCACACATCACACATGCATTCAATCCCGGAATCCTGGAACATAGTGTGATTGCCACCCTGTTGTAGTAGAGGCTACGTTCTTCCAGGTAGATGCCCATGGCTTACACAAAAACCAGGTGTATTTATTTGTTGAGGGAGAATGATCTTGCTCATGTAGCAAATAAGAACTAAGTTTGTAATGGCCTAATGTAAACAGCATAAACTGACTTTTCGTCTGGATGCTGAATGTGTTGAGCACAAGGTTCGATGGAGAGAATGACTGATGTGGAACTGTTTAAGAGATGCCTATGTGCAATCTTACTTTGAACTTCATGTATGGCGTTGCTAATTTTCCGTATGCAACTACTGGTCTTTTTTAAAAACCTTCAAGTTGAAACACATTCTTGAGTGAAGTGAGACTGTTGGCGGCAATTCACATGTGTGTAAAAAACAAAGTGGGTCACAATAATTAGCAGATTTTTTTTTTCAAGAAGCAAGAATTATTAGAATTGCATGACTGCCATTAGAATTATCAGAAATCTTGAAATAAGTTCACTAACTTTGTGCCTGGGTCTGTGATAGAATGATGTCCAGAGCGTGTATCAGATATCCCTAGGTTGACAGGACATCTGTAAGACTGGATTTATTCCTGGACTACATCAGCTTTTTGTTCTTGCAGTGCAATGTTTGGCACAGATATCTAGCATCTGCACTCAGAGTTACTTCGAAAGATTCAGAAGAAGTTGAAGTCGATATTTTAATACTGTTTCATCTGATAGCACATCTTCTAATGGCACTTCAAGATAAAAGTTCCGAGTCAGTATATGAATTCATGTAATTGTTGGAAACACTGTCTGAGTTTTTGCATGAAAACCATGATTGTGTCTTCAAACTTAAATGAGATGGATCACATGTCCAACTCCCACTTTTTAGTCTGTCGTATATATTTTAAATGTTCAAGACAACAGCAGCATGTGTGTTTTAAATGCTTTCAATAATGTTTAAATCTGATCTTTTTTTTATCTATGCATCCTTACTTCAGGTAACTTGGTCCTATTTTTGCTAAATCTCACATCAGCAATTTTGACTCTTTTTAAAGTGCTACTTATCTTATTTTGGAATTTCCCACAAATCTCCATTTTCACACAACTAATGCTGGTTAAATTTCCACTTGGTCAATGCATGTTCAGACAAAATCTGATTTGGTGTATTCAGTAGTCTACCTTTGTCTGCTGTGATGAATCTTGACATGACGGGGGTGACAACTCATCAACAGCTGTGCATGAGATGGACATTGTACGTTTGTGTCCCCAGCAGGTGGTTTTATATGGAAAGATCAGTATGTTGATTCTGAGGGTAAATGTATTTTAGAACTAACACAGAGATGAAAAGATATCTGTTAGCAAGAATGGTTTGAAAGGATATCACTTTCCAGTAAATGTTTGTATTATAAGATGTTTAAATGTACATTTGATGACGAAATATACCTTTCGTTTCTAAATGTGAAAAAGCATGAGATAGCATTAAGCAGACTGAGATATTCTTCACATGATTTTCTTATCAAAAGTGGAAGATTTAAAAATGTCAAAAAAGAGAATAGAACTTGCAAACTATGTGATCTTAACCAAACCGAAGATGAAGACCATTTTCTATCAATTTGCCCTGCATATAATTCCTTGAGAAAGTTGTATATCAGGAAATATTATTGTGCCCTTAATATACTACACCATACTTCAGAACTCCTCCATGTATGTTTACAGAATATATCTTAGAACTAAAGGTAACCAACAGATGATTATTTTCCCTTATTACTCGCCCGTTGAAGATACTGCAGGGTGATATTTTTACGGCAATATTGCACTAGTGTAATAGCACTTGACGTATGACGTCAAAATGGTTCAAAGTTGTGACATCACAATGCTAATGCCGATGTTGCAATTTTACTAGACCTTGCTTGACTCGCGGAAAGCTGAGAGTCCTCACACTGTAGGGAATTTCGCTGCAGTTTCTGTCAATTTATGTTGGCGAGTAATAAACAGAATGCTAAACCCATGAAATATCATTTTCATTAAACTCGTTAAGTATTACACGGAAGGTCGTTTAGTATCCTCTATATCTTCATGTATATTACATGTACGTATAAGTTCTGATTTATGAATGTATTGTACTACAGGCCTGTGGTGTATCAGTACCGAAAATACATATATATATGGTTGGGTCCCCAGCAGGTGGTTCAGATGTACAGTTAGCGGATATGTCCCTTGTAGGTGGCCAGACATAGTCTGCCAACACTTGCGTTGACATCACTGTAAGAGATCTGTCTCTCCCAGGTTCCTCTCCCAATGATGTTCCATTCAGAAATACAGTATATCGATACAGTTAACTATTAGTCATGCTGAAATGTTGATAGTCATTATTCAGTGTTTTTAAAAGTTATTGCACAGCAGCATTTTGTGAGGTGCTGAACTGCTGATTGAACCTTCTTGCTGAAGAAGGATGTTGTAAGGTCAATCACTGAGTGTCAAGTTCATCACCTAAGAATTGTAACTGTCATGACTGTGGCAGGTTGTGGAGAACTGAATCACTGACTGTCAAGTTCAGCACCCTTTAAGTTGTTGGACAACAAGTATGCGAAGAGTAACACAGCCTCTGAGCTGTAATATGAGTCTGAAAGTCTGCAGAACCTCTTCAGATTATTCCAAGAATTACAGAATCAGTTTCTCTTGTTTGATGTCACAACAATATAGTGTTTTCCTTCGACAACCTCCATATGAGGGCAGCAAGGTCAACATGCCATTGTTTTACTAACACCGCGCAACATGGCTGCCCCTGTATCAAGTGATGCAACCAGCAGTGGGAGTTATCTCTCGTATTCAATACCAGACTAGCTTGTATATTGTTCTTGTGAAACATTAGGCTGGATTACCAGGTACCAAGGTTCAAGTAGGTTAGACCCCCTTGTCTTGGTAGACACCCATGTTGAAGTCCCTAGGCAGAAGGGGAGGGGCTGTGCTCCATTCTGTCAGTAAGGAGGGATAGTTTTGGAGTTATGGATGATGATGATGATGATGATGATGATGATGATGATGATGATGGCTGCTGCTGCTGATGGTTGATGATAATGAGTTTTGTTGATGAATGAAAAGCAACTTGATATTGTTGGTGATGATCAAGACGACAACGGTGGTAGTGATGATGATCACGTTGTCTTACAGATAATGATGATGATCTCACATAATGACCTTTTTTATAATTCACTCACCATTACTGCTACTGGTATGCTTGCACCAGAGTTAAAATTTAAGAAAAAGTTAGCTCATTCTCACTATTTGAATCTAATGTTGCATCAGCACTATGTCAGTTTCTACCATTTCATGGTTAAATAGTGATACACTATTACCTGGTTGAAAGACGATTGTGACATCCTTTCACATATTTAGGCACTTAAAACTATTTACACACAGAATTTACTGAGACATATATACTGAGTTACCAGAAATCCTATATTTATCCAGTCATTGTTTTGTTGGCCTAGAAATGTTGACAGAAAGAATGTAGTAAGATTGTCATTCTAAATGTAACATACATCATTTTATCTGTGAATGGGTTTAGTGTTCTTATTCAGAAGATATTTGACCCCTGTCCTTGATCTTTAAGTTCTGGGCATTTGTCTTTATGGGTTTGTGGACTGGAGTATATTTGTTTTAAATATCTGAGCCAGATACATATTTAAAAAATAGTTTTGTTTCAGATTTTTTCCAAAAAGGAATTATCTGCCTCAAATATAACATTGTCATTCTGTGTATATCTGAATAAAATAGATTTAGAGGGTTTTTTCTATATAAAGATCTAGGCCCTTATTCTTGAAATGTTCATTGCCATAAAAATTCTTAACTTTGATCATAACCAGTGTCTGAAGAATGGGCACCAGAATTACAAACGTTTTGAGAATAGGTAGCCTAGTTTTGTTGCTGTATCTGAAATGTGTATATTCCCAGCCCCTGAATATCAAATAGTCAGTCGTTACTGGTTAGTTGAGGGTTAGGGTGAGTTATTCTGCAAGATGACCCTAATCACAGGTCACCTATTATGAATAGACAGCCATAATGAATATAAATAGTTGACACACCACAGAAGAGAAATTAGCAACACAAATTTGTGACAAGTCAAAGCAACATTTAATCTCGGGTCATCGTTTCAGTAGCCTCACTTCATACGCTTTTCATCCTCAACAGGGGAATAACCCTTAATTGATCCTAGATGGACCCCGTGTGGCTTCCATCTTGCCACACCAACATTGTGTGCGAACAAATCCTTTCATGGAGACATTTGGGACATGAAAAAGTACAATGTTTCGACCCTATGAAACTTTCTTGAGTCGCTTGTACTTTATAGTGTGATTATGTGCTCAACTGGTCTCTAGCCCAGGATCTCCACAAGGAGCTCTTCTCATCCCTTGTGCTTACATGCTCGTTTCAGATTTCTTCACTTCTTATGGAAAGATTAATGACTCCCTGAGGCCTTTGTCAACCTTCCTGATTTTTTTCACATTCACACATTTGTATGTTGTGGGTATAAAAGGATCTGTTGATACTACTTGTACCCAGTGTCAGTTGTGTGTGTCCTATTATAAAACATACAGATGCCTTGTGCAGTGTAGCCACAGTTGCAATGCATCTCTGTTGATGAGTCTGGAAGTTTTACCGCACCTGTGGTATATGGTTGTTTGAAGAATCTTTTGGTAGCAACTGCTAATGATATACCACAATCACCTGTGATTAAAGTTGGCTCATGAAATCTGTCTAATCAATGATGTGGAAAAATGTTTTTGATCTTCAAACACTATTTTTCATTTTTATGACTTCGAAGTCACGAAAATCATCTTTGTCGTGATGTTGTCATTAAGACTGGGAGTGAAAAGTAATTACAGTTTAATATCATTAGTGGGCCTTGCACTCAGTGTTTTTGAAAATAGGTTCAAATTCCTCAAATGTTGAACCATTATTACTGATTATAAGTACCCTTTGACTATAAGCCGAAAGTCATATATGTTGCTTAACGCCTCAGCAATATTTAAGACATATAGCAGCAGTCTGTATCGATAATCTGTATAATTCAAATACAATATTATGAAACAATAACATTATAAATGTTATAGAATTAAACGTCAAAAGTAAAATTAAATCATATTTATTAAATTGTTTTTTCCCAGGGATATGAGTTGTATATATTATTTAATAAAACGATTTATATTCTTCAGTTATTTACAATCAGTTTTGCAGTCAATCAGTTAAGTTTCCATGGTCTGTTTTCTGCAACCCATTACGATGTGAGGTATTACTGTATAGCTGGCTGGTTATAAGGGAGGTTATCACACAGACAAATTACAGCTATCTCCCAGCCCGGATCCCCACCTCGATGCACAGCTCACCTAAACCATTCACAAGTCAGTGTTAATGTGCTGAGAAGGGGGCTGATAGCACCAACCTGTTCAAAGCTGCTCTGTGCCAGGAGTTGCTACAGGTATACAAACAGTGCACAGGTAGAATAAATCAGGCTGTGTTATTGGGGTGCTGTGTGCTGGTTTATGTGTTCTGCTGGAGCTGGAGCAGGGATGTGAGTGTATGTCATGTTTTAGTAAGGGTTTTACTGATGGTTGCTAACCTAGATCTACACAGGGAGGGAAAGGGTACATGTGTATTTTCAACAATAACTCTCATATTTCAAGGTTCTTGAATTCATTGCAACAAATTGTGAGAGGTTGATGGTCTTAGGGATCAAAACATTGTGAAGTCATTGCTTGCAGCAGAGGATGGGTTGAAGTGTTTGTTGATCAGGGCGAGGCCCTGAGCTGGTTAGTTTAAAATGATCTGGACATTCTGAAGATGTGTGAGTCATTGGTTGAGGCAGATGAGGAAGATGGTCATGTGGTGAAGCATTTGGTCAGCAAGGAGATGCCCTGAGTTTGATACTTTGGGTAGAAGGTGGTTGTGTGGTTGAAGTGTTTGTTCATACAAATGAAGAATATCCTGAAGCAGTTTCAGTTGTTGGTTTAGGCAGAAGGTGGCCATGTGGTTGATGTGTTTGATCACCAGGGTGAACACCTGGGTTTGAATGGTTTGCATGATGCAAACATCATGAATCTGTGTGAGTTATGCTCAAGGTAGAAGGAGGCTGTAGTGTTTGTTCACAAGGGTGAAGACCTGAGTTTAATGGTTTCCATGATCCAAATATCATGAAGCTATGAAAATTACAATCTCACCAAAATTTGTTTGGATTTTAAGAGAAGCCATTAATATTGCTAGGAGTTATAAACTGTTATTGATTAGTCAACTTCTGCTCAGTGTGTTTATGAACCAACTTGAAAATGAATTATAACATGGGAAGAAATATATTTTTGTTAGTACAGGCTTTGTAGGTATGCTTTTAACTGTCATATGATTTACTAAACACAGATGATTTGTGTCTGTTTCCAGGAGTGTTGTAGGTGCTGAAAGTTGAACTGAAATCCTTGTAATAAACAACCATGTTATGAATACAGAAACATAAGTGTATTGTTATGTCACAGGGAAAACAAAAACCGTCATTGGTATAACATTTCACAATCAGTGGAAATCAATACAAACTCCTATTCAAAAGGCACTTAATTCCTCAGAGTACAATATCTCCATTCCTTTAGAGCCATAAATCTTGTACATAGAGTGAATCACATCATAAAATCTTCAGATTTTTAATAGATTCCTTGTCACTGCCAGCTATCTAATAGTTTGAAAGGAAATGGTCTCTGGCAATCAAGGCAACTTTGAAGGGCATTGTGTGAAAACGTGTCTTCTTTTCTGTCTGTGTTAACATTAATCAGAAAGTCAGGAAAGCATTTTTTCCCCAAATGAGTTGCTGTCAAAATTTACAAATCTTCCTTCCATCATTATCTGTAAATTGTTTGATAGTCTGTTTTTTAAAAAATTTATCCAAGGTATAGGATTGTCATAAATGAAATTCGTTGGAACTGTTCCATGCAAAATATTGTACATAGACAATCCATCAAAAGTTTAGACTCTCTTGTGCAAATGTAGCCACTTACAGCAGTTAACTGTTCAAAAAAGGTTTTGTAAATAAATTCTGTACTGCTTAAAGATGCTGTTTACATAAGAACCGATGTATTGTAAAACAAATTCGTAATGTTGAAAAGATTATTGTTATAAGTTCAGTATGATGAAACTCTGTGAAAATTGACAATGTTTTAACAAACTTTTAGACCAAAACTCAGCTGTGTTCAGGCACCATTATTTGTATATGTTTGCACATGCTCATAAGCAATTTGATGGTTGATCCTCATGCAGTTCATCTGTATAAGGTTTACAGTTAGTTACCCCAGTAAGAGGAGAAATTAATCTTTGATATACACAGATATGCCTACATAACATATAATGAGTGCTCTGAGTGAGTCCAAAATTTGGGTGGGTAGTATATGTTCTAAGTTCTATCCAAAACAATCTTATGGGATATAAAAAATGGGCTTTTTAGAATTACATGGGTTTCAAATGTTGACATTAATATGGCATTACTTAATATGGTTTAATTATGTGGAAAATTATGGAAGTTAATATTTTTTCTTTAATTTCAGCGAAGAATTAAGACAGTTGAAATCAGTTGCTATGAAATTTTATTGTACCAAATAAGATTTTGATTCTACTATTAAGTTAACTTTTACATTTGATCCACCAGAGATCAAAGCAGATATTAATCATTAGAATTGGAGGATTACAAGTTATGCAAAATATGGGTAGGTGGGAGGGTGTTGCTTCAAATTTGGGATTTTGCCTTTCCTGGAAAAGTATTTTAGTAGATATTTTTTTATTAGTTATATTATATTAGTTACCTATTGTAAGGCACATAATGTTTACACTCAAGAAAAAAAATATTCTGCTAGAAATATTCCACAAACATTTACCAATGAAATCCTTGTCAATAGGTGCTACATTAAAAATACCCTGTCTTTAATTTTATATTATATTGTCCAAAATCTGTATTCAATTTGTCATTTTGTTAACCGAAAATAACTAGAGCCTTGAGTAGCAAAGCATTAGTGGTGCAATTCCATGCTAGCGATATCTCCTCCCAATTCTCCAAACTCGTGAAGTGGGAGGAGCTGTCTAAGCAGGATGACTCTTCCCTCCTAAACAGGTTGTCTACCTCTACTGCCATCTACTGGTAATTACTGCCTAAGTGTAGCAGGACCTGTGTATCTGAACGGAGAAACCATGCCAAGGGAAGTATTTTGACAAGCTCTGTGTCAACAAGGAAATAGATGAGATATATGTACGTAAACTTAGCGCGGCATTTCTCTGCATCCTATAGAGACCCTCTCCAACACAAATACACCCTCCTCATAGCAGTGTATCACTGTGATGTCAGTGCTAGCAGTGTTCAGGTAGACAGTAGCAGTGTTCAAGTAGACACTGGAAGTGTTCAGGTAGCCAATAAAAGCGCTCAGGTAGACAGTGGCAGTGTTCAGGTAGACAGTGGAAGTGTTCAACTAGATCTAGACAGTGGAAGTGTTCACGTAGACAGTGTCTGTATTTAGGTAAACAGTGGAAGTGTTCAGGTAGACAGTACACATGTTCAGGTAGACAGTGGAAGTGTTCAAGTAGACAGTATAAATGTTCAGTTAGACAGCAGCAGTATTCAGAAAGACAGTGGAAGTATTCAAGTAGACAGTATAAATGTTCAGGTAGACAGCAGCAGTGTTCAGAAAGACAGTGGAAGTATTCAAGTGGACAGTATAAATGTTCAGGTAGACAGTAGCAGTGTTCAGAAAGACAGTGGAAGTATTCAAGTAGACAGTATAAATGTTCAGGTAGACAGTAGCAGTGTTCAGAAAGACAGTGGAAGTGTTCAAGTAGACAGTATAAATGTTCAGGTAGACAGTAGCAGTGTTCAGAAAGACAGTGGAAGTGTTCAAGTAGACAGTATAAATGTTCAGGTAGACAGTATAAATGTTCAGGTAGACAGTGGAAGTGTTCAAGTAGACAGTATAAATGTTCAGGTAGACAGTGGAAGTGTTCAAGTAGACAGTATAAATGTTCAGGTAGACAGTGGAAGTGTTCAAGTAGACAGTATAAATGTTCAGGTAGACAGAAGCGGTGTTGAGGGAGACAGTGGAAGTGTTCAAGTAGACAGTGGAAGTATTCAAGTAGACAGTATAAATGTTCAGGTAGACAGTTCACTAGCAGCATGTCCAGTATTAACGTAACATTCTGTATTTCCTTCACTAATAAATCACAGTCATTATTTCTCTGTAATTATTATATTCATATATTCTTTTAATCAGGAACATTTAAATTGTACTTGTTTAACAAATTGTTGTCAAGAATGCCCCAAGAGCCATAGACTTGCCACTCCTGGTCTGATAATTAGAAATTAGATGATGATAGCCTTCTATTTTTGTTCAGGTACAAATTATTGCTTATTTTTTCATCAGTGTGAAAGGACTATTTTACCTATTGCTACATACACTTCTAGAGAAGTACCCAGGCTGCAGGAGTCCTGATGGGAGTTTTTGTCATTTTAAGTAATGGCTTACCGCTGCAAGAACGCTAGTTAACCAGCCTGTTTTTCTTGCTGGTGTGTTCCTTTCTGAGTAATATGGTAGAGGCCCTGTATGTTTCTGGAGGTTGGAGCAGGGAATTCCACATGTGCACGTGTCTTGTATTATGTTCCTGGAAGTCTTCAAAATAAGAAGATTCACATGCTTACGATTTGTGAGCTGGGAAATGAGTACTGTCTGAGCTCCACTCCATATAGAAGAAACAATCATGTTTTTCCTCAAATTGGAATGGTGACTACATGCCGTGGCAACTTCTGCCTACATTTCTATGCACAACAAAATAAAACATTCACATATTGTCGAAACAAACAAAACTCTCTTGGATTGTCAACTATTTTCTGTGGAACAACAAATAGAAGCAATACATTGTAATATTTATTGGTGTTTCAGCATAGACGTTAAGTTTATGTGATTACACGCTTTCTAAGGTGATAGTTAACTCTTGTGAACACAAGAAATATACATATCAGATTGATGCACCCATTGGTGTCATTCAGACACTGGTCTTGCAGAGTCAGGCACAGAGGTTATTCTGACCACAGGTCTTCTAGAGTCAAAAACAGATTACATTGGCCGCAGGTCTTGCAGAGACAGAAACAGGGGCTGTACTGGCCACAGGTCTTGCAGTCGGGAAACAGGGGTTGTACTGGCCACAGGTCTTGCAGAGTCAGAAACAGGGGTTGTACTGGCCACAGGTCTTGCAGAGTCAGAAACAGGGGTTGTACTGGCCACAGAACTAAGAAGACAGATGCTTAAACTTGTGCAGCCACTGGTTACATGCTTGATAAAGACTCATAGACCATTGTATCAATGGATACAAGACTTACTCACCCACTGATTTCATTTTAACAATGGGGATGAAATATATGACTGGAGCAGCCTTTGGTTTTATTCTGATAGAGCTCTCTATCAGTTATTGATTCATGTTCCCATCCTTGAGATCAGTGATGGGACTCTACCTATAGACAGTGAGGCCAAAATATTTCTCCTACCACGAACCCCACCCTTGGAATAGTGAGACGCCACCCCAGAGATCAGTGATGGGGCTCTGCCTGTAGGCAATGAGGCCAAACTATTTCTGCTACCACGAGCCCCCCCCCTAGAATAGTGAGCCCCCACCCCAGAGGTCAGTGATGGGGCTCTGCCTGTAGGCAATGAGGCCAAACTATTTCTCCTACCACGAACCCCACCCCTGGAATAGTGAGACCCCACAAATGAGATGAAGGATGCAGTTCAGTTTCATCCCTCAGGCATGAAACCATGTCCTTCAAGCAGTGAAATGCCAACCATCCAGAAAAAAAGCCTTGATGTTCCATCTGTGTGCAGGAACTCACATTCAGAGTGGACATTCAGTTAATTTCACAGCTCTCAAGTAAGTAAATGGCTGCGCAGACAGTGCCTCCATTTAACTGTCATTTAATGCATCTTCAACATTCCTCAACCATATCCCAGATGATGAACAGGAACATCCTTGTGCTGGTGGCAGTGGGACCGTCAGGTGCTGACACAGCTGCTGCTGCTGCTGATGTCTGTGAGTGAGTTTTATGCTGCACTCGGCAATATTCCAGCTATGTCAAGTCTGGACCGGACAATCCAGTGATCAACAGCATGAGCTGACATGGGTCAGCGAGTCTGACCACCCGATCCCGTTATGCGCCTGAAGGACAATACTAGTATTCTAACCTGGGTCGTCACGGGTCTGCTGTTGCTGATGATGAAAGGATGATTTTAGATAATAACGATGATGATGATGATGATGATGATGATGATGATGATTAATGACGAATATTGAGGAGGAAGATGATTATGATAATACTTATGACACTGATTAATGATGATGGTAATACAATGATGAAAGGATGATTTCAAATGATGATCACAATGATGTCATCAATGATGAACACTGAGGAAGAATGTGATGATAATCTTGATGATGATAAATATTGATGAAAATAATAGGACAAGGAAGGGCTGATTTTAGATAAAACTGATGATACTGATGAGATACATTCCATGATGAGACCCAGCTCAATCCATATTGACATCTGTCAGACCAGAACCTTTTGAAACTATCAGACATTGTTCCTTAAAGAATATCCTGTAGATTGTTGCTCATAAGCTGAGGCAGGTATAGGCACAGGAAGGAACTATGAATATGTCTTACATGAAACTATGATCAAAGCCTTTCCTCGATGTTGTTTGACGTGTGTACGATGCATGCACTGATAAGTTGTTCAGGGGGATTGTTGTTTATTTATATTACAAAGCACATAACCAGAACTTGATGTCTGTGTTTAAGCCTCTTGTTGCTCTGCTTGTGATATAGATGGTGAGATTGCTGCAATACTTGTTTAACTGATTGGCTGGGGTGGGTTATCAAGTGTTTGAGGAGGTCATGGAACTGACAGATTCATTTCATGTTTAAATAAATACAGGTACACCTTTATATAGATCCATCCAGGTTCAAAGAATGACAACAATTTAAGATGTATATAATTTGAGCTTGTAAAACATATCATTGATCTGATTGGTGTAGATCTGTACATCAGTATGCTTCATGCATATATGTGGGAGAGATATGAGTAGTATTACATAAGTATGGGTGTGAATAATATATCAAGGATGTGCATAGTATATGATGAATTTAGTTGCAGATTATGGTTTTGAGATATATATTACAGATTTTAATTGTATATCATACATTTGAGCTATATATCATGGATTTGAGTTGTATATCATGGTTTTGAGTTGTATATTATAAATTTGAATGGTATATTATAGATTTGAGTTGTGTATGACTTATTTGAGTTGTATATCGCAGATTTGAGTTGTATATCTTGAATTTGAGTTTTATGTCATGAATTTGAGTTGCATGATTTAGGTAAGAGTTTATCATGAATTAAACTGATATATCATAAATGTGAGTAGGATAAGATTGTTTGAGGGTAACATAAATATATGTTGTGTATAATATGTCTAAATGGTATGTCATACAATTATTATTAGTTTGAGTAGTATTTCACAGATTAAGTCATAAGTATACGTAGTGTAGCATTAATATAAATAATACTATATGGATTGGAGTCATATTTTATAAATCTGGGCATATGAAGGATTTGAGTAGCATAAGATCTAAACAAAATGAATGTCATGTATTCAAGTAGTATACAAGTTGCATCTCATGCATTTCAGAACTCTGTCACGTTTAAATGTTAACAGTTTAACATAGATGTCATAATATATCATATATAATACGAGTAATATGGTAAGTGTATCATGGATTGGTAAAGCAGAAACCATGATGTGCCAAATAATCATAAAAGCCTTAAATCCTCCTAAATGAGAACAAGCTAAAACTCTTGTGATAAGGCCTATAATGCCACATGTTTCTGGTTGCCAAATCCATCTGTTATACTCTTGATTATTTTGGGATCTTGTTTATCGAGAAAGAAGAATCTACATTTGGCAAACTGAAGCATCAGATTGTGTCATGGTATCCCCTGAAATCAAATCTCTGCTGTAACATGAGCCAAATGAGTCTTGTATGTGTAGAGTGTGTATTTGTGGAAGACTGCATAGTTTGGTTACCAGGTTGAAGAGAGGGGGCTAGCCTTGCTCCCTGGTTGTACTGATAGCTAACCCATGCATTTATAGAAATTCTATTAGGGCTAGGACAGGTCCACATTTTCTACCTGAGTACCCCAACCCCTTTTACCCTACACTACCTGTGTGGGTCATGTTAGTTCCTGACATCAAATTTGCAAGAAATGGCAATATAACCTTCTGCTTCTGACATCAAATTTGCAAGAAATGGCAATATAACCTTCTGCTTGGAGGATACAATATTTAGTTTTTCACTATCTTAACCATGCATTTTATTAAGAAAGTGCCTGTAAATTATGTCAACTTCTTAAAGATAATACAAGCTTCTAATCATGAATATGAATACATTACATTGTCTAGTCTTCATATGAGTATAATAGGTCTGGTATTGAGACTTGCATCCAATTCATTGCCCACCCATAACTGACCTGTGCTTTCCATAAAAGGTGACTATGCTTGTCATAAGAGGCATCTAAGAGGATCGGGTGGTCAGGCTCGCTGACTTGGTTGACACATCATCGGTTCGCAATTGCACAGATCGATGCTCATGCTGTTGATCACAGGATTGTTTTGTCCAGGCTCGATTATTTACAGACCACTGCCATATAGCTGGAATATTGCTGAGTGAGGCTTAAAACTAAACACACCCACTCATAACGGGCATCCGGGTTACCCATCCCAGCCCTAAATTCCTTCCTGTAAAGTGGAAAGTCTAGAGACGCGGACAGTACAAGGACCCCGGTCTCTTATTTACTATACTTTTTTTAAAAAAATTATCGTTTAGACTATTAAATTTTACCTTAGAGAGTTGTGCAAGTCTAAGAGGTGGCATGCAGGATGTGGTGAGGTGGTTGCAGCCACTGTGGAGGAGGATGTGATCTCCACCAGCTTCTGCAACCCGTACACTAGTTATCACATTAGAGGGGAGGAAGGAATAGCCCACACTATCCTCTAAACCTGGCTGTTTTCACAACTCAACCATTAACCATGATGAACCTAAAGGAGAATTTCCTTAGATAAAAATGTGTCATAGTAATCTGTTTCATAGATGAGACCAGTAGATAGTGAACAGCGTTCATCAAGCCAATATGGAATCTTGGCATTTATAACTGATTCTCATAAAGGGAGATAATTTATGGATGTGAGCTACTTTATTATGAGAACTTGAGCTCTTGGAGTATATTCTTACTGATGCCATATAACACATAGTACCGAAGTTCCTGCATCCCCCCTCCCACCTTGAAACCAGAATAGAGCAATAACTGAGTGGACTTTCATGAACATTTGAAGGGCAGTGGGGTAGCCTAGTGGTTAAAGCATTTGCTAGACATGCTGTTGGCCCGTGTTTGATTCCCCACAACAGTGATTACTGTAAACCCCTCTTCTGGTATTCCCCATCTTGAATAATTGCTGGAGTACTGCTTAAAGCAGAGTAAAACTAAACTCACTCACTCAATGTAAAGACAGGAAGCAATGTCCACAATAGACTAATGTCTGTCTATAGTGGAAGCCCTCTCTTAGCAGCATTTGTTGGCTCTGGCAAAAACTGACAGTTTTTCCCCTTTCACCCTGAGAATGATCTTCAGTGTGCAGTGAAATGTGACTGAACAACATGTTGATAGTTATCATATTCTATCAAGCAGCATGGCATTGCATCAAAATTTGTTATCTGCTGAATTTTCTGTTCAAGGGTTAAGCAAATTCTTGCCTGTTTGACTTGTCTAGCCATCTTGACTCAGTGAACAACTGACAAGTTGTGTCACAACAATTGATATCTAATACAAGTGACATGTCACTCAGCAATTTCGCTTATCCATACTCCTTTTATCAGGTAACATCAATGAGCATAATGCTGATGGTAATCCACTGTGTTGTTATATACCATCTGCTGGTCAGCCAGTCAACAGGAATGCTGGTTTTGAGAGCTTTCATTACTGTGCAAGCAGTCAATAGGGCGGTCTTTGTTGTGCCAAAATTTAGAATAGACTGATGCTGTATTAGAGAGTGTGTCCATATTCTAGTGCCGATACTGACAGCATGCTGCATTGAAGGGCTGCCAGTTTTGAGGGATTCCACTGTTTATATATAATTTTGATAGTTATAAATAATTCCAATTAAATTGAAATGGAACCCTAGTGAGATAACTAAACTCACTCAGGAACATTTGGAGGTTTTGTCTTTTTTCAGTTCAAAATATAAGACAGGTGGCTGTCTAGTGAAGGTGTTTGCTTGCAACACAGAAGTGATGGGTTTGAGTCCCATCTTTAGGGAAGTATGCTTGAAAACCAATTATGAACCCATGCCAAAGTTTTTTTTTAAAGATTTCCAGAACTTTCCCACGCTTCAGCAACCAAGGTAGAGTTTCATAAAAGTGACAGTGTAGATGTAACCAGCTCATACCTTGGATGTTTACACCTGTACAGTGAGTCACTCGTTAACAGTTTAAACCCCAGCATCACTGCTCCATTAACCCTCCTGCAGGCAGGACGGCATGCCATGTTCTGGAAGCTGTTATTTTAAAGTGTTTTGTGAAATGAAATACTTCCTCGATTTAAGTGTTGAGGAAACACAAACATTCCCAATGTTCTGTCAGGAACATATCAGGTTAATAGCTCCTAAACTTAAACTCTGCAAGTTGAAATTTATTATCTTTAAGCATATGCTTATTTTTTTTTAAAGAGATCAGGAAAATAACACAAACTCCATTTTTCATGTCTGCGGAACATGTCACAGGTTCCTGTATGCACTTGAGGCATCTTAGGTCATAATGGACACCATCCGTTTCATAATTTCTTACTCTTTGTAAACACTGCATTTATACAGAAAAAGGAACCAATGTGCTTTATGCAAGACCTTTGGTCAATTTTTCATAATGTTTTTATAAATAAGACATAATGCTACATGTTCAGTGCATGACAATACGACTTTATGGCTTGTTCTTCAGAAGGCTGCCATGACAGCATGTGGAAGATAAACATCCACATGGAGATAGATTTCAAGTATTAGGATATTATCTTTGTGAAAATTCCACATTATGTTTATCGAAATATGTAAACTTGTCCAACATTAAAGTAATTCGTGATAGGAGATTGATTGGCTCACAGTACCAAAGTATATTTGTGTTATAATCTTTGATAAACATTGGCTTCTAATGTAATCTAGCTAGCAATTAGTATTTGCATTGTAGATGTGTTTTGGTTTGAGGGTTGAATTGGGCATGCATGTCACATTCTTTAATTATTTCTTTCATAAATATGAAACCCATAACTGTTGTGACGTTCAATCCCTGTAGCCAGTGGGGTACCCAATGCCCTAGTAAGGCAGAACATGTAGAGAATGCAGGTGCTTGAACCAACATGTAACATATTACATAGGAGGCATGGAGACCTGCGACACCTTCACACATGCACCACAACATATCACACCTCCACTCTTGAAGAGCGACTACAAATCACTGCTGGATGGCTTATAGGAGATTATTGCCAACCCTGTTCTGATAATACCAACATTCTTGCAAACCTTTGAACACCTACTTCAAAAAGAAGACCTGCAGAGGAAAAACCATGGCCCCCATTAGCTGATACACTTGTGTCCTGTCTGTCTTGAGTTGGATAACAGGTGGCCTTGGTGACCTTGGTAGTGAGGGTTGCTGTCAAGCAGCCATCTTGTTATCGAGTGTCAGGGAGGTGTTTCTAGTTGCTCAGGTTGTGAATCATGTCAGGAGGACACATATAAATGTCTCTACGGTGCTTGTAGATGGGAAGCAGACCTATCTGCTTGATGGAGGTAGTTTCTGTTCCTGTCATCAAGGAAGATGCTGACAGCTGGTTGTCGTCATGGTGACAGTTGGAGTGTAGCCATGTTATATTTTATTCCCATAATCAAGTGTTTATAACCACTTCTGTCATTTATTTGCTGGTTTTAAGCAAAATGTAGGAATGTATGTTCAGGTTTGTTGATAACTTGAAAGAAAACCATGTCCAGATTACAGACCATTGTGTGCTTATATATGAGGGTGTCTTGCTCCCATTTATTATGTTAAGCTAATGTTTAATGGCTACACAGACACTCACAGTAGTTTATCATTAGAGTAGTTGTCTCAAATGATCTTCATTTTCCATACAGAATACACAAGTATTAGTTAGGGGGCCAGTGGTCTGTTTAAAGTAATCTGTTATGCAAGTGTGTATAAGGTAATCACCCTTGCAAGGTGCTTATTCAGATGAACTCTGTTAGGGCTTTGCACTTGAAAAAATTATTTGAATAACTACCATAGTCAGGGTCATTCCACAGGTTCCACCATGATGAAATATTTATTTATTTAATACATATGTAATGTGCTAGGCATGATGAACATTAACAAAATAAGTACAATTTTAGGCTTTTTAAATGAAATAATTCCCCTGGGCCTGCACCACCACCCCTCTCTCTCTCTCTTTCTCTCTCTCTCTCATTGTGTCTCTGTTTCTCTTTCTCTTTCTCTTTCTCTGTCTCTCTCTCATACACACACAGAAAGAGAGAGAGAGAGAGAAAATCCTCAACTGTCTTTGTACTTCATATCTTCATATATACTAGCTTTTTGTGGTATACATGGCTATGATGATATGTGATGTGAGTATACCTTTCTTGTAGTGGCATTCAAGTGTATCATGTCTGTGGGATGCGTACATGTCTATGATATTATTATGGCATACAAGTGTATCATATCTGTTGTAGGATACATAAGTATATAATATATATATAATATATAATTGTGGGATTCAAGGATATCATACCTGTTGTGGGATGAGTACATGTCTGTAAATGTGGGATACAAGGATATCATTCTTGATAGAAGCATTATATCTCAGTTTACAGCCTCTTCTAATTTTGATTGCACCCCATCATATCAGCATGTGGGAAAGTTAAAACAGAACTCCCAAGGGCAGAGAAATCTGTTAAAAATTCATATTTTCTGTCAGGGTGGTCCAAGCTATCACATGTCACACGATGACATGATACTTGAAGGTTATTCAAGCCCAGGGTAAAAGGGCCATTGTGGTTGTTAATATACTGATGAAGATATCCCAGCTGATGGATCTTTCTGTTATGACATGAGAGACAAACAGTAGCCTCTGTAATGGGAAGATTGTGTTGGAGTCTCTCTGCTTCCCTCTTTGTCTCTCATCCTCTCCCTCCATGTCACAACTGTCAGCAAGTTGAAACGCCCTCATCCACCACACACACAAAACAAATCCTGAGATATCTTTCATGTGTTGTGTTTTTGTCCATATGTAATTACCAATCTCTGCTGAGGTCATTTGTGACTTGGACGCCAAAATAATCAAAGAAAGAAATGTTTAAGAAATTATGACAAGGTTGAGTATCTAAACAGACATTACTATGTGCTGATGTGCCGTAAATTATGAATATGGGGTGGGAGAGATGGGTATGTTTGAGTAAGTGGGTGAGTGAGTGAGTGAGTGAGTGATATTTTATGTAGAATCAGCAACTCTCAAGTTGTGAATGTGGGCATGGCTGTCTCTGTTGTAAGTGCCCATGAATGACACAGTGAAAGAGAGATATTTTCTCCTGCAATTAGCAACTCTCAAGTTGAGAGTGTGTGCATGGCCGTCCGCATAGTAAATACCCATGTATGACAGAGTGAGTGAGTGACTACAATCTGCTGACTACACAAGGAGTGTTCACAACAAGGACACACCAAGGAACTGTCTGACTGATCTCCATTAACATCTTATACCAGCTTGAGTACCTCTAGGAAAGCATCTATCACCATCACTCACACAGAGCATGCTCATGCTCTTGTTCGATATGCAAGATTGATGTAACATATGGAATTATTCCCTTGTAGAGCCATGCAGTGTGTAACCTAGGGACTCGTCCATAACATTTAGTGTTCACAGTCTGGATGTAGGCTGACAATTAGTAATTCATATTTTACAGAAGAAAAGCTCATAGCAAATGTATACTTGCCACATTTTCTAGACTTGCATGGGCTTTCTTGGATAAATTTATTTCCTGGTCAGTATTATAGACTATGTCTGGAGGTAGTTGTATAGTCTATGCCACAGAGCCTGAAACAAATATATCCAAGAGTGCCTGTGCAAGTCTAGAATGTGTGGCAAGTCTAGATTACCAGCGTTTCTTAAAATGAAGAAAGCCCCCATGGCTCCCTTTCCTTACATTTTATGATTATAGTTTGGGAATTGATTTTTCAATAAAATATGTTCATTCCATAGACTATGTGTTAATCTAGTAGTTGTATTACATTGGTGGGTCCTGGACTGTCCACCATACGTTTTCATATTATAGAGTCAGGTTGTTATGGAGGCTTATATTAATCATTAAATGTTTTTATCCTGCCACAAGCATATTGAGTTACATTATTCAAAAAAAGTTCCACTCTACAGATAATGGCATGTTTTATTAAAGTTTAAAGTTTTATCAGTTATGGTAGAACTATTTGTGGATCAAAGCCCAAATAATTTCGCGCTTCACATAGACTGGCAGTATTTATGTAAAGTGTTAGAGGCCACTATCTACATTCAAGTGGTGAAATATGTCTCTGTAAATAGCTACCTGCAAGAAATATACTCCAATGTAGAGACTAAAACACAGACATCTCTGGTGGGATAGTGTAAGCTGATTTTATAATATCCTCAAATGCTCGCATGATTGGTTTGTGTTCCTCGTAGTAAAGAAGCTCTCTTCTTTATGTGTATCACTTCTAGGTGCCAGTCAAAGAAGTAAGATTTCAATGACAGTATCTGTAATAAGTAGTGGAAACCACAGTGCAGTATTGATACTGTTAGTAATGAGGAACACGTTTATAGACAGACACACTGTATCTGCAATATATGATGACACGCAAAAGGTGTAGATCCTAACACTGTCATCAAGCACATGATGAATGCAATATGTTGTATATACAATAGATGTGATGCAGTATTTGTAGATCCTAACACCGTTATCACACAAATGATGAATCCAAAACATTGTATCTACAATAGATGTGATGCAATAGTTGCAAAACATTGCATCTACGTATACAATAGATAATATGCAATAGGTGTAGATCCTAACACTGGCATCAAGCAAATGTTGAATTCAAAACATTGCATTTATTGCAATAAAGAAGTTATCTGTCCATGAAAAGTTTTCTTCTTGAACAGATCAGCTTTTGAATGCCACTTAAATAAGTAATAGTGTTAGTTCTTGATAATACACGAGAACGGCGTTATGGGTACACAATGGATTATAGCCATTTACTAAGTGGTCAAAAGTAACATATATGAATTTGGTAGTACAGGTTTGCATAGTCTGCCTGAGAGCCAGAAACAGATATGTCCAGGAAAGCCCATGCATGTCTAGAACATGTGGCAAGTTTCCACAGTTACTAGATGGTAGTTTTGCAGTAAAACAGTGGCCGAGCAGGTTAGGTTGCTGGCTTGTATGCTCACAGCAGGTGCTTGACCCTCAGGGAATGTGTTCAGATTTGATGGGATTCAACCAAAAAAAGCTCTTGAATCAGTTCTTCACTGAGACAGTGTAACCCCAAATATAACATGTTACAGGGAGGGAGTTGTTTAGTGGAGTCCTCTGTCACTAGGTCAGACAGTCTTCTGTTTGAGTGTGTTAAAGGCATCTTGTAGTCTGTGGAACATGATCCACCTTGAAGCAAAGAGGAGGAAACTAACACCATCAATGTCAATATATTGTTAACATAACAAAACTAGGAGGTCGTAGTTTAGTTAAACTTCTTCACCCTGCCCCTCCTAAACAAACACCCTTACATCTGACTGTTTCAGTTTTAAATCCAGTTTAATTTTACATATTTGGGTATGCCTAAATATTATATCTGGCTACATGAGGTGGCCATGCCTGTGATATCGGGGAGAAGTGTTTGTGTTTTTAACTCCGAAATACAAGAGGATAAACATGGAGGGAGCACATTTCGAAAGCAGCACTGTGCTAACAATGTGGTATAGCAATGACTCTTCTCCTCTTCCCCCTAACTTACATACACAGGACCCCACCCAGTCCACAGCCTGCTGACTCTAACTGGCAGATTTGTCACCTCCCACCCCTCAGGTGCAAAACTACCTTCAGATCACACCATCCCTGCCCAGAGGCCCCAAATGCCCCTAACCCTTATGATCCAATCCTGCACATCTCCCCCTCCCCCATCCCTTTATTGCTCCCCATATAGCTGAAGCATAGTTAATGATCACTAACTCACTCACAAATTCTCTGAACCCACTTACACTTAGTGATTGCAACTGTCTCTCTGTAACATAGACCTTAGATAGTTTAGGATCCAAGTTCACTTTGTGTGGGGGGGCTGAGCTTGGTACTGACCCATGTCTCGCACTTCATCTAAACTCTGGGATAGAGAAAAGACTCCAAGACAATAACAGGAGGACTAACAGAGTCTGGCAGTGTTTTTATGCATAATGGCAGCTCCTGATTGATCAGCACTACTTAAAGGCAGACAAGTTTTTTTGCCAGATGGTTTCTTGAGGATCTTGGTAATTGAGGCATCAATTGACATACAATCAAAACATGAGGGAAAGATTAAAAGTAAACATCTTGACACATGTTGGGACGGAGATTGGCCGCGAGTGGCAATTGTGTTTTCATTGTATATACCTGAATCAGAGTAGAGCACATGAAATGCTAGAATGTGATTGGCAGCCATGACTCCACCAAGAAGCGTCCGACAGATCTACGCACATTTAGTCTTCAAGGGAATGCCTGATATCTTAGAAGTCTTCCTATTTGATCAATGGTTTGTTACATAGCCTCATGGTTAAAACATTGCCTTATCCATCCACTCACTCACTCTCACACATTCGCTCACTCACTCACTCACTCACTCACTCACTCACTCACTCACTTTCCATATGTCATTATCTGACAGCTAAAACTTTACATCAATTCCTGAAAGTCATTTTCCTTTGAAAAACATTCTGTTGTTTTTGCTGCCTCCCAGCTACAGATGACTTCTACAGACCTTATTTATTTTCATATGTGTAAAAAACCTGAAATGTGGCCAATGTCTTGGCTTTGGTTTTGTGTCTGCATGGTTTTGAGAGTGATCAAACTTGCCAACAGTTTTGACATGATAGTGAAGGAACCCTGATTGGTTGGTCATGTGTCCTGAAGGTGGGCAGTGCTGGAACCATACCGCTCAGAAAACCCAGTACTCAGATGGCACTACTCTTTGTTTCTGATGATGGCAAGTCTGTATGTTAAATGTTGCATTCAACAATATTCCAGCTGTATGGTGGCAGTCTGTAAATAATGTAGATATCCAGTGATCAACAGGGATGCGATGACATCTGTTTACCAAGCCAGTGAGCCTGATCACACAGTCCTATTAGTGGCCCAAGCATGGATGTCTGAAGACAGATTCGAACCCAGATCTTCATTTTTGGCCGTTGCAAGTGGTCATTGATGGTTACAGAGAGCAGTTTCAAAATGTATATGACTTCACTGTTTCAAGGCCTTAGTTTCTGCATCACACTGATGCACAGATAGATCATGTCTCCTTAGGCATGCTCAACCAGAAGCTTTCAACTGCGTAGATTGATGATCATGCTGTTGTTCACTGGATTGTCTGGCCCATACATGATTATCTACAGACCACCACCATATACCTGGAATATTGCTGAATGTGATATAAAACTAAACTCACGCACTCAACCAGAAGTGAATGGTACTTGGTAGGAAGAGACAGTATTGAGATGTGGTTTATCCACTGATGGTAATGTGTGTATCAGCCAGAGCCCCATTTCAGAAAGCTGACATAGTGACAGCTTGTCATAAGTCTGTGTTACAAATATTTAGAGGTAAAACACAACAGCTTCGTGAAACAGGGTCATAGTCTGTACACTTATTCATTGAACCATAGTAGTCATGTGTCTCTAAACTTTGTCTTGGTATGTGTTTCAGACATTACAAATTCATTACTCAATACCTGTGCTCCAGCATTCTGTTTCAACTAACTTGAACCCTAAGACCATTTTTGCTGGGACTGTGTTAACATGATATCAGTATAAACTGAAATGATTTAATGAGGTATTTTGCACCTATGTTGCAGCTGCTGGGATGTTATCTCATTGGCAGTGTATTACCAGTTCTTCCACTTATCTAGTTTGGTATTTGCAAAACGTGACAGAATCATAGTTCTGATTGACAGGAGATAATCCATGTTTATTCCTTTAGACTCTACCAGTAAATCCCTCTGTTGGAGATATTGCATTCGTTAGATGTGTAAGATGTATAGTGAGATACAATTAGTCCTTCTAGACAAGGTAGTCAGTGCCACTTCCACACATTTCTGGTTGATGTATATTCCAGAGTCAACTTCCAGGATTCTTGTAACCAGGACAAAAACAATTCCACAGGAAATGGTTCTCCTGATAACTGGTGTAGTAGATAAGAAACTTTACCCATAGGTAATAACGGGTAATAACATCTGCCTTGTGTGCATTGTAGTACAAGCTGAGGTAGTGATCATGTAACTCCTTGCCGTCTCCTACCTGGCTGTGATTAGGGCACCTGATTGGTTGTTCTGGAATCCCAGGTGGCCCACAAGCCTCAGCTTTGAAATTCAGTGGCAGGGTTATCTCCCATGGGTGTGCCAGAATGGGTTCAGTTCTCTTTCTATGATTATTTGTTTAAAAGCTGTGTTCTTGGTCTTTTTTATAAATATCTAACACTTACATCATTTGGGGCTTCCCTTCCATGGTAAAGTGGAAGTGGTTTTAACATGCACAGTTACTCATTATTACATTATCATTATCATGTCAACATGAAGAATACAGACGATACTGGATTTGGCCATCCTTTGTGCAAGCACACTGTGTCCTTGCCAGCTGATTGTTGCTGGATTTTGAGATGTTTGCATTTAATATAGATTTGAAATGGTCTGATATATTTATGAAGATCACATCTTTCTTTGAGACTAGATGTAACTTTAAAGTCACCAGATTCATAGTGAGGAGGTACCTGATTCATAATATTTTTCGGGTACCTGATTAACACTATTTTGATTGCACCCAATTCATTTTATTTTAGGGACATGTGATTGATGTTATTTTTATGGGCACCTGATTTCATATTAGTTTGGAGGGCACCTGATTCATGTCAGTGTAAGGGCACCTGATTCATAGTATTTTAGTGCACCTAATTCATGTCAATGTAAGGGCACCTGATTCATAGTATTTTAGTGCACCTAATTTATGTCAATGTAAGGGCACCTGATTTGTGGTATTTTGGGGCAGCTGATTTATGTCAATGTATGGACACCTGATTCATAGTATTTTAGGGCACCCGATTTATGTCAATGTATGGGCACTTCATTCATAGTATTTTAGGGGCACTTCATTCATGGTAATTTTAAGGGCACCTGATTTATGTCAATGTAGGAGCACCTTATTCATATTTTAGGTGCACTTGATTCGT
This sequence comes from Haliotis asinina, assembly GCF_037392515.1. NCBI lineage: Eukaryota > Metazoa > Mollusca > Gastropoda > Lepetellida > Haliotidae > Haliotis > Haliotis asinina. The sequence goes on along the minus strand of NC_090295.1, from coordinate 43,079,107 downwards.
GGTATTTTAGGAGCACCTGGTTCATGTCAATGGAGGGGTGCTTGATTCATGGTATTATAGGGTCACCAGGCTCATGTCAATATAGGGGCACTTGATTCATGGTATTTTAGGAGCACCTGGTTTATGTCAATGTAGGTACACTTGATTCATCGTATTTTAGGAGCACCTGGTTCATGTCAATGTAGGTGCACCTGATTCATGGTATTTTAGGAGCACCTGATTTAAGTCAATGTAGGGGCCCCTGATTCATGTCAATGTGGGGGCGCTTGATTCATGGTATTTTAGGGGCACTTGATTCATGGTATTTTAGGGGCACCTGATTCATGGTATTTCAGGGCACTTGAATCATGGTATTTTAGGGGCACCTGCCACTGTGTGCATCTAGGAACAGCAGCAAACTAACATGGCATCATATGACTAGTCACGTTCCATGCTATGTGTATGCAGGCAGTAAATGGGCAAAATAATTGGTCCAATTTAGAGAACTGCATAAAACAAGCATGATCGATACATCTATGCATGCATCTTTTCAACATATAGACCATCAATCAATATAGAAGACGACAGACATAGTCCTCAAGTACAACAGGAGAAGAGAGATCATGAAATTTAAATATCTATCAAGTCTTTGCTAATGAATTAACAATAAAAAAATATCCAGGATGATAATGTGAATCTGTTAGTCCAGATTCAATGCATCATTCAATCAGGCAATGATTCAATTTGAATCTTTGAATATGTGATTTTTTCATGAGAACTGTTTTCTTGGGGGATATGATCCTTCTAATGGTGCAATTCCGTGATTCCATCAATAGTAACAGCTGAGAACACTCTAATTGTACACAACCACTCTGTGTTTGTTGTTTTACCTTCTGCTTATAATACAAATCAATCTAAGTGTCTCTGTTAACATAACACATTCAATGATATACCCTGACATAAACATGCATGCAGACAGAATTAGCCCCCTTGTAACAAGACTAGTGATTGGTCACCTCTCACTGAGGTCAATGAGGTCGCATCATGCTGAGGTCATAGGTCACCTCATTACAGTAAGGCCAGATCATTACTGTACAATACAGCTGCTCGTTTTGAGGCAAGATAAATATTTTTACAGACATCGAATTCAGTAGCTGTTTTAGAAATGTCATACATTTACATCAGAGAATAAATTCTTGAAATTATGTGTCATGAAAAAATAAAACCATTTTGGTTAAGGTAGGAAATCGTTTGGAAAGAAAACGGAAAGTCTGCACATCAATTATACAGAAAGCTTTCATGAGGAAGAAACTAGTTCCCCAATTTCAGTGAACCAAAAAATCCAAGCAGTATATATTTTGAGGATAAGGTGTTGATGGTATCAGTAGCAATGGTATACCATTCAAGTCAAATTACCAGGATTAATTCTGATGCTTATTACATCATGTCTCCAGGTTTAATGAGAGTGTTTATGGCTCCTGAAACTTTATGTGAGTCACAGTGTCAAAAATAACCTCTTGCAACTACTGCAGAAATAAGTTTCAGGGGGAGTAGTATAGTATCTGTAGTTTGGTCTATATAATATTGGTGGTGTGGAAAGTCACATCTCAGTGCTGAAGATAACCATGTGCCCCTTGCAGAAATAGTTTGAGGGGGAGTAGTATTTCCTGTACCATGATACCATACTGAAAGAACTGATTACGAATTTCACATCTCCATGCTGAATACACCCACATGACAAGTGTCCCCCACCCTGATATCTGCCTATCAGGAAACAGTAGATTGCTAGTTCAAGTGGCCTTATTCTTTGTCTGTTTGTCAGAAGTTAGCACAAAATGTTCTTGGTAAGCCAATCAAAAGCAAGGACATCGTCTGTATTGTATTCATAACAAATCTGTTCAGTAAACTGTAATTGATACATTGATCAAAATGAAAAAAAAATTGAATTCAGCATTGAAAATAAAGATAGATTATAAGGTTGGTACAGAAACCTGATAACAAGAAAACATAAAAACAGCATTTTATTATCTGTCTAAATAGCAGACATGACATACGGAAAGCGTCATGTTATTAGCGTCACTTCAAGTGATAGACAGTTTTTCCACCATCATTGTATCTGTGAGTTCTCAACCTCCAACATATTTCACACCTAACTGAAATATCCCCCATTATATCAGTGCTTAGATTTTCTTCAGATGTTTTGTGTTATGAGTGTATTTGATGATAGTTGTCAGGGGAAGAGCATGATGAAGAGGCCCATATAATAGGATGGCAGCGTTAACACAGATGTGATGTTCCTATGAAGACATAAGTTGTGCCATTTTAGTGTATGTTACACAAAAGGCTGCCAACAAATACTGTCTGTTGTTATGCATTTTTAAAGTTATTAGTGTGAGCTTGTTACATATGCCAAGAACATTGATATTTGCCAGAGAAAAAAGCATGATATAGGAAAGTCTTTAGTGCACAGTCCATTTTATTAGCCTAAGGAATGTGTCATAACTAATGAACTGATCGGTATCTGTGACAACATAATAATTAATGTGATGTTACTAAGACAACATAATAATGTGCTCAAGATGGTAACCTTTGACCACATGATAATGTTTTGTAACCATGGTAACATATTGAGGTTACACAGAATGGCTGGGAAGAGTCCCAGCTCACCTGTGTGCCCAACACCCATTGCAGTACCCTATATGAGTACATGCCGGAAATTTCAAGAAGTAGGGACAAAGTGTTCAGTTGGCAGTTATTTTGCAAAAGCCCTTGTGAGAAAATGTTTGGAAACACATATTTTGAAGCAATTTGATGATGCATACTCTGAAGCGAATGAAGTGACTTTACCCAGTGTATAAGAGTCAGTATAACCATGAAGATTTAGTGAATTTTACATGTTGAACAGCCTATTACATGACTTAACTATGATTACACAATGCCATTTGCTAAGTGGTCAAATGTAACGTGTCACATTTGGGTGGGCGGATGTAGGTTCGAATCCCGGATGGGATTCAATTCCAAAAGTGCTAGAATTTGCACTTTACCAAGAAAGTGTAATCCCAAATATAACAATGTTTCATTTGACCACTTTCTAAATGGCATTGTATAATCATAGCTTTCGACCATGGGAGCCGTGCCAATTAACACTTATCAGAGGGGTACACAAAGCCCGTAGTCTAGGCCACCAGTTGTCTGACTTTCATTTGTGGAAGTTATGGTGGCTGAGCGGGTTAGGCGGCTGACTTTGTGTGCTGGCGATTAGGTGCCTGACTCTTAGGGTGTAGGTTTGAATGCTGGATGGGACTCATCCCCAAAAGTACTAGAATTTGTACACTACCAAGAAAGTGTAATCCCAAATATAAAACATGGTATGCATGACTAACTGACAGTTTGGGTAGCTTTGTGGTTTCCCAAGTCCCACCCATTGTCCACCCACCCCTACACCCCTATTAAATATCAAGTATGTAGTCTTAGCATTTGAGACATGGATAGATGTAATAAGTCAAATTTGAACTTCACACTAACTCTCTGATACAATGAAGATTCAACGTAGATACAAAACAGTGCAGTACAGTGTGATTACATATTTTAAATATGTCACAATTCAATGTGTATGTTATACAAGTTCTCCATACCGGAACTCTCAATTTGAAATTCAAGCTTCTTTGTTAACGGTTTAGATTTCTCAATTAAATGATTCTCTCAAGAAAAACAATTATTCTGACAAAATATTTCTCCTCTCCATTCGTCATTTCTCCAATCACAGACCGCAGTCATGTAATGGCATTGATCAGGAAAACTTGAAAATTGCAAAAACTAACGTCTAATTTGAAGACAGAATATTGTCGTTATGAGTCTTCTGACTTGCCAGAGATAATGGCTGACGTTATTAATGAAGTGACAGAGCAGCCACACAGCTTATTTTCTTGTAAATTGTCTATTTTATGGATTTGGGGATTGTGGGCCAATATTGTGGCAGGCTGTGTTCGCTGTGCAGAGTGTAATGAAATGCTCTTCCAGTCTGGGAGGCGGTGCAAATCTGCCCAGTTTCAAAATATTGACATATGTTTGCTTTGGACATTTCAGTTTTGAAAGAAAATTGTAAACCACTTCAGGTATGATCCTTCATTAACTTGTTTTGTGAGTTGTAACATATGACGGCAGGCAGGGAATCAGGTCATGGAGGACCAGGGATGTTCGATTGACGGCGGCATCTCTCCCATGAACACTTTAATCAGGGATTGCAACAGTTTCTTCTGTAGCTGCCATCGTTTTCTCTCAGCCTATTCCATTCTTTAGAAATAGTTATCACTCCCTTAATGCTCTCTTAATATTCTCTAATGCTCTCTTAATATCCTCTAAATAAAAGTAGTTATCTAAGGTGGCTCAAATCTCTGTGCTGAAAGAGCATATGATTAAGGGTTCTAGCCTGGATTCACCTCTATTATGTTTCTCGGTTTGTTGGCACCACACTCTTGTTCATGCATTTCACAAATATGAAAATGTATCGCTTCAACTTGTTCTTCCTCATGAAGTTGACTTGCTATGATATACGTGGCCCAAGACTTGATTTAAGAGATGATAACCTACTTGCACCTGGTGCAACCTAAGATAAAAACCTAGTTGCATAAGCCAAATTCCAGTTGCACTGCTTTTATTTCAACATGTAATGAAAGAAATATCCTATTGAATTATTAGATGTTTTTTTAGAAGTTAACCCAACCAAAAAGTGACTTGACCCTTTTGCAAGTTAGTCTAATATTGCACTTTGTTCTACTGTCTTGCACCAATCACTAAATCGAGCTCTGTGGACCATTGTTCAAAGTGACATAAAACCCAACTCTCTTACTTAATAAGAGCTTAAGTACCTCAAAAACATTTTATAAAGTTGGTTTACTTCATTTGTGATAACATGAAGCCGAGCTACAGAACCTGACATTCCAGTGACAAGCTGGATGAAGTCCCATGTTGACATCTGCTAAAGATATTGCTGCAATGTTTGGCTTCATTTTTTCCATTGCTGTAAACCCATGACACGTGTCGTATCCCCAAGGGTGATAACTCAGTCACCACCCAGTGTCAACACTGACATCAGTCAGGACTGACTTGGCACATGATTCCTCCACATGTGTATTTTTTAAATGTCATATATTTGGTTAATTATCTTTTTCCTCTTCTTCACATGTGTTATGTGAGAGACGTATGAATCAAGGATCATCACACTCGCAGTGTTTGATGATCGGCTTGAGAAGCAGCTGCAGAAAAATACCAAACTCACAGACTATTGTGAAACAGAAACAGGTGCCTGTTTGTTAATGTATAAGTGTAATAAGTACATTCAGTGTTGAGACAGACTCACAAGGTAGGATAGACTCACAGGGAAAACTTAATTGGCTTGTTACGGTCAAAAATATTGGTTAAATGATAATTTTTTTCAATTGAACAAACTGAGCCTGAGAATAGTTTAAATTAAAGTTTGTCTTCATAAGTAGACTAAATTCTAACAAATAATAATGATTGATTAATTGTAATATACTAATTGTGTTTAATTTCTTGCCAATATGAAAAAATTAAATGGTAAGTTTAGGGTTAGCAGCCTAATCACAGGACTGGTGAAAGATGAAAATAGAGGTAGATGAAGAAAGATCCCCCAAGTTAATGTTATCAGCAGAAGGCCAAGTTTCATTGATTGACATGGTTCATTCTGATAACACGTTTCCTGTCTTATGATACAAGGTGGTTATCTTGACCACAGTCAGCTTTTCACTTACTGTTGATGAAGGTTGGAAGTGTGGGCTTGTACTAAAGGCACAGGGTATATTACAAGGTTTCCTCTCACATTGACTCGCTCACCAATAACCTACTCTCACTCACTCACTCACTCACTCATTCACTCACTCACACACACACACACACACACACACTCACACACACACACACTCACTCTCACACACACACACACACACACACACAACCTACTCACACACATGCTAATAACACACATGCTTATTAGCATCCACTCACTCACTCACAGACAAATAACCTGTTCACACACCTCAGTAGCCCATCCATCTCACTCACTCACTCAGAGACCCGTAACATTCTCACACACCTCCTTAGCTCATCCACTCACTCACAGACCCAAAACCTGCTCACACACCTCCGCAGCCCATCCACTCACTCACAGCCCCGTAACTTGCTCACACACCTCAGTAGCCCATCCACTCACTTACTCTAAAATGCCTCAGCCTTGATAGTGGACTTCATGAAGGGCATGTATTGCTGAGACACTTGGGTGAGGATCTGTGTGCTCATCAGCACACGCAGGTTGACTTGATCACCATGTGATGTGTTTATGGGTCCATAATCGCTATTTGGCCAAAAAAACAATCACATCTAATCTTGTGTGTCCCAACTTGAGGTACATATTTATGTTTAACTGCTACTAAACATCTGTAAACACAATCTTAGAAACATAAACAGCACTAAACTGAGCTAAACTTAGACCAGATGAGCTAACAATGATGCTTAATGGCCGAGTAAGCAGGGAAATGTTTCCTCACGTCTGCCGTCTAATACGCTACCTTGCCAGTGTTGGAACACTCTTTGTCTGCGTCCGTCGAATGCTGATAACTTTACACTTCATTAAAGTTACTGAAACATGGGTGAGTGAGTTGGAATTTTATGTCTTCTTTGACGTCAGCATGTGTCAGCTTGGAGAGGGAGAAAAACCCACAGCTATTAGGTGTTAGGTGTTTGCTTCATTTACTGTTTGAAACCTACAAGATAGTATTGAGAAACCAAGATATCTAATCAAGCCTATCCAGAGTTAGAACCCTCTGAAAGACTAGACTGTGAGCAGTTGTTACGATTTCATCCCCTGGTTTACCTATACACTACTAGATAAACAAAGACATACTATAAAAGGAAATGTAAGGTGTGGGGAGGGTCGTAGCACTGAAAGTTTTAGGAGTTATGATACTGTATCTGGTTTCCCACGAAGCTTTTCTCTTCCTTTCTCTTTTGCTTCATTTAGTTAGAAGCAGTGAAAAGTGCATTTGTGAGACAAGGGAATTGGTAGCTTCCAATGTAAACACTGTTTTACTCAACACCACCATCAAACATCTACATCAGCACCATCAAACATCAACATCAAACATCAACATCATCAAACATCACTATCAAACATCAACTCCATCAAACATCAGCATCTACATGTACATCTACATGTAAATCATCAAAAATCAAACATCAATCCACATCAACGCCATCAAACATCAACGTCACTCATCAACATGAATACCAACACCAACACTACCACAAAACATCAGCACCATGATCACACATGATAAGTACCACCATCCAACATCAACACTATCATCAACATCAACACACCATCAAACATCAGTGTACTCATTAGCATTACATATCAACATCAACACTATCATCAACATCAATACACCATCAAACATCAGTGTACTCATTAGCAACACATATCAACATCAACACTATCATCAACATCAATACACCATCAAACATCAGTGTACTCATTAGCATCACATATCAACATCAACACCACACACCAGCATCTCACATCAACATCAACATCACTCACTAACATCACATTGCACTTGAACATCATCAACATCACCGTCAGCATCAACATCAACATCAAAGCCCTGAAAGGCTCATTCACGACTTTAAAGAAAGGGGGTTGCATATAAATCATGAAGTCCAAAGGTTAAGGAGAAATGCTCCTTAGGGAACAAAATTTTCAGGGTAGAAGGGTGGGTGCGCACTCCCATCTCCTCCCACATGGACCTGCATTTGCACATCCTCTCTGTCTGTCCATGTTACACATGTGCTGTTTCTGAATGCAGGTCAATGTCCTGCCTATATTGCTGCAGTCCTTATATTGGTGTCATGTTTTTATGGTGTGTATGTAGGGAACAGGCTGCTAAGGAGGACATGTGTCTGCAAGCACAGAGTTCCAACATGGCTAGAAGGCAGTTCTGCTTCCAGAAAAGAGTCCTAACTCAGCAATGTTGATGGAGATGCACACTGCTTCATATTTAATGTATGATTCTTGAGAAGGAACACATTGTTTCCTAAGGCAATATCTAGTTAGAGAAAACAGACGTGGATGCATAGCAGGAATGACAACCTGGGTTTCACTCACTCACTCACTCACTCACTCACTCACTCACAGTGAAGTGTATGTCTCATTCCAGTGATTATTTCTCATCACCTATTCTTGAAATTCTGATTGGAACTTAATTGAAATACTTAAGCAACGCACACATCAATGGAAAACAGTCTGTTACATGTTACTGTACCATACCGGGACAGTGGGGGAGCCTTGTGGTTAAAGCATTGGCTCATCACACTGAAGACACAAGTTCAAATCCCAACATGGGCACAATGTTTGAAGCCCATTTTTGGTGTTCCCTGCTGTGATGTTGCTGGAATATTGCTAAAAGCTGCATAAAACCTAACTCAATCTGTCAGCCATACTAATCCTATCTATCAGTGGATTGTCAGGTTCAGACTTATTCTTTTCCAGAACACATGATTTGTGAACATCTCTGATTAAAGCCGTATCACTGTTTAATCACTAAGATGACTTACGCTGCCTTTATCTGAAACCTGTCAATCTGCAGTGGTTGTCTCCCCTGCTAAAGCAATGAGTATGGTGATGTATGATGTTTGTACAGGACTGCTGACTGTGTAGAATATATCATATTCTCGGAATACTCCATGTTTATTGACGACATATGTTTTGCTGCTCTGTGTATGTGTGGATGTTGCATAAAAAAAACGAGTCAATACTTTCTGGAACTTAGTTTCCTACTTATCATGTTCTTTTGACACGTGCAGAGAACCTGGACAATGTTGTTTTTTATGGTAGGCAAATTCTGCTAGCTTTCATTAAGCTGTTTGTAGACTGCTGACTTATGTTTTGTCTAAAGGTTTCCTGTTTGATGACTTCTTTAAGGTACAAATATAGTCTCCAGTACATATAGGCAGAAGTTACGCTCACCGACACACAAGTGAAATAGTAGCAGTCACCTATATATTTTCAACTGTGAGTTAACATGCTGACTTCCACCACAAGTATATACTTGTAGTGTCATTGTCTGGCCCAGTTTGCTGCAGTGAGTTAGCTTGTAGCTGCATCAGTAGTATTTTGCAACAACTTTCACATGATGGCACAAGAAGCAATCGTATCAAAGAATGCCAGGAGATGTTTGTTTCTTGTGCCTTTTTGCCAACATGAGAAACTTTTTTTAAAATACTGCTGATGTACCTACAAGTTACGTAATGGCAAACTGAGCCAGACACTATGAGTATATACATGGCGGCAGTCTACTTGTTAAAGCTGGACTTGAGTTTTTGACAATAATATCTAATATGATCAAAATGCCTCAAATTTCAAATTCTTGGCCAACCGAATGGCCAATTGAAAGAATGTGTAGACCAATGTTTGATGGTGGCAACATAAATGTGAAAAAAAATGAAAAATTGAGATTTGATGGTGAAAAAAACGTGAAATGGTTATTTAATGGTGATGTAACTGATAACAGCATCAAAGTTGTATTTTAAACTTTAAGTCGGCAGTGTTGTAACAAGTCATTTCAGCAGAGTTACATATTCTCAAGTTTCTGGTCCTGTTCAGTTTTCAAGTGTATGCTTTCTGCCCCTAACTCCCAGTTTAGTTGTTCATGATACCTAGAGGCTATGGGAGATTCTTTGTTTCACAACTGGTATTGATGGCAATATGGCAGACCTAAAGTGGATACCAAAACAGTCCTAGCCCTCCGGGAGTTAAACATATATGGTCTTACTTTAAACATAGTCTTCCTTCAAACATAGTCTCCCTTCAAACATAGTCTCCCTTCAAACATAGTCTTCCTTCAAACATAGTCTCCCTTTAGACATTGTCTTCCCTCAAACACAGTCTCCGTTTAACTGTAGTCTCCCTTTAAACATAGTCTTCCTTCAAACACAGTCTCCCTTTAAACATAGTCTTCATTTAGATATATATATATAGTCTTCCTTTAAAGAATGCATACATGTTGTTTCAGTACAGTTCAGTATGTAATGTGGTGTGGTATTCAATATAACTCATACTGGTAGATGCTGACTTAGTATATATATCGCTCCAGTACTGAGTATATCAGTCAGATAACGATTCAGGACTTACAACAAACCATGTTGAGAGCAAACATGTTTTCTTTTAATGAGCTGACAGAACTAGCTTGATATGATTTTTTCATCTGGACGCCTGCTGTATAGTTTTCATGGAAATGTGTGTAACGAACTAAAGTTATAAGGAACTAATTAGTAGTCACTTTGAAGCCGTTGTAACTATACTTTATTATATTCCTGTGTATAATTCAATATATCACCTTAGATGGTGGCTATGCAGGATAATTCAGCATATGGTTCAGTCAGTGAGTCAGTACATCACCCTTAAGGTCATTCTGTATAACACAAGTTGGCGATTCATTATGATTCAGTATACATTTTAGTGTCTCACTAAAATGGTGGTTCAATATATATTTCAGTTTACAATGTAATATATCACTGAAATAATGATTCAGTGTATAATTCACTGAAATGACGGCTCAATACATAATTCAGTTCAAAATTAGATATACCACTTAGGTGGTAATTCAGTTTAGATTTCAGTATATAATTCAGTATGTGAGTACATAATTCAGACAGTGATTCAAACTCTGCCTTGTGATTCTGTGACATCTTGCTTCCAGCAGCCAAACCACTCTTAATTTAATCCCCACGAGTTAGGGAAATATGTTTTCGTATGTGTCAAAGTTTTTTGTTTTTGTTTTTGCATCCCATTCTGTTTAATAGTGTTTGTATGGCAAGGTCCATAAATTAAGATGACAAGTGTTTCTGTTGAGATGTTGCACTAATGTTTTATAGACTGAAATGGAACCCTGACTTTTTACCTCATAAATTCATTTCTCATGTCGGCCCAACATTCCGCAAGCAAACAATGCACATGTCTGCCAAATTTCAATTTGTTGCTTGAAAACAGTTTTACATAAAATTAGAAAAAAAGTAACCCAATTCCTAGGGAGTGTTAACGAGTCCAGATTCCAGTTTTGAGATCTTTTCACACCATAATATTGTCAGACAGTTGAAGAAACACAGCAGATCAGTATGACATTATAACTCTCTTCAGAAGAATTGTCCCTTATTTTTCAATGTACTTTCTTATACCCAACACAGATGTGTAACTGGGAAAGAGAACTAGTATGAAGTATTATGAAGTAGTAATTTATGCAAAATTTCATTATTAATAAGTACCACAAGTGGTATATTGGGATTCAGATATCAGGAAATATAATATGCAATATGAATTTCACTATGATCAGTAATAGCTTAGCGTGAGTGAGTGAGGTTTTTTTACGCCGCTTTTAGCAATGTTCAGCATTATTATACCAGGGACACTAGATATGGGCCTCACACATTGTGCCCCTGTGGAGAATCGAACCCAGATGTTTTGGCGTAATAAGCGAACACTTTAACCACAAAGCTACCAAAAAACCCTTACTAGCTTAGAGAAAGACACCAGTCTAAGGTACATATAATATGAACCCATTTCACAGAGATACCATCAAGAAAGGTATATGTTGAGTCTACATAGTTTAAGAGATGTTTCTGGATAAATACTAACCGATGGTAAGCAGAGCTCATCTCTTGGACACAAAGTTATGTCTACATTGTTTAAGAAACTGCCATATTATTATGTATAAATAAACCTGTTGTCACCTATATTGAAATGATATTTTAACACTCAAGGGTTCCCTTGTGAAATTAGCATTATATAACACTACTGATAACAATATTTCTGGGGCTGAGCTGTATTTATACAACCAGCGATTATAGCCTGATAACACCCCTTGCTGGTAGTCAGTGATAATACACAGTCATGTGACCATCTACTCTTCACATATATACACCACATTCTCCAATGGAATACCAACCATTTATTCCATGGGAGCTGATGCGGGTATTTCGTTTTGGGAGCTAATGCGGGTATTTCTTTTTGACTGGTAATCAGTCTTGCGAAAAAATGAGAATTTATTTTGTGCTGTAACCAGACATTGTTAGGATGCTTTCATGCTACAAAGCATGTAGGAGTGTTTGGACGGTGTTATTTAGCCACGGTTTTAATTTACTTTTTAAGCAACAATAGCTGACTGTGTATTTATCATGGTTGTTTTTGTGTTTGAGGATATCTATACATGTCGCAGATATAATCTGAATATTACCTAATCGTGTTTCCTAGCACAGTCCCGTAAACTGAAATATTGAAACATTGATGGTATCTTCTGTCATGTTTCAGTGCATTTCTGAAATAAACAAGTTCAACCTCTGATTAGTACAATGTGTGTATTGGCTTACACAGCCCATGGCTTGTTTAATTGATGACAAATATTGACAAGGCATTAAATATCATGTAGTCATCTTCCGATGTGTACACGGTGCAGCATGCATGTCACATGACAAACCCAGGCCCTCTCCCAGACAATAGACTTAAAGATAGAAAGTGTGTTGAGAAACTGTCAGTGTTTTGGTCTGGTGAGTTCTTTTTCATGAAGGGGCACGCCCACTGTTTAATTAAGTGTACATTATGCAGGTTGGTGTTGCACTTCCTGAACAACATACTCAGGCTCTGCGTTGTACTAATGCCTGCTTCTAAGAACAGCAGAGCAATGGTGTAGCCTTGTGGTTTAAGTGTCACAGCAAATTACCTGAGTTGGATTCCCCACATGGGTACAATGTGTGAATAATTTTGCTTGATAATTGCTGAAAGTGGCCAAAAAACTCACTCACACTAAGAACACCAAAGCTGACAGGACAGGAAGCAATGCCCACAATATTGTTATTTTTGCAGATAACTCAAATGCAAAAACACATGTTTCTCTCAGCATTTTTGTTTTATTTAGAAACTGTGCAAACTGCTTTGGCAAATTTTATATCCAGTGTGAGAAGCTACTTTTAAGTGATGACTGATATGTCATGAACATAAACTTCCCAGAGTTTTCAAGAAATATTCAGTAAGTGAAGAGAGTTTTCTGAGAATTAAACATGTTTTCAGTCCTTGACAGTTTTTAAGAACTGTTCCATCATCAAGTGCTTGATTATGAGAAAATATGATTGATTGGTCATTTGTTCACTGCGACCAATCTTTGATAATTTCAATTAATCAAAACGGGGACTGGGATAAAGTCTGTATCTACAAGTGTGGAAGTGTGGGTGAGGAAATTCTGTGTATTCTTCTTATGGGTTTGAGGTACACAGGGTAAGTCATATTCAGCAGCCAAATAAAATGTTTACATTAGACTCATACGTGATGAACCAGACCAAGTTTAGCATTCTGTTGCCTGTGATATTGGAATCTTCTATTCACTGAACAGTTTCGTTACTTTTTTCAAATATGTAAATGAGACATCAAAGTGGCGTGAGACCTCCTTGCATACGCTCCACAATATCAGGACATAAGTTACAGCAGTGCATCATGGGAAGTGGAAATTACAGACCAACGTCCCAATAGCGTTGATCAATCCCACAATTCAATCTGAGGATACCCTAAAATCAGCGTTTCCATTTTGGCTTCACTCCCAGTATTTATTCAGATATTGGCATAAACATAACTGTAAAGCCCTCCTTCAGAAACACCAACATGGCCGTGAGTGATCATGTATTACTACACCCTACACCAATCAATTACGCAAATAGTGCATTATGGGCACGCGCTGGTTTGATCTGTGTGGATGAAAGGCACTCCAACTCCCAGCCATGTTCAGTTTGCAACCCTCCTCACTCACCACCCTGTGTACGTCCATCACAAGGTGTGGCCAATGGGCGTGGGATTGCCATGTACAATTATAGCATTATACACCACATCAGGCACAGCTTGTGATAGATTTACAGCAACGCTGCAGAGTGGTTCTTCACAACATCAAAGACAAATCTGTAACTGATTCTTAGGAAACAGATATTTCCTTTCATATGAAGGAATTCATGATTCTTTTAGAATATGCATGTTTGATTTTTATTAGGTGAATGCATATGGTGAAAATATTGAAAAATAACATTTGAGCTTCCATTCATTGGATGTCATACACTCTAACTGCATGCAGCACTCTATTTCTGTATTTTATTAAGATCAAATTCTGCATGTCAGCTATTGATTTTACAAACTCCATTTATTTATAAAAATATTTGAATATTTTACTGCTAATAGCCTCATATTTTCTACATCATTTTTGTACTATATACCAATGAAATGTCTTTGTGTCTCCATTTTAACTGTCCAAAAGCAAAAGTTTATTTTTTGATGTCACTTACTCCATTTACTGAGAGATCTTTAATCTTTTGTTCCAGAAACACTTAGTCACTTGGAATTTAACTTCCAAATTTAGAGGGATTTTTTTGCTTTGTTTTTAGTTTATAAGCGAGACCAACTTTAAATCTTGTTTTATGGATTTTTGTCTGCAGAAAACTTGAAGGCAGAAGGAAAAAAAATTTCTCAAAAAGTCACCAGTTAAATATTCCTTTTAAATGCAAGAACTATTGTATTTCCAGTGATTTAGTAAGTGTATATGGGGCCAAAAACAATCAAAAAACATTTTCATGTTAGTTTACATTTTGGGCCAGCAAAACATTAGAATTTTATTTTTGGAGCATTTAATTTTTTTTTTAGTCTTGAAAAAGAATCCAGTGGATTCATAAAACAGTAAATACAATAGGTCTGGCCTTATGAAAAATCAAACAAGGCATCATAACTGTAATGATAAGCAGCTTTGGTTAGTTTAGTTGGGTATAAGTTGAGACCATAACATGTGTACGTTAATGTTTCTGCTGTCAATTAACTCCTAAGTGATTGCATGAGCCAGCCTTCCTTCTGGGGCAGCTACGCAGATCTCTTCAAACAGTCTGTGGTAGTTTAATTTTCATGATTTCATGCTTGTCAGCCAAGTACACAAACATAACATGCCTTTAGGTTTAAAACAATTAAAATGAAATTAAGATACGTTTAGTTATGATTGAGGGAGTGTGTTTGGCCATGCATCACTTTTTAGCAATATGCAATAATATTCCAGTAGTATCACAGATGGGACTCCAGATATTGCTTTCACATCCATCCATCCTGCATCCATATGGGAAATCGACCTGTTACGGTCCGGGGTAGAAAAGGCCTTCAGCTACCCATGCTCACCACAAACGGCGACTATGCTCGTCGTAGGAGGCGACTAACGGGATAGCTTGTTCAGGCTCGCTGACTTCGTTGACATATGTCATTGGTTCCCAATTGCGCAGATCGATGCTAATGTTGTTGATCACTGGATTGCTTGGTCCAGACTCAATTATTTACACACCGTCGTCATATAGCTGAAATATTGCTGGTATGTTGATCAAATGCTTTAATTGGTTCCTAAATAACACCAAGTTACTGCACCTCTCAATACATGAATGAAATAAATGTGATATAAAGCAATCAAATATTGACAAATAGAACAGAGACATTGTAACTTCATTAGAGTGTTGTGACCTCATTAGAGCATTGTGACCTTACTAGATCTCTGTAACTTCATTAGAGCACTGTAACCTTGTTAGGGCATCATGACCTCGTTAGGCTCTGCACCCATAATGTCATCCCAGCACTGTTACTCCATCATCATTCACTGTAACATGCACAAGCCATTTCTCAAACAATTCCTTTCCCTGCAAACATGAAACGAAACAAATGAGTCCCTGT
Organism: Haliotis asinina; assembly: GCF_037392515.1. NCBI lineage: Eukaryota > Metazoa > Mollusca > Gastropoda > Lepetellida > Haliotidae > Haliotis > Haliotis asinina. Next base: position 43,063,332 of record NC_090295.1, on the reverse strand, counting down.
TTTCAACTTGAGTGGTAGTTTTGTCTGTGAAGCATTTGAAAGATTATGTTCAACTGTTTAATTAGTAAAAACCCCAAAAGGTGTATGTTAGTAAGTGGAGAAAAGACTTGAAACAAGTTGTTGATGTCGGCATATCTTGGCTTGAACTGTATGAGTCAGAGAGGAAGAACTTGTTTATCTTTTTTGGTCATAAGTTACCTAATATAGATGACAAACATCATGTGTTTGCTTCAGTAATTAAGAGGTTTTAACGTCAAGGACAGATACAGCAGAGCACTTGTGCATAAAAAGAAGGTTTGTGCCTTGTCTGATGAAGAGATTTTAACTTTGTCATGGAAAATTAGCATGTAGGTGCATGAGGTACATATGTATGGAAAAGGAGAGGTCCTTTTTGTGATTTTACAATTTTCATTATGTAATTGTGTAATTTTTGTTGAGACCATATCACCAAATACTTTGATATTAGTGTTGCAAGACATTTACTTGTAGTGCACCCAATCACCAACCCAGCTTCAGGAGGTATACTTGGTACACCTGCACCAATCCACGGTGAATCAACATATGCTCTGGTCTTAACAAAACAATTCTATATCCAGTTGAAGAAGCTACAGTTTTGTGAACAAAGTTGTTATGCAAGCGAGGATAGAGATTCATGGGCTGATGAGGCACAGTTTGTGATTTTGCAATTTTAGTAAGCGTGTAATTTTGTTGAAAGACTAGATTATCATGTGGATGTAGTGTGGTGTCCTGCACCATCAATAGCAGCTCCTCCCTCGAGCAATACAGAAGTCTGATGACAAGCGCCAATGTTTTTCCTAATCAGTAACAAGAAAGAAAACTTGAAGTCTTTTCAGCTCTGATCGTGTGACAAGCAGTGTCGATAATGTAACAAAAATACAAGTAATAAAAGTAAATATTTGTTTTGTGTGTGTGATCTCCAAGTACAACAAATAATCTCAGCATCATTAAAAATGGTCATTGAAATTGTCCCTGCTACATAATTATTGAAATTGAAGGTTCATCCTTACTTTGTTGTGAGAGATGGTGCATGCTGGGATATATTGATGAAGCTATGAAACATGGCAGATTTAGAAGATTCCATATATGCGTCTGATCTACATACTTAGGAAAAACTATTTGTCAAGAGAATACATGTCTGCTTGAAGGTGGTAGTGGACAGAGATTCAAGAAACATGCATATGTAACCATTTGCATATTTAGTCAGGTTAGGATATCGTACTTTGGCCCTCTGCTTTGTTTGTCTGGTTCTCCATGGATGACACTAACTGATGGTGGATATGCAGAGTTAGATACGTGATTTATTCAGAAGATATATTTACAAATAAGGAACAAGAATGTCATCAACACTTACCATGACAGGTGGAATGCATGACTGTTGGGAACATTCAAGAGTGGTAACAAGGAATGGAAAGTCATCCCGCTAAGTGTGTGTGATACTGACGTGATTACGTTTTAGTGAATGGGAAAAACAATTTAAAGATCATAGAGGTACCGACTAGAAGTGTAGATGATGAACAAGCACACATTCATTCTGACCTAATCTGATAAGTGAGTGAGTGAGTGAGTGAGTGAGTGAGTGAGTGAGAAAGAGGTTTCATACGTAGTCCCCATGTGGGGAGTCCAGCCAGGGTTTTCTGCATGATACAAACCATTAGGCTGCCCCAGTACTTCATATACCAAAGCATGTTCTGGTATTCTATGTTGTGCATGTTGCTGTCTGCATTGCATGTTTCAGTGTTCTGCAGGTTGTTGTATTAGAACCATGATCAGAGTTAAGCTGAAACTTACAATGTTGATGAATACAGGTAACATCAGATCAAAGCACAAATTAATTCTAGGTAAACAAAACCGTATCTGCATGTGTGTTTATGAAGGAAGGTATGTAATGCTTTAAAAGATAAACTATTTCCATACCTACCAGGTGTTGAGGTTTGTTTAACCTGACTATACATCAATTATACCCCAGTTATAGCCCAGTTATTCCCCAGTCATACTCCAGTTATACCTCACTTCCGGTCTCATTGACATTGTTTCCTTTGTTAAAAGTGTATGTGTACTGACCAACACACCTATCAAAATAGTAGGTGTATCATTAATACACACACACTTTTTCACTTGGGAATACCTAAGCAATAAAGACACTACAAAGAATTTTATATCAATGGTCTTACACTGAGATTTCACCACTTTCATTACTATACTTTATGACAACCCATTTCTTTGAAGGAGAGCACTTAGAAACAATACAGATATAGTACCAGTCTCGAATGACCGGTATGTCTTCCCTCTAAACCAGCTGACAAGCATATGTTGCAGAACAGCTTCTCAAACGTATGCACCCCAACTTTCTACTGCGAAAAGCGAATGCTCTGGTCCCCCTTTGCTGAGAGTGGTCGATGGAAGAAGCTCCCCTCTGTCGGTATAATCTGCAGACAGGGTGAAGAAGTTTGATGTAGCATCTACTATACTATCTACTATACTAACCAAACATTAAGAAAAGTCCTAAGATGCCAGTGTAACAAACATTTAAAAAAAAAAGACATATCCGGAAGTAACACACCACTGGTTATGTCAATTGAAAGTGCCCGGGATCAAACACATATTTGTGGTGCCATACCTGCTTACTTTGGCATTCCTTGCACATGCCCAGTTGTCGTGGAGGTTGACTACCCACTGGCTGTTTTTCAATGTGTTTTTAGGGATTCGTGTTTGTTGAAATTGTCGCAATTCCTTTTCATTGACGAGCTCACCAAAACGATGGTTGTCTTGATCAGTCGTTAACTTAAAATCTTCCTTATCATCCAGGTCAAAATGTGATGCTAAGGAACGGTCAATCTGAGTAAGAAAATCCTCTGTCCACTCTTGAGCATCCATGGCCGATGTTTTCTATGCCACATGCGAGTCATAGAACGCATGCGCATTGATCTGCTCATGCCAATTACCAATTACAAGTAATACTGTGCACATTTAGGGCTACTTGAAATCATTTTCGGGCCCAAGATGATTTTTAATATTGTGAACTAGTGCAAGCCTGTGCATGCACATGCAATCAACTGTTTAGACACACGGCGTGTGAGGGTCTTAACCACTGGACTAAATATATATAAAATAGTTTGAAAAACAAATCAATTTTTAGTGATTCTTAAAATGAAAAGTGTTATATTAAACGCAAACTTGACCTGAAGTGAGGTATAAGTCAGATTTACCCACACTTCCTCGGTGTGTCGCACAATACCCATACTGTTTGAGTCGTGAGGTGTCCTTGGTGTGTCGCACAATAACCTACTGTTTGAGTCGTGAGGTCTCCTCGGTGTGTCGCACAATACCCCTACTGTTTGAGTCGTGAGGTCTCCTCGGTGTGTTGCTCAATACCCCTACTGTTTGAGTCGTGAGGTCTCCTCGGTGTGTTGCTCAATACCCCTACTGTTTGAGTTGTGAGGTCTCCTCGATGTGTCGCACAATACCCCTACTGTTTGAGTCGTGAGGTCTCCTCGATGTGTCACAATACCCCTACTTTTTTACTTGTGATGTCTCCTCGATGTGTTGCTCAATACCCCTACTGCTTGAGTCGTGAGATCTCCTCGATGTGTTGCACAATACCCTTACTGTTTGAGTCGTGAGGTCTCATCGGTGTGTTGCACAATACCCCTACTGTTTGAGTTATGAGGTCTCCCCGGTGTGTTGCACACTTTCCGAGGTGTGTCGCTCAATACCCCTACTGTTTGAGTCATGAGGTCCCCTCCGCTGGTACCTCTGAGGCCTCACGACTCAAACAGTAGGGGTATTGAGCGACACACCTCGAAAAATGTGGGTATATCTAGTACTTATACCCCAGGTATTCCCGAGTTATATTCCAGTTATTCCCAAGGAATACACTGGTCACCAGACCCACATGACTGATCATCCAGCACCAAAGACAAACTCATTATATCGATGACTAATCTTAAACCAACAAAGAATAAATATACTTCCAAAGAAACCAGAAAGTAAGAATTGATGTGTGTCATTTCCTTATGATCAGGCACACAATATTTCAGGGCATATTCTTACTCCTTCATCAAGCAAATGAAGTTGGCTCAATGTTAATTTCCAGCATAAAACCCAGGATGGATTCGTGCTTTGAAAAGACTGCCATCAGTCTATCTGGACTCACAGTCATCACCAGATTGTGTGCTTCAGTGGAGGCTTGTATCTAGTCTACTAGACATGAGAGGAGGTCAGGTCATGAAATCATGATATATATATATACTAGAGTACAGTCACTCGGTCACTTGTGACCTTGTAGGGAACTGTGAAGTGACTCATGAATATCTGGGATGTGTTTGTGATGAGCTTGATGCTGACATTAATTTGGTAATTCTACACTCTCAAGGTATTTCATAACCAATGTTTTGATGTTGTTAGGGGATGTCTTGAAGTTCAGCAAGTACACTAACAGTATATGAACAGACTTTAATGTTGTCTTTAAGAGGAGAGGAAGCTTTTTTGTTCTTAGGACGTCTTATGGTATATATTTTCGTGAATTATATCATGGTTACAACATTAATTGCATGTGAAGATGTTTGTAGGGATAAAGTTGCTGTCGGGCATTAAATCTGCACACCAAAGAGCATCATCTGACTATAGTAGTTTCCTCTGGGCAGTCATCCATCTCTATACTTCTCTCTTGTGGCATCAAGATGCTTGTGTATTTAGGAATTTTTATTTAGGGACCAAATTCTGAGCTCATTTACTCACTCAACCACTAAACCACTCACTCACACACTCACACACTGAACCATTCACTCAACTAGTCAACCACTCACTCACACACTCAAGGATTCACACACTTAACTATTCACGTAAGCAGTCAACCACTCACCCACTCAAGGATTCTCTCACTCAACCATATACTCAACAAGTCAACTACTCACTCAACCAGTAGATGATGCAACAACTCACTCAGCCACTGACTCAACTAATTAATGATTCAACCACCATCACTGCCATGTGCCCACCTTCCTCCCATCTGTATGGAATCAGTGAGAGTTTATGGTCTGTGCCTGGCAGTATGTTACAATTTATGAGACGTGTATCCATAAAGTACAAAACACAAATCATAAATTCCAAAAATATACTTAACTATCCTTTCAAAATACCTCTTGCATTGAGGGAGACCAGTACCATCACCTTGTGTGTCAGCAATATACCAACCACCATGACAAGATGTAGTTCAGATAGGAGCTCTTGTAGTTGGAGGGTTAGCCAGCATCAGATACTGGTGTGTGATGGAGAATCAGCAGCTGGCAAGATGATGAAGTCCTCTCACAGCCTTAGCTACTAACAACTGTAATCTCACAACAATATATGCTACTCAATAGAAGTTAGAGAACATGGCATGACAGATTGATTATAGTCTTGTGAAAAGATTGGGTGTTTTTTAACCTTCTGTGTAGCATACATCAGAAGCTTGTATTTGAATGCTATATAAGTGTCACACCAGTCCTTGAATGACTGACCGGTCATCCTAACCTGGTCATCCTATGTATGCTGGCCCTTGTGCTGGGGTAATGGCATGACATTGCTTCTGGATGACTTTCAGTGCATTCCATCATTGAACTGTGAGTTATGATACTTGGGATAAATACATCAGAGTGGCTGTGATGACAAAGAGGGATCATCCCATAAATCCACCAGCATCCTAAAACATATCTCAAGTCGTCTAGGGAAACAATAAATATCATCTTAAAAAAAGTGGAAAAATGTTTGAGATTTTCACAAACTGCCTGTTATCATGCTAAAGTTGACAGTGATCCTGTGGCTTGGTTGCTGTGCACCTAGCTCCTACCTTACATGAAAGGGTTTGACATCTGCGACCTTCATCACTTGAGGCCCTCATCTAGAGTGTCTGCTACTGTTCTTGTCCAGTATATTAAATATTAACAGTACAAGCTTTGATGCCAGAGTCAGTAATATAATTATTGCCTCCACCTGCAGGGTTTACCATAGCATGTTGCACTCCCTGTAGCATTACCGTTATATGTAATATTTTATATAATAAGGTGATGTAGTGATCAGAGTAGCATTGCCTTAATGTGTTGTGTTCTTTGTAACAGAACCATGTGGAACTCTCAGGAAAGTTGTCATAATGTGTAGTGTCAGCAGTGTTTTAGTATGTACTGTTGAAAGTAACAGAGCTGTAATATGGGGATGAAGACATATGGATATACAATTTCTTTCTTGCAGTGGATGTGATGCTCCGGTGTAGATTCTAACACTGTTATAAGCAAAAGATGCTTGATGTCTACTTTGCTTGATAACGGTGTTGGAATCTACACGGAAACATTGCATCCACTGTAAGAAGGAAGTTGTCTGTCCATAAAAGTCTTCGTCCTCATTATACCAGCTTCTGAAATGCCTCTTAAAGAAGAGCTGTAATATGTAGTGTTTAAAATACCAGAACTGAAAATGTAGTGTTTAAAGTAACAGCACTAAAGATAAAGCTACAAGATGTTTTATTGTGCAAATGTTCCATGTAGAAACTATGTCAATTTCCTATGAAGTACATTAACAAGATATGTAGTGAGTGAGAGTGACAGTACATATACTGACTTAAATGTGTATAATGACCAGGTCAAAAAGATATTGTAGATTTGTTTAAGGTTGTGAATATGGACGCAGATCATTTCAGTTTGAAGCTGGTTCAGTATTTGTAAAGAAGCAGCTAAATGTTTCTGTGGCAGTAAGGCATGGAAAGTAATTAATTCGAGAGGAAAGGGAGTGAAATAAGGAGTGCCTAAAGTGGATTATTTCCTTAGTCCCAAAGAGTGCCAGATTAGACACCTTCCACTGTATTTACTACAAGACATGAAACACTGTTCTTCATCCTCAAGGACTGAGCATTGATCACAGAGACGACCTCCATAGGTGTAGGTGGCCATGTTCTTCTACCCAGTCCAGTGTTTAGTCTGTGGTCATTCAGTCCTAGTTTCATGAAGTGGATATGGTACTTTTTTTTACCTTACAGTGTTCAAGCAATGGTTCAAGTTTAATTTCTAATTTAAATTTTATGCATGTTCAAAGTTCCTTCCTTGAATTTGAAGCATGTATTTTGTCTTGAAGAGACAAGTGGAACCAGTCTGTAAATTTCAATTGGAGCTCCTTAAACACAGAGGAACAAGTTAGATCTGTTTCCTTTATGTCAAACTTATTCAAAAGGCAACTGTATTTAAAATACCATCCAATTTGTGCTTGGCAATAATTATTGATTCATTAAAAGCATTTTTATAAATGGTATTGGGAGAAAGTAAAATATGTCTGCAGAATTGAACAATGGATTTAATTATTTTGAGTAATAGTAGAAACTCTGCTCTGCATGCCAAGTTTTGTGCTTGCTGAGAAACCGTAAATGTGGTGTTTAAAGTGACAGATCCGTTATTTGTAGTGTTTAATGTAACAGATCCGTTATTTGTAGCATTTAATGTAACAGAGCAGTGATATGTCAGACTCCATGTTAGATGTCAAATATATCCTATCTGCTGAAGTATGCTGGTGTAATTATCCTGTTTAGTAGGTTGAGAATGATGGGGCATGTTCAAGACAATAATTGTCTTATCAGCCAATTAATAGCCATCGTGAGCTGACCGCCAAGAGCTGTCCAGTCACTACAAACATCTGCTGACCAATCAGATCGCAGGGCCAGGTTGTGACCTCTCACAGACTTTATGCTTTGAATAGCACTAATGAAAGCAGTAATACCATGAATGTTCATGTGGACTACCCTAATCACAGCACATGCCAGTAGTTATCAAGTTATGGTCACAAAGTGGTCAGTAATTGGTCATCAATAAGCACATCACAAAGCAATTGTCTCAAATTATGGCCTGATCAGCTAATAGTTTCAATATGGTACCTCCCTCAGCTAGAGGGGGGTTCAGAATATATGAATTGCTGTCCACCCCTCCATCCATCCTATCAGGTGAACAATCTCCCTTGCTGCCATTTCCAATCTTGAGGGTCAGTAATTGGTTATCAGTAATCTCATTTGCCCACAGTTATGACCAGGAGGTCTAACAGTTTCAGAATGGTTTAGAACTTCGAATCAAGGAAATAGCCTTTCTCTGTCTGCTTCAATAGCTGATGAGGTCGGGCAAGGCGAAATATTCTTCCTTCCTTCCTCCTCTAGTTGTAGGGGGTCAGGCAAGGTGAAGGTGAGCTTCTGTCCTGCCCCCTGAGTTTGAGGGGTCAGGCTAGGTGAGCATCTGTCCTGCCCCCTGAGGGTTTGAGGGGTCAGGCAAGAGTGAATTTCTGTCCTTCCACCCTGGATTTGAGGGGTCAGGCTAGGTGAGCTTCTGTCCCGCCACCCTGGGTTTGAGGGGTCAGGCAAGGTGAGCGTCTGTCCCGCCACCTTGGGTTTAAGGGGTCGGGCAAGGTGAGTTTCTGTCCTGTCAGCCTGGGTTTGAGGCGTCAAGCAAGGTGAGCTTCTGTCTCGCCACCCTGGGTTTGAGGGGTCAGGCTTGGTGAGCGTCTGTCCTGCCACCCTGGGTTTGAGGGGTCAGACTAGGTGAGCGTCTGTCCCACCACCCTGGGTTTGAGGGGTCAGGCTAGGTGAGCTTCTGTCCCGCCACCTTGGGCTTGAGGGGTCAGGCAAGGTGAACTACTGTTAGGGTTTAACCCTGGTGGTCAAGCCCATGTGTGTTTACTGACCTGACAACCAGACGCTGGGTGTTTGTCAGGCATGAAAGAAAACATAAATTGTCACAGAGTTGTACATCCATTGTAACAAAGCATGTCTGAATAAGACATGAATCTGAATCTGTGTATTGTTATTCTGACCAAAGTTACTCCTCTATATTATGGGGACCAATGTTATATGTTGCCATCAGTATGGCAGACACATTTAACACCATCAAAGGGGAACAGGACTCAATCTGTTTTAAGCATTCACATTTGTGGCAATCACACCCATTAAAACGTTCATATGCATTCCAAGCATACTGCAGACTGTTCCAAACACATAACTGTTGTAACACTCATATCCCTTTCCAGATCAGATCAGTCGTTTATGTCAAAGACACACTCCACATACAGTTACTTCATGCAATCACATCTGTATGCCTGTCTCGTATTCAGTGTCAGGGTTAGGTGAGCTACAGTACCTCATATCTTGGCACTGCCCTCAGTGCCTATGAGTGAATGAGTTTAGTTTTAAGCCGGTAGTGCAATATTCCAGTAATAGCATGGCGAGGTACACCAGAAATGGGCTTCTCACGTTTTCCACATGTGGGCTGTCGAACTTGGGCCCTCATTGTGATGCAACAATGATGAGCATTTGTTATTGTCATTGCAGATGTCAATGAATGCAGCATCAACAATGGCGGCTGTCAGATTGACTGCAGCAACACCATTGGCTCGTTCCAGTGCAAGTGTCCACGGGGCTTTGAACTTACTGCAGATGGAAAACAATGTCAAGGTAGGTCATGTGACCTTTCACCTGTGTATTGGATAACAGACATATTGCATGGTTGATGTGTGGTGACAGATAATAGATATTGGCTACTGGTTTCCATATTACCTGTATCATACCTGTAACATAATGACGGTAACACTCTGCTCTATGGGTGTCGGAACATTTTATGACACTGGTTTCGTTTTTAAACCATTAAAATATCGAAAATACGCTATTTTGTCAGTTTAATGCATGCAAGATGCAGGTAATAAATAAAATTCTGCACTCAGTCTCAAATCATACGAATTGTACGAAACTTGTGACCATAGAAAGGACATTTGTTTCGTATAATTCGTACCTAATGAAACCTTGTGTAGAATTTTGTCTGATGAACAATTCCTTGTAGTTCTTTCTTCAGTAACGTAATTGTAAAACATTACTACTCACATTAACCACTGGTGTACTGGCTATCATATGTGACAGCAATGTATTTTCCTTGCATCGGTGACCATTGGTGTACTGGGTATGGCTGAATTAAGTCAACAGTATATAACTGTTTGATTGTGCACATTGGTGGGACAGAGAGGTAGTGGTTAAACATTGGCTCATCCCACCAAAGGCCCATGTGCAATTACCGACATGGATACCTGTTTCTGGAGTCACCACCACCAAGATATTGCAAGAATATTGCTAAAAATGGCATAAAACCTTACTCTCTGACTTTACATGCTGGTGAGCACTAAGAAGATGTACAATTTGATGGGCCAAAGCCAGAAGTTGTCATGCATAATATTGTATGTTTTCTCACCAGAATGTAGCTGTAACATTCCTGATGAGGGTTGGTGAAATTTGACTCACTCACTCACAAATATATGAATATATATATCTATATGTATCTGTATGCGAATGTAACATTTTCAGACATCGATGAATGCGCTAACCATAATGGTGGATGTCAACATAAATGTCTCAATACTAAGGGAGGCTTCAGCTGCGAATGCCCCAAGGGTCAAAGGCTACATGCTGATGGCCGAACCTGCATTCGTAAGTGCACAGCATGGCATGACGTTGTTTGGTGAAACTAACCAGTTTTCTTTCAGGCAATATAAGACAAATGTGGTAACTTGGCACGAAAACATGGAGGGAAGGTTTGGAGGATGTACAAAATAGAACCAAATATTATATTTATATTTTGAATCAAATTGTGATGAACAATTGATGGATGTAAAAGTCATTCTTTCTGTTTGCACAAAGAATCACCCTGGGTTGGAATGAATCATTGTTTATGGAATTCATACAGAAAATCATTAGATGTTTACCCCATAATTCCTGGAACTGAAGATGAGTGCCATGCCAAGTTGTGTCAGTTATAGTGAAGGGAGTTTCAGTGTTGGAAGGCCTACTATTTATGACTGATTATCTCCCCTTAAAGCACTCTCATCAGATAAAGTATGATGTATGTATTACTTATGGGATAAGTCTTTTGATGGCCTCTGGGTAATGTCTTCTGTAATATGTTTGTGCTTATTTACTACACAGTCTAGCATATAATAGATCATGGTTCCAGTGCCTCCGCATGGTTAAGGGTTTTCCATTATCATGTCAAGAGAATTTAGGATGTTTAACCTGGTACAATTAGCTTCTCCATCTGGTGATACCATGTTATCCAATGCGATACCATGTTATCCAATGCGATACCATGTTATCCAACCCTGGCCTCAGCCAAGCAAAACTGACATACTGAATCACTTTTTGAAAGTATCAAGATAAGCCACTAGCTCACTATCATATCATCATATCTGTCTCATGTTCCTTGATTATGAAAGTTTAGGGGCAACAAAAGTTGTGGTTATCAATGTTTAATGTTTTATTGCTTTCATTTTGAATTCAGTATTAGATATATGCATTCAACTTTAAGACATTTGTGTTGAGCTGTTTTCTGTTCAGATGTTGGCATTTTTGGCATTGAATTGATCATTTGTAAGAAATTCAGCATTCGTTGTCCTGTCATTAGCTTTCAACATTACCATTTGTGTTTACCATTCGACAATACATTTTACAAATCAGCATATGTCATATTTGGGATTTCACTTTCTTAGTAAAGTACAAATTCTAGTACTTTTTCGGTTGAGTCCCATCCGGGATTTGAACCCGCACCCGCAGAGTCAGGCACCTAATTGCCAGCACACAAAGTCAGCTGTCTAGCCTGCTGAGCCACCTTGACTTAATATGCTCAAAAGAAAACAAGGAATGCCCAATTCTTCCATATGATTATCGTAATTCTATCACACCATATTTCATATTGAAGTACTGGGTGTGTTATAACTATATTTTTTTTGTACCTTTGTAATCATTTCTCTCGCAGATAGTTTTATGAATTCAATAATAATTAATTTTAATTAATAATAATAATTTACTATTAGAAAACAGCCTTTGTACATAGCTTGGGGTAGGTTTGTCACTTTGTATAATAGCATAGTTGTTTGCCATGTGTGAGTAAAGACATTTTTATGGTAAAACTTTGATGAAAGCAACATAGGAATGGAGCTGACTAAACCAGGAATATCAACCAGGGACCCGTTTCAGAAAACTTTTGTGAGCCTAAGATCTCGCAAGTTTTCTAGTAGCCATTAAAGCTCCTATACCGCAACACAGGAGCTACAGATGCTATGAGAAAGGTTATGACATCATAGGATTTCAAGAGCTTTGTGAAACAGGGCACGGGCAGGCAGTTGTAGTGAACCCCTCCATCATCAAGATAATCAGACCAACTCTTCATTAAACAGGATAATTCAGTGTAAAGTCTTTGTATGGCATGCAGAAGATGTGCACAAACATGGAAAATATATTGATGTCAGCTTCTTTGAAATAAGGAACACAACATTCCAGAATATATTCTTACTCCTTCACAAGATGCACCTGCTGTTCCTCATATTACAGAATTTGACATCCATATATTTTCCTCTTAAATTAGAAGTGGCAGGAAAGTACAATTTGCTGTTTAACTATTTCAAAGACACGTGTGAGGAAGTACCTTTGTTCCTCCAGTGCAGGTCTCGACTCTAGTATCGACATGGTATGCACACTTTCATGTACTGTGATTACATTCGAGATATGGTGATAATTACTTCATACAAGGTCAGAGGTGGCCATGTTTTTCATTCGAGTAGATCAAAGTTTATCCCCAATGATGGGAAGCACTCCATCTCTCCCCAGGATGGGGAAGTGTTGACAAGTGCAGACCACTAATGAAAATTAATGTGGAGAATCTGTCACAGTAGTAGAACTCCTACAGTCTGGGGACAAAGTAGTGCATGGTAAAAACACCAGATGGTGGCAGATCACTGTGTTGGTGGCACTCACTGTTGTGGAGGAATAAACTGAGCTGAACTGAGATATAGGCTAAAGGAGTATGGGTTTTAGAGGGATATTTAGGGTAGACTCACAATCTACTCCAAAAATAAAGTTATCTTTTCCGTAAGATCAGAGACCATGTAATAGATTTTGTAGTCTCTGATAAGACATATTTACAAAAATGTAGAAAAAAATATTAAAATGGAGCCCATAACACAGCTACAGTAATCTAGACTTGCCCGTCATTCTGACCTTAACTTGACTCATCTTCATATATTCTCTAATGTGTGGAGAACTAACTGTGGGCTATCTTGTAACATATGTTACATGTAAGATGATGGAGGTTCACAGATATTCTACACATTTGTTCATGTTGCATAATAATTTTGTCCATGTATTTTGTTTTGAATTATTATTAGAATTTGACTGCTTTTTTTTCTTTGTATATCTGTTTTACTATGATAAGATATTTGTGAAAACAAGAAATTTCAAAATGCTTCTTCTTGATCAGTTTTTGATGTATTTCATGGATGAGTAAAATGTATATACATATATTGTTTTATACCTACTGTGGGGAGGTGTATAACTCATGGTATAACATACAGGGGAGATGACAGCACCATGTGGTTAATTGCAGTCCGCGGCACTGTGATTTGTTCTCTTTGTAATAAGGTTAGATTCTTCAAACATTGTGGTAGGTTTTCAGTTTAAAATATAGAGAAGATAATCACTGTGAGTAATTGGTACGTACTGCAATGGAATGTGCTGTGTGAGCCATGGCATGACATGGCATGACATGGGTTTTTCATACATGACGATAAAGGAGTTGGAACAAAGCAGGACACTTGTCAAGCGTTTGTATGGATTTAGGGGGAGGATGTTGATACACCCAATGTGGTAGGTTGTTCTACCTGATGCATGGAGGCAACAAACAACACCCTCACCCCCTATTATGTCCCCGTTGACCTCTCTGACACAACCTTGGACCTTGTGACCTTGGACCTGTAGAGGTTAAGAGATATCATGCATTGCAACATGAGTCTGTTTCTACAAACATTTGTTAATTTCCCTTAAAGCATGTACGTAAATAAAGACATGTCCTTCTATTGTTGCCAAGCACGTTGTAAAAGAGCTAAGGAAATCAGGTATTTTTAGTTAGAGTTTCAGAAGTTAATCTCACAGAAAGTCGTAAGAAGTGATGATAGAATCTACAGTGGCACCCATTAACCCACAGCACTGTGTACAGGTAACAGCAACTAGCATGTGAGATTTGATTGGTGTGTGAAAGGGCTGAGTGGGTGGGTGGGGGATGTTCTTTTGGTAGCGTGTGTGTGTTCAGTTGGACTATGATAGTTTGGTTAGTGAGGTTTGGGATCAGAGGGTGGATCATACACCTTAGAATTAGCCTAACTGAGGATGCAGGTTCTTCTATTTTAAGCATTAAGATTACATCACAGGAAAAATATTATCTTTTGGGATTTGTCCAAGATTTTTACTGAAGTACCTGTGACTGACAAACTTTGAAATAGAAGAAGTATTTATAAACATATTTTATTAGATCTGTATATTTTCTTAATTGAAAGGAGTTCAGACCTGAATTAATTATAGTGAGTAATTAATTGAGTTCAGTTCACCCCTTTGTTGGGCCTGTAATAGTGAAATGCAAGGTACATTCACAGAGTTTGTGGAGATATGATTAGAGTATCTCCTGTCAGGGAATGTCTGCTGACATTTAATGTCAGTCTGAGACAGAATATGCCTTTGAGAATGCCTTCTAAATTTCGTCTATCATAATCTGTTTGTTTTGAAAAAAAATACACATTATCATATAGAGTACAAAACGTGAGCCTAACATTTCAGTTCTCTTCTTTAAACAAGCCTACAGTGTGCAGTTTGTGCAGATTAGACCGAAATACTTTGTTGTAATTTAATTTAATTTGAATTCAGTTCATAAAGGATTTGTTATGTTAATCTGACTGGTATTTTGCATGTTTGTGTGGCTAAGATTAGTTTGTGTAGACATCCATGACAATGACTATAGGTGCACCATGCCCCATACTCTCACTCTTCAGGAAAACGCCATATTTTGTCAGTAAATTATGCAGCATGACTGCTCAGTTGCTCTTTAAGGATATGATTATGGAAACACAATTGAACTTCCTAACCTTCCCCAGGGAATCAATAGAAAATACCTCCAAGGCAGTGATTATGGCGATATGATTAACTTTAATTTCCTCCAATTTCGCTCAGTGAATCTGAGACTATTGTTCTTCGTGAAGATCCTGAACTGTTACTTAAAACTGTTCTGACCACTTGTTCAGTCACGGGGAGATAAAATAACAAAGAATGCACTCCAGATAATAGCATCCTGCTGTGGCAGCTGAATGGACAGCTCTCTACTCTTAAAATTTAAATTATTTTCACAATATGGTGTCATAATTTGAAAGCTTGGTTTTAGCTGGGAACCTATTACATTCAGCAGATCATCTTGTCCTATCAAAAGATGACCACTAGTCATTAGGGAATCGGCTGATAAACAGAGGAGCAGAAGCAAGTGATATCGATGGATTTTTTACAAAACGGTATCAGTTCGTGCACTGTTCAGCCATGACTCCCCAATCAGTACCAGTAATAAATGGCACCTCCAGGAATACTCAATTAATTTCCTTGTCACTGAAGGTGCAATAGGAAATCAAAGAATGGTCATTTGAAAACAAATATTTACATATATTTTCCATGACAATCAAGTAGAGTGTGTATCAGTCCGTGGTGGCTGCACTGGCTTATTGGAACACAACAGCCCTCAATTGCTATGCATTAGTTTGGTAGGGTTAGATACAGAATCTACTGCACGAAAAACCTTCTGCTTTTATGAATATTCATGAGACAAGTTTTCAGAAATATGGCAGTTTTATCATACATGGTTTGTTTTGTGAAACATGTAAGATCAAATTCTACAAGACATTTGTTGATCATTATAACAAGAGTCTATTTATATCTGTAAATATCTATTTGTCTGTTAGGTCATACTTAAAACTCCTGCTCCTGTCTCGTCAATATGTCAAGCTGATCTAGAATTTATAACCTCTAATATATCCTGATAAACAGAAGTTTACAATCTTTTATGCAATCCTTGTTCTTGCAGAATTAATAATCTCCAATATATCATGTTGATCCAAATGAACAGGATCTATATACCCATCTGAACCAGAGGTTATAGTGTCCTGCATATCCTGCTGAAACAGAAGTTATAACATCCGGTATATCCTACCAAAACATATTATAACATTCTTTATGTCCTGAACCAGAATTTATTATATACTGCATCTACTGCTGCCCTTGAATATAAAATCACTTATATATCCTGCTGAACTTATGTAAATAATTTCTTTTATATCCTGCTGATTCAGAGGTTATAACAATCTCTATATCCTGGAACAGAATTTATCATCTACTACACCTACTGATGTCCTTAGATATAAAATCATATATATCCTGCTGAACTAAAGTTAATAATTTCTTTTATATCCTGCTGATCCAGAGTGTATAGTTTCCAATATATTATGCAGAACTGAGTAAATTATCTGCTGTATATTCCTAAATCTCCCAATAAAACTGAAGCAGAATGTATAATCTATGTATATCCTCCTGAACCTGAGTTTATCACTGTTACATATAATGTACTGCACCCCAGTTTACGTCTCCAGTAGCTGCTACTGAAACGAGATGTCTCCTTAATGTCCTTCTGTATTGGGTCATTCCTGCCAGACAGATTTAGATGGTTACCTACAGTTCACCGACAAATCTAAATCTTGCAATTTTCTGATAAGATTTTGTGATTGTTGGATATGCAAATTACATCATTGAACCTTGCTAGAATCAGACAGAATTTCCAAGAAAAACACAAAATCAGAATTGAGATGGGAAATCTTGATCTGGTGAATTCAAAGTCAATGTTTAGCTGAATACCGCAGAACATAAAAGTTGATGTAGAATATGGTTCCCGAAGGACGTTAGCCCAGGTCTGAGTATACATTACAAAAACCCAGCAAGGACTGGTGGAGACTGGCGGCAGTTATTGGCATAATAATGCTGAAATTGACTTCGCCGATATCTTGTCTTGGGGCGGGTCAGTTGATGACGGCGCTGATTTAGCGAGGTTACACATGGAAGCTGGAGCCCATGATGTCTTGTACAACAGTCCTTCTCTGGAGTCTTGGATTAGTCATTGTGTTAGGTGGAGTTGTACACACAGACAATGTCTACACCTGTGCTCATTCAACAGGTAGGTCCAGTTTAAAATGAATTTTATTGATTGACAACTTTCAAGTTTTAATTCATGCAGCTGGCACATTGCGGCAAGTAATGGTTAGTGTTTGTGTTTCTTCCGATAAGTGCATCTGTCAACAGACTGTTGTTTCTAAGTTTAGTACTTCTTACCTGGGTAGTTACCTAGGTAGTTACCTGTTGATCCTACCTGTAAATGAAGGTAGTATTGAGTGATATAGCATTACGTCACTCAATGACTCCTAGAGGACATTTTTCAAGGACATTCTAACAAATGTTAGCAATCTAGCTTACAGCTGTGAACATGGGTAGCGTCGTTCTCGTGTCCTCTCATCTTGTTGAAGTTCTGCAAAATCGTTTTGTACAATCAATGGGAATTGCTATTAAATCACAATGTCGAGGCTGATAATGATGTAACTCATGTTCAAGTGTTTCAGGTGTCCATTAGCTGGTGGCAATTATCAATTTGTATTGGAAATCTTTAAGGCTTCCTTTTAATCAAAAATATGTTAAATTTAACAAATGTTATTTGTTTATCTATTCAATTCTTAATCAGCAGTCAGATGAAGAAAATATTGCAGGACAATGTTTCCAATGTTCAAAAGTTATTTCAGGTAGGATTCAGTTTTCAATGTGGTAAAATTATCTTTTTTATTTAAAAATAGTTTGATATTTACAAAAATAGTATTATTATTAGATAGATTTCCAGTCTGATCAACATTATGGTAAATGGTTTAATGACTAAGTAATAATGTAGACACAGAAGTCAAAAACTGTCTGTATAGTTCTACAATTTTATTCCTAAACCAGATTTAATAACTGGGGTTTGTTGTGGATAAACAGGGGAACAGAATCAAATCTGTATGCACCTCATTTGCATTCTTGTCGCTTCAGATCATTTGACTTTAATGGAATGATGTTAGTCTCATCTACAAAGATGTAGATCAGCTCTGTTGGATGGAAGTACCCCAAGTTAGGTTACAGGTCAAACCTAAGCATCTCTTGTAGTGTATTGCACAAATCACATATATACTGGACAAAATAAGTCAGGGATATTCATATTTTTATTATTGATATTTCATCAGTGTATCAATAGACCATTATTCATAATTTAAAAATTTGCATATATCCCTAACTATTTTTTGTCCAGTATATTTACAAAGTCTTGTGTTTAAACCTGAAACATTGCAGCAGAGACAGACATAGATGGATCAGAAGTAGATTACATGTTAATTTTAGTTCCATCCACAACAATGAACAGTATGTTGTGCCATGTTATTGTCAATACTTTCTAGAACTGGATTGCTTTCCATTTCAAATAATTTAATATTACCAACATATGATTATCATGTTGTAACTTTGCTCATGTACATTTTTGCAATTCTCATTTGAAAACTAACACAAAGTCACTGTGCTTCGCTTCGAGAAAAATGTTGTAAGTCATCAGCTTCATCTGAACAACAGACTGCCTTCAGTAAGGGTTTCTGAACGTGTACAAAGGTTTTCATTCTACTTTCTCTGTTAAAATTTCAACAATTATAAAGAGAATATAGAACATGAAACATAAAATTCCATGATAAACTCCATTCCTTCTCTTGGGACAGCAGATTCCATATTCCTTGTATGTTGGTTTGAGCTCGATTTAGTGCGTTGTTACTTCACTGGTGCGACACAATATTACAAGGTGCAGCCTAGTTATCAGACAAATGTCCTTCCAAGGACAGAGAGATGCATGGGATAGGAACAACTTTTGTCGTTATGTCATTATTTGTATTCCTAAAAGTGAAACTACTTAAAACAACTGACATTTGTGAAATTATGGCTGAATTATATCAGCTGACAAATCAAGAATCATTATCACAACAAATTAAAATTCTGATTCTGACACCAATTGGTGGATACTAGCATGGCTAAGGAACATCACTCTTCACAGTGTGTTGTATATCCTACACTGTATTAACAGTATATTATTAGAAGGTTTTCTCTCGCTCTTTCTCTCTCTCTCTCTCTCTCTCTCTCACTCCTTTCCTTCCTTTCTGTCCTTCCCTTGTCTCTCTTTCTCTGATCTCCAAATCTGGAGCCATACTTCTTCCCATCACATAATGCTTCCCTAAGTACAACATATTCCCTAAGTCAGTACATTCTTGGGAAAAAATGCAGTGCTGTAAAACCATTACAATTGAGCCTTAATTCAATGTACTACCTGTCAGAAGACATATATCATAGTTACACTGAAGGTAGTAGCTGGGTTAGGAATATATTGACTGGAAAATTTCTGCAATTTGAATGTTTTTTTGAAAGAAATATGAGTCTGTTGGACCCGTGTTCCTGAAAGTCGGACTTTGGAGGTCAAGGCTGTCAGAAAGACTTAAAATACAGTACACGCTAATCATAAAAATTTAGTAAACAGGCTGGGTTAGGAATATATTGACTGGAAAATTTCTGCAATTTGAATATTTTTTTGAAAGAAATATGAGTCTGTTGGACCCGTGTTCCTGAAAGTCGGACTTTGGAGGTCAAGGCTGTCAGAAAGACTTAAAATACAGTACACGCTAATCATAAAAATTTAGTAAACAGGCTGGGTTAGGAATATATTGACTGGAAAATTTCTGCAATTTGAATATTTTTTTGAAAGAAATATGAGTCTGTTGGACCCGTGTTCCTGAAAGTCGGACTTTGGAGGTCAAGGCTGTCAGAAAGACTTAAAATACAGTACACGCTAATCATAAAAATTTAGTAAACAGGCTGGGTTAGGAATATATTGACTGGAAAATTTCTGCAATTTGAATATTTTTTTGAAAGAAATATGAGTCTGTTGGACCCGTGTTCCTGAAAGTCGGACTTTGGAGGTCAAGGCTGTCAGAAAGACTTAAAATACAGTACACGCTAATCATAAAAATTTAGTAAACAGGCTGGGTTAGGAATATATTGACTGGAAAATTTCTGCAATTTGAATATTTTTTTGAAAGAAATATGAGTCTGTTGGACCCGTGTTCCTGAAAGTCGGGACTTTGGAGGTCAAGGCTGTCAGAAAGACTTAAAATACAGTACACGCTAATCATAAAAATTTAGTAAACAGAATATGAAATTAATCCTAATTCTCCTACCACTTGGTTGATGGTTTGTTTATTGTCTATTCTTTAACTTTAAAAAGCCACTGTGTCACATTTATAAATTCACAAAACTATGAGCAAAAAGTTTATGTTAAGATTTCATCAATGTCCAAATTATTTCAAGGTTAAAACTTGATCAAAGTCAGAATATGAATATGCCAAGAAAACATTGACTTCTAAGGCTTTGTTTATTGAAAACCTGTATTCATTTTCTGAGGTAGCATTACATCCAAATTCTGGGTGGCAGTTGTCCTCATAATCATATGACAAATCACTTGGTGTCAATTGTCCTGGTCCAGTGGTTGAAGGTGTGGCATAAACGTTAAAATCTTACATATGTTCTAATTTTGATTACACTTTTTCAGTAGAAAACCTAGTACTGGTACTTTCTTCAGCTGTTATGTAAGGTGGAGTGTTTTGTATGGAAACTTTGAGGATGAATATGTAGTATGATATTTGTTGTGTTATATTTTTGACAAGATAGGTGCCATGAAATTTTCTAAGACTGCTTTACCACTTCTCATTGGTGACAGCTTACTCTCACCAAAGCCTGTTACAATCAGATATATTAACAGTTGGCCTGAAGTAGCTTCGTAATCATATTATTAGAAGATGGCTTCTCTGATTTGAGTGCACTGATTGTTTGTTTTCAAAATACACTAGGGCAGTATTTTAATTAATTTAACATTTTTTTAGTTTGCAAACCAACATGAAAACTTTTTTAGAATTACTGTGTCGCGTCACTGCATTGGAAAATATAATTGTTTGCTTGCAAATTCATTCTTGGTCATGAAGCCCAAACTCCAAATGTCTGTATTTGGAACAAACTGTAAACTAATCCTGCACTTGTTAGAAAATACTGCCGCCAGTATGTTCGAGAGCTGACATTCGATGAAAAATTAATTAATATATGACATTTCCCCCAGGATGTTCAGAAATTTTGCCTACGGGGAAACAATGATGGATCATATTGGTGGTGAATATATCCTCTCATCTTGCTTTAGGTGAAAAATTTCATATATTAGGTATATTAAAAAGGTTATATGTTATATTTTCTGCTAAACCTGAAGTAGTTTAGCTGTTCTTGTGTCATTTCAATCACCTATTCATATACATAATGAAAGTTCTTCCCAAATAAGAGAACATGTAGAAATGTATGTAAATCAAAGTCGACAGCTTCAAATGTTTATAGATGTTTTTTTTATTAAATATCCAAGATTTATCTGAGGTAGAAGCTGCA
Source organism: Haliotis asinina (assembly GCF_037392515.1). Lineage (NCBI taxonomy): Eukaryota > Metazoa > Mollusca > Gastropoda > Lepetellida > Haliotidae > Haliotis > Haliotis asinina. The sequence goes on along the minus strand of NC_090295.1, from coordinate 43,041,890 downwards.
GAAATTCTCCATACGATGTCCTGACAATGTCTTGACAATTAACTACACTATTTCTATGACAGTGTTCTGACAATGTTCTACGATGATGCCATGACTAAAAGGACTCTGCCTCTTTGATTATGTCCTGATGATGAAAGACTCTCGCCTGATTTACACAAAATTTGAATAGCTCTTTACCTAATCCATGAAAGTCATTCACAGTCATTTCCAGCAGAGGAAAATGTTCTGACATCTTTAACGTGTCGGTATTCATAAATTTGCAGATCAGAATCGGCAGTTTGTGGAATGAGGCACCCACTGGAATTTGCCCGAATCTGATCAATATGCTGATAACTCTCCCAGACATGGGCACATTCGGTGCCGCCATTAAGCGTATGTTTCCAGGAATTATGACAAGTTATTTCCTCCACTTAATAATAATGATGGTATAATATGCAATAATTGTCCCCCCTCCTGCACTGGGTGTATTGTGTGATACAAGGCATCAACACATGGACGCCGCTTTCCCACACAGACTTCCACTAATAAAGCACAAACGCAGTTGTTGCCCATGTAGCTAACGGTTAGCTAAAGTTTCTATGCAAATAATGACAAGTGGTTGTTGGGTTGGGCTTTAGTTGAACAGCTCTGCGTTTAGCTGACATTGATGGAAATCACTATTGGTGATTATTTGATCGTTGGACAATGAAATTGTATTACATTACTCTATGATTGATCTGATTTCGATGTTATGATCCCAGTTTGCTTGTACACCATTGATTCTCCGGCCAGCAACACTTACACATTAGCTTTTTACGTTGGTGGTTTTATCGGAGATTTATCGTCTTTTTGACTGATCAGTCCCACTGGCTTATTGGTTTTATTGATGACGGGATTAGCGCACGTAATATTGGAAGATCAATACTGTACCAAACGGCGCTTCATTGTGCTTTTTTCTTGGGGGGTTTATGAAAGGATTAATTGTGCTGATCGATCCATATTGATGGATTACCTGATTGTGAAAGGTACCTTTAACTGCCATTGATCTGCCTTAGTTTGAAAGGTGTTTGACACTTAATGGAGGGGCTCGATGTTCACTTTCTGTCAGGGGAGGTAATTTCTTTCTAAGCAAATTCTACAGTGTGTTTCCATCATTATCAGACTTTAGTCAGCATTTTGCATCACAAAGCCAACCTTTGCAGCAAAGTATTACCTTTATTACAGTCTTACATAGTATTTTGAGAGTGAGCTTGGTTTAAGCAAGCAAGTCATCTGTGCAAAGTGAGTGAGTTTGTTGAGTGGATGTGTCAAATATATTGTCCATGTATATCTTGCTTGGGATTGATGAAGTACATGGAAAACATCCAGTTTCTCCAGTCCTTCACTACCTCCATAGAGACTTGGCAGTCACTCACCATTAAGCATCCCTGTTGGACCCTCTCATAGGATTCCAAGGAAGACTGTATCCCTTATTCTTTGTGTTTGTATCCCTATAATGATTCTAGGCAAGAAAAGATCCCTAGTAACCCATGCTTGTCACAACAAACAACAAATTAGGATAAGGTGGTAACATTGTGCCGTCTGACGTCTTTGTTTCATCATGTTCTACCAGCATATATTTATCAGTGTTCTAGTTTCAAACACTGGTTTGCTTTTGTGTTGGTACACGGGAATAATTTCATGCTGCTGCGGAACAACACTCACTAGCTCCAGATATTGATTTGTAACCGATCTTTTTGGCCTCATCATCTTTAGTTTTAATAATAGTTAGAGTATGTACTAAACAAATCTAAGGCTGCATGAAATGCTGATTCTGGATTAAACATGTTCATGTCTTGCCAACACCTGACATCTGCTGATGTTGTTATATAACCCACATCATCCCAGCTGGGAGATATATGCTGATATCCCCTCTGTAGAGGAACATATGCTCTCCTCATGTAGTGTTACTTCATTCATTGGTTCTCCTCCTACAGGTGAGAAAATCACCAGGAAACCCCTGGGTAAGACACACTCCATTTGAATGTCATTAGAATTGTTCAGTTTTTATTTGCAGAGAACAGTTTTTCACTGTCTTTTAAACTGTCACACTTTAATCCCTGTCTGATCACCCTGTTGACTATTTCTGGAACAGTTCAAATTAGTCACCATTATTTCTTTTTTTGTCCATTTAATATCGAGGTCTAGCTGGTCATGGCAGCATCAATACTACGACTGCCAGGATAGTCATTTTAGTGGAATAGCTTTCTGTTTTACTTTGATTTGTTACTTTGCAGTAGCTATTTGACATCTGGTTTTCAAGAACACAAGACATCTCTTGTCCAAGCACCTGTTTCTCTGGACTATTGATGAATGGTACTCTGATGTGCCTGGCAGCGGCTCATGCAGACATGGATATCACATGAACATGAGACATGCCGATCATAAACATTACATGTCAGTCAGTGGTGGTCAAAGCAGGAGTTGCCACCACTGATACATCAGGCACCTGCCAGTGATGTCATCATGGCTGTCTGACCTGTTACATGAACAGACCCAAATCCCTGAAGCACCAATGTCTTTCTGCGATACATCCAAATTTGTATTTCATAGATCAATGTTCATCACGAGCACTTTAGTATCAAATAGAAAACCATTTTGAAAAAAATCAAAATCATTGGCCATGTCATTATCAGCAACACATGAGACACGATTGGTTCTACAGGTTTCAGGTCAGTGATTTCAATGCATGCTACCCAAATGTCAGAGAGACACAAGAGAGCATGAGTAAGACAGGCGGACCCGTGAAGGCTTAAAAATGGGGAGCTTACGCAAGATGCACCCCCTGGATCCATAGGTCCTCTTGCTGTCCCCTTCTCTCTGACCCCTATCACTGACCACCCCCCACCCCATGCACAGCTAACTCGTCCCTCCTCACTCACTCAGTGACATCAGCATTGTTTGTCACAAATATTAGTTTAATGAACTCATGAAGTGGCAAGCATGCAAAGTAAATATTGAATCATACTGATAATTATAAATAGCTGCTTTTGTATCATTGTCTAAATTGTCGTAGCTCACCTCCAGAAACAGGTTCATGGTAATAATTCATTGTCATCATGAAAGCTCCATTAAGTTGTTTTCTTGTCATGAGGTTCATGTTATTTTTAATGAAACCATCTTTGATGAACTTTCATTGTTGAACTTGTACATTGTAACAGTAAGTTGTTCAGTGTTTGTATGGCAATACGATAATTCATATTTACTGATGAATTGCAAATGGCGGCCACATTTCAGCGGACCCACAAGTTGATCCTGTACGTAACAGACAAAACCCGTTCTACGGGAGTTACTATGGTTACCAAGATCATCGTCAAAGACAGGGGAATTATAGGACAATTCACGGGGAAGGCGAGGGTCAGTATCAGACACTCAGCGGGAGACCCCGGTATGACAACAAACCTATATTTAGCAGCAGTTCTCGTCACCGTGAGCTCTACAATCTTCCTCACAAAGAGAGAGTGTCCAAGCCGGTGACCACAGACAATCAGGTCTCCAAGAAACCACCGCCAAAACAAGTGAAGCCTAAGCTGGAACAGAAGGGTACATGGATTTAATCATGTAGAGTGAGTGAGTCAGTGAGTGAGTGAGCCAGTGAGTCAGTGAGTGAGTCCATGTCAGCGGGACAGCAATGTCACCTTGCCCTGCTGTCAACAGTTGCAGTAACAACACAGGTGCCTTTTGACAGAAGTTTGCATCACATGATATTAGTATGCAACATATAACTTGGTACACGCAAACCAATGTTATTTTTCTGTGTTGGCTGACCTCCTAGACTAGCTCTGACCCAAGAACAAACAACCAGACTTATGCGTCCATTCTCCACCGACAATACTATAGCTGGGTATTTCCCAGGTTTCTGAACATGTAGAGTATGTCCCCTTCTTCAGACACTTAAAGGTTTCAGGTAGTAAATTTGTTGGAAAGATTTAGAAACTCGTTTAAAATTCTTAGATTTAATCTTTAACTCATGTCGGTTAATGTGTTTTCAGCTCCCATCAGTGTGTTGATCAGAGCAATGGTCACAACTGGAACGCCAACCTGACACTTTCAATATGCCTGATATTTGAAACACATGTGTTGCATCAAGCAATTAATTTCCTAAATGTTGCATAAGAAATATTTCAAAGAAGCATTTTGCCAGCTTGCTGAAGAAGAATAAACAGCCAATTACAATCAAAAGCCAGAATAGCTTCACACATTCATCATAATCAGTAAAGTATTGCATAAATGGTAGCCAAGCACCTGATCGTTTAGAATTCAAAATATTTCTTGTCTTCATTTTATATTTGCTCATTGATCTGAACGCTGTGAAGTTATGTTGTTTCTGAAAATGAAAGAAAGTAAATAAAAAACAAATAGCAAATATTTCAAATGGACGCAATGAATTTGATTCTCCAATTTACATTTTGAAAATATGTCAAGTCAGCAAAACCATACATATACATATCACTTCCAGACAGCTGTGAAAATAATAGCTCAGAGTAACATGCAGGCATGCATTCAACTCGTGTATCTGTCTGTGGGAAATTAAATTCAGATTCACACTGATGGTGCAAACAAAGCACCAGTCCAAACTGTGTTTTGTCTCTTAAAATTTTAGTCTTGTTAATTTATACATGCAATACAGACACCATAAGTTTCACTGTAGTTCCATCATGTTCACCTAACTACAGTAACACACCGACACCAATACTCTGTATAGATTTTGTCAAAACTTATGCAACCATATGTTCTAAGTGAAGGCATTGATAATATACCAGACCAGATGTTCAAAGTTCAAACATCTCTTGTGCATAAGATTGAAAATATACATATAATTATCACAAAACTGATGTTCTATCATATTCCTTGAAATATTATCAATATCATTGAAAACCTAATTTTGTAAAAACAAATACATCTCCAAGCAGAACAGATATCACCATAGTTTATGTTTCAATGGATCTTGCATAACAGCACTTCTGTTAATAGGACTTTTCCAGATTGTTTGATGCATGTTTGTCGATACAACTTTAATTTCTTGATCTGGAAATGTTGGCCAATATTTCTTTACTTCATTTAACAGCATTTGCTGGTCGATAATACTGTTATTCACTCTAGAATTAACATCTAGTTTCATCATGACAATGGTTAGTAGCTAGCTTGTGTGAGAATCACTTTAACAATGCCATCATGTTTACACCTGTCGTGTTAAAGGAAACTCAGGTAAAATGAGCAAGTGGATTCCATCTTCTCTTTACAGCACTATATTCCAAACAAGGAGACAAGTCATACATTGCTATGCTTGATATGAAAGTCACAGGGACCGGTAAATACAGATTCCAGGCTGCACATCCCGTATTTCCACAATGCTCGATGTTATCTGTGCTTGACCACAAAAATGAAGGCTTGAGGCACAACTTCTTGCACAGCTCTCTTAAAGTACTTCCTTGCACAAAACCATTTTTTGCCATCCTATTTTACACATCATGCCTCCGAAAATCTCTTTTATTTTTGTAAATGAAGCTGGTCTCAGGAGTAACCTTGTTTTACACACTTCTTCAAACGTTTTTTTTGCATGATGGGTGATGTGTATCTTACTTGAGTCAATTGAATTCCGTTTTGTGTGCCTTTTCCAAAATTTGTTAATTGGTTTGTAAGGATGTCACAAACTTCATTTTTGTTACAATCACATTTGATTAACAATCTGATATATATTATTGAGGAAATTCATGTTCATATATTGGAGTATTTGAAAATCATTTATGTTTTACAACTGAACAGTATATTTATATGCCATATTTTCATTATTATCACCCATCTCAGTCATCAGCATTAACAAGTAGCTGTTATTTGCACTGATTTAATGTATTTTATGCACCATCAGTTTCATCGGCCGACATTAATTGAGACTGTCAATTAGATAGTTGTATGTGTGTGCACAGCCATTACGTTCTCATCAAGAAATCATGCACAATCTAATTTGTAACTTCGATAATTATTTTCAGAATAACAATTATAAATGATTTTCAAATATTTCGTTATTGTCAGTGTTTACTCACAAGATTACGTTGGAACTGGCTGTACTCATTTGATTTATCCCCTTGTCTCGTTCTTCAACATGTCAATCTATTACTTGATGCAGACTACTTATCTGCCTATCGAGATCTCTGTAGGGGGATTTGCAATAGATACGTATGTCTGTAGATGGTGTAGTATACTTAGTAGCAATCTGTCACTCAAACATCTTTTGTCATCTGAAGTCTGGTTCTGTCAGATTATCCGTGTTGTCAGTTATGTATCTGAATATAGTAGTTTACATGTCATACTTCCCTAGCACCATATCACAGTGAGCAGATATACTATTTCCCCACCTGTGAATGAATGGAGACAGGGTGCACTATTATAATTTGCAGATGACAGGGACTACTTATTGAAATGTCGTCTGTTGAAATGATCATTCAGCTTTTTATGGTTTTGATTTTTACATTCTTGTAAGGCAGATTTTATGTATTGTAAAGTTGACTAAGGAACATAGTATACGTATTCATCATGATTTCCACTTGTTCTTGAAAATGTCACATTACTGTCTCCTCACAGTAAGGTTAAGGACAAATAGAGCTTTTAAAATACCAAACCAGTTGTCATGAAAATATCATTTGGAATATACAACATGTATTTAAAAGGAGCATATGCTTATAGACAATATGTTGGATTCTTGACAATGATCAGGTAGACAATAGCTTGCATCCAGTTATCACCTTCACTGAGCTACCAGACATATCTCCTTGTCTATGGCTGTGGCCATTTTGTGCATGGACATGACAGATCATGCATTCCTAACAACTTATAATGTGTAACTTACAATGTGAAACTGTTGTTATTGTTATATATTAGTGTGTTGTGAATAACATTTCTGTTGACATTTTCATTATTGATTAACAGCATGGAAGATTCCTAATCGTTCATTTAATCTTTGTTAAATGATGTAGGTAACAGTGTTATTTGAAAGATACTTTGAATTTTGGAAAGTGACAGTTTTGACCTAAACTGATTCAGTGGCCCCATGTACATTGCTGGGTTGTCTTCCCAGATGTCTTTGTGTTGTGTCTGTACATGTCCTAAAATGTTTGTTAGTCTGTATGTCTTTATCATTGTTTAAACTGTATTTTGATGTTTCTGATCTGTCTTACATTTTCATTTAGATATATGTTTTGCTGAAAACCTTTGTTTTTACAAAGAAATCTTCTGTTTTAAATCCTGCTACAAAGCCCAATGTTCATTTTGATTTAATGAATGTGTCTTTTTGTCCTTGCCATTGTACCTGTCAATTCATCGTTAACTTTCATGTTACAAAGATTGAATTCAGTGTGACTGAGTTCCAAGTTTATTTGTGTACACCCAGTGCTTGCTTTATGCTTCAATTCTTATCCGTTAAATTTATCACCAATTAGACCAAACTTTTTGGTATGTGCTCAAACTGCAAGACTGTTTTATTTGTATCACAGATATATGTATTTGTAACATTGTTGATATTTTGTGTTCAAATACAATGATATAATGGTGTGTGGCCACTTTAAGAATCCTATGTAAAATTGCGAGCAGTACTCAGACCATTTTGTATTTGTTCTGTAGAAATGGTGGAAGGTATATAGAACAAGAGCAAAGCAACTATATACCCAGTTCATTCACATGTGTCATTGGTAGAGAGTGCAGGATGTGCAGGCCTTGTGCTAAAAATACAACTATTTTCAGTTGGCCATATTATGGCAGGGTCAGGGTTAGGTCAAGGTCAAGGTGATTGACAAGGTTAGGCAAGGACAAACACAAGGTTACAATAAGATTTTCTTTTTCATTATGATGAGTGTTAGGGTTTGGTTCCTTTAGGGTCATGGTCTGGGTAATGGACAGTTTTAGGGTCCAGGCTAGCTATTCTCGAAATGTTCGTAGCCCTACGAACTTCTTAAGCCCATTCTTAACACATTGGCTACGATCAAAGTTAAAAATTCTAAGGGCTATGAACGTTTCGAGAACCCTATTGTACAAAGCAGCCTTAGTGCTTCAAATGTCATAAGTTTGTAATAATGTATGGAAAATATGATCATCTTATTATGGCTAAAGTTGCTGTATACAGTGGTATGCAGGTGAGGTTGAGAACTGAGTTGGGTTATGTTTAGTATCAGGGTTAAGGTGAAGGTCAGAGTTTAGGTCAGTGTATTCAATCTAGGTAAGGGTTTACGGTTTGGGTACGTGTCACAGTTAAGTTCAGGGTTTACAATCTATGTGAGGGTCACAGTTAAGGTCAGGGTTTATAGTTTAGGTGAGGGTCAAAGTTAAGATCAGGGTTTATGGTTTAAGTGAGGGTCATGGTTAAGGTCAGGGTTTATGATTTGGGTCAGGGTCACATACAATACCATTCACTTATGATGTTTTGCACACTCTACTAAAGACACATGTAAACAATGCTACACTAAGAACATTTGGTATCTATTTTCTCAGACTTAAATTTTTGTATGATAACATCAAATTTAAACAGAATCTGTTGTGAGATGGCAAAAAATATTGTAAAGAAAATGTTCCACATTATCAGGTTTCCCTTATGTGATGTCGACAAACTAATCACATAGCTAGATGTATTATTGATAATATCCTGTGCCTGAGGCTACCTAGAAGCGAATCTCTGTCATCATCTCCGCTGCTTCTATACCAGACTCCATGCTCAATGATTACTGTCATTTCTAATCCAATCTCTTTCAACATTTAGTTCTCAATAGATGTACTAAAACTCACGCTGGCAATACCATTGTCTGTTTCATACAGTAGCCCGATAGATGATCATTTTGAATGTCTGCAACTTTTTTGCTGAGAAAACTTAGGTATTAAAAATCTATCAACATAGAGACAATCTGTTGTAGTGTTCTGATATCACAGTAGGAGATAGTGTTGCAGTGTTCTGACATCACAGAAGGAGATTGTGTTGTAGTGTTCTGACATCACAGTAGGGGCATGTCTTGTAGATTTCTGACATTACAGTAGGAGATTGTCTTGTAGATTTCTGACATCACAGTAGGCAATTGTCTTGTAGTGTTGTTACATCACAGTAGGAGATTGCTTTGTAATGTTCTGACAGTACAGTAGGATATTGTCTTGTTAAATTGTTACATCATAGTAGTGTTCTGTCATCACAGTAGGACATTGTCTTGTAGTTTGGGGGCTTCACTGTTGAAGACAGTCTTGTAGATTTCTGACATCACAGTTGGAGACTGTCTTGTAGATTTCTGACATTACTACTACACCATCACATTCATGGAATGATTTTCACTTATAATATAATAGTTATAATAGTTTTTGCATGATTCAATTTGCCCATGTCATATGTTGAAACAGTATTTCATGGTCTTGAATTGTTTTTGATTGCTATGTATTGAGATAATGCTACAACTTCAGGCTATCAAAAGTCTCCTGTGAAATGCATTTGCATATTGAGTGAAGGAGATGACTTATATTTATCTCCTTCAAAACACTTTGAACACTGTATTACAAAGTTAACAACCGAGGATTCAAACTGATGAATAGTGGATTCTGGCCGGCAGCAAGGGAAGCAACTCATATGAGGGGACTGACAGCTCCATTGTATTACACTTTGAAACAAATGTGCCAGACAACCGATATTTCATTTATTCAAATAATGCAAGTTTCTTTTCAATTATAAAAAATTATGTGGGTATTGCATGTTGTCAGGTGCCATCATTCTCTTCTTAGTCCCTGACATATCTATTTCTTCAGTCACATTTGCTTTTGTTTAGTATTAATGTTTCCTTTTCCTTGAACATGATTCTTTTCTGCAGGTAATTTTCACCTTAGAATTTATGATGTGTATCACTTATAGTGAAGTATTTCATTTTACCTGAACCTTTTACCATTGTGTTTTACCTGAATATTTATTTCCCTGTTGATACTTTTTGTTATCAGAGATACAGAATGTCTTCTCTGTTATTGATGCTTGTTCCCCAATTATTTGACCAAGTTCACCTACTTTGTTTTCAGGTTTCCATATTCATAATCATATTTAGGCCTTGCATATCTATTTTATTGCTTACAGATCTTCTGACCTTCAAACTTCAAACTGTAGGAAAGAAAAAAGACAAAAACAAAACAAGGCAGGACAGATTTTATTTGTTATGTCATGGATCCTCCAGTTGTATTCATTCATGAATAATAAAAACAACTTGAAACAAAGTTTTCAAAGTTTGAAAAATAAGACTGTAAGATGTATTGGAGCAAGACTTCAACTATGCAAGACAGTTTCTTGGACACTAAAATACTGGTATCTGTTCTCAAAGACTTAGCTGAATTAGCTATCAACATTTGTGTTAAAATCAGTGCTTCAAGCACCTCAGCGAGTGTGAACTTGAAACACAAAGCCTCTAAAATACTCATCTGAGGTTTTGCTTTGACTGGTGATTTTATTTTTTTCCCTCCTGCCAAGAAATAAAATTGCTCTGGCCTAACAGGTTCTCGTGACACATCCGACAACAAATGTCTCTTTGACAATGAAAAGAATTCAAGGAATTTACATATGACTAAAAGTTTAAGAGAATTTTGTCTTCCATTTATGCCAATCAAACTCAGTTTTTAGGATGAATGATACATGCTATACAATCTATTTTCTAAAAATGAAATTATTACCTGTAAATAAATATTGTCAGAATCTGTAAATGTGACCAATATGTCTAAGTGACACATTTTATCATTTTCAATACTCACAATTTTAGACACTTAGTGCTATAGGGGGTGTCATCTGACACAGTTAGACACCTGGAGCTTGGTAAAAGGGTCTGTATTGTAGAACAATGCAAGAGATCAATGTGTCTGTGTTTTTATTTGCACTCAAGTGCTGCATTATTTAGTTTATCCCCCTTCCTTTGTGTCATCCTCCATCTTCCCTCCAGTGTTTTCTACCTCTGTTTATTTGGGCACAATTACCCCTCAATGTGCAGTTCCTGTTTTGACAGTCACGTCTGCGATATTTTGCTTCTTGTGTTCTTGTCACCATGGTAACAGGGCCGCTCATCCACTGGATAGAATGCCAGCATACACTAAAATTATATTTTCTTTTTTCAGTTTCACCCAAATATTTTGTTCTGTTCTTTAAGACACTTTTGTGTCCCAAAACTTTAAAACACTTGCACAAATTCCTTGGCACTAATTCTTTTTCCTTACTCGAATTCTGGATGATGTGGGTTTTTTTCATATCTATGTTCTGAAATGAAAATATTTGATGTTAAATCTATGTGAAATTATTGCAAGTATTAACATTGTTTAATTAATGCTTTGCCTTTCAGCATTTCCGCTAACTCTGCATTTGCCTTGTTACTTTGAAGCTAAAGCTTTAATGTAGTAATTGCAATTTTTATGACTGACTTCAAGCCCACTAGTGCTCATTGCTCTGAAGAAAACTACTTAATTAGTCAATCTCAAATAGAAATATTTCCTCATTTCATCTCAAAGATTGCAGTAAGATTTCTTTCTTCATTAATTTAATCATTGCAGCATTTCCCATCTTACATGTAGGATTATTTGAGTTTTCTGTATTTGTGAAAGAGTTGGATTGGCAAGGAAGTTTAAGTGAACTTATCAACTGTCTGATTTATTGTAGCTGTGTCGGGCTGTGGACAGAATAATGGAGGCTGCCAGCACATCTGCGTTGACGGCTACAACGGGCACTTCCATTGCCGATGTCGTGAGGGTTACCGACTTGGCCGTGATATGAGAACATGTGAAGGTAGCTTGGCTTGATCAGGGTCTAGTATCTCATGTACAAGAGGATGCATGTCAGTCATAACTGTCAGTTGTATCAATGTTTTATTTCTCCCGGTTGTAGCTATCAGTCGGTACAGGTATTGTAACTTTCCCCAATGTAGCTGTCAAGACATAGCCTCAGTGTAAGCTCTCATTATCGTAGCTATGAGATGAGGCTCTCTTTTTTAGCTTCATGATTTAGCTCTTTTTTTTTGTAGCTCTATCCATTGTAGCTCAGTTGTAGACCCCTGTTGTGTCCTGCACTTCAATAGGAACTGATATCAAGCTTACCAGCTTTAATGTGTATCTCTGTTTTGAAAATAGATGCTCATGATGTCAATCACTGGATAGCCTGGTGTAGGCTATTATTTACAGAATGTCTTCATATTACTGGAACATTGCATTGTTGAGTAAAGCATTAAACAACAAACAAGCAAAATGTAGCTTTTTGCTGTACCTCTCCCTATGGAAGCTATGTGTTATAGGTCTTCCTATTGAAACTGTCTCAGTGTTCTGTTATTTGTCTGACTAGTAATTTGTAGCTGTTTTAATTCTTTCCAATGCAGCTGTAAACTGTATCTGTTGTAGTTCAGTCCAGTGCAGCTATAAACTGTATCTGTTGTACTTCAGTCCAGTGCATCTGTAAAGTGTATCTGTTGTACTTCAGTCCAGCGCAGCAATAAACTGTATCCGTTGTACTTCAGTCCAGTGCAGCTGTAAACTGTATCTGTTGTACTTCAGTCCAGTGCAGCAGTAAGCTGTATCTGTTGTAGTTCAGTCCAGTACAGCTATAAACTGTATATGTTGTAGTTCAGTCCAGTGCAGTTGTAAACTGTATCTGTTGTAGTTCAGTCCAGTGCAGCTGTAAACTGTATCTGTTGTACTTCAGTCCAATGCAGCTGTAAACTGTAGTGCTCAGTGTAAAGTCTGCCCAGTGAAGCTATGAACTGTGTCTCTGTTTTAAATCTGCCCACTGAAGCTGTAAACTGTAGTTTAGTTTGAGAGGTAGTTTACAGTAGTTCTGTCCATAGTCAGGTGTATTCTCCTGTGACCCCCAATGCCTGTAAATACTGACCTCTTAAGTAATGTATGAACATATCCTGATTCGTGTAAACTGCAGTTATAATGAGTTTCCTGATCTGAAGCCTGGGTCTCGTGTTTTGTGTGAAACTGAGATTTCTATGTGTTCCTGGCAATCATGAAGTGCTTGGTAGATGTTGATCAGAGCTCCATGACCTCATTCAAACATTCTGCAATGGCTGTTTGACTAGGGTCAAACATCTAGCTAAATGGTACTATGTACTTCCTTTGATAACTGCTCTACTGCTATCATACCTATTCTTGTTTGTTCAGTACAGTGTTTCTGACACTTCTATACTTTAAAAATCATTCTTAAAGAATATATCAAGAATCGAAGGGTCTTTCAGTCAATGGCAATTTAGTTTGATCTCCATTATACATTCAATAGATAAATTACACCCAAATGAAATATATTTACCTAATATTTTGGGTTTTTTTTAACAGACTAAAACTGATAGATAGGCTGAATTATGATTATATTTCTCATTTGAATTTCCAACCACCCGAACCTTGATTACTATTTGTACCAAGATGATTCTCACACAGCGATCAAACACCTATCAAAATCCCTAATGGCATTGTTGAACAGCATGAAAGGTTTCATCAAGAACAGGAAACGACAAGTGTCCAGAACTGGAATCAGAGCCAGATTGAGCACTGTAAATAATTCTCTAGGCCAGGTTGATATATCAGATTGATGATCACTAGATATGTATTTTATGTCATCTGACCTGTGATCTACTCAATAATCCTGACCATAGATCTAGGTAGTGATGTAACCTGTAAGTCTGACCAAAGACTAGATAGCAATCTAACCTGTAAGTCTAGGTAGTGAGCTTACCTGTAAGTCAGTCGGTTGGTCTAACTTTTAGGTCCGACATAAGATCTAGGTTAAGTGATGTAACCTGTAAGTCTGACCAAAGATCTAGATAGTTATCTAACATTTAAGTCAGTTCATTGGTCTAACCTGTAAGTCTGACAAGTAGTCTGATCTTACCCTATAAACCTTCACAGTGATCTAAACTGTAAGTCTTCCCAGTGATCTAACCTGTAAATCTGATGTGATTACAGAAGAGAACCCCTGTCGCCGACGTAATGGCGGATGTGAACACAAGTGCGTCTCCTCCAGCGGTAGAGCAACCTGTCAGTGCTTTGCTGGCTTCAGGATAGCTTCAGACTCTCGGTCTTGTATTGGTGAGTCTCGTGTCATGTGACCAGTCACATATCCAGTTATGCATCTCCTATTTCAGAATCCAAAAGGATTCTTCTATTGACTTCTGCTATTTTTATAGTATCAGTGCGGGTGTTTTTTAAATTATTTTTGGATTTCATATATTTGGGAAATTAGGATAAGCAACTGATATCCATGGATTATAAGCTATCAAATCTGATATCCATAAACTGTTTAGATTTTAGCAGCTGTTATATGTGTATTGTTTACATAAAGCAGTTGATATATATGTGTAACTGCATTATCAACAGATCATATCCTTCAGATATTAATAGCTGACATTCATTTATTTTTTAGATATCATCTCTTGATATCCATGTGTAATAGATATGAACAGCTGATATCCATGTATTATTGATATTCAGCATCTGATATCCATGTAATATGGGTATAAACAGTTGGAATCTATTTATTATAGATATAAATGACTGTTATCCATGTATTATTGATATTTAACATTTGTTATCCATGTAATATAGATATAGCCAACTTATATCCATGTATTATTAATGTATAACATCTGATATCCATGTAATATTTAGATATCAATGAATGTGAGATCAGCAATGGTGGGTGTTCCCAAGCTTGCGTCAACACCAAGGGATCCTTCGCCTGTACATGCACACCAGGCTTCCAGCTGGGTGTCGATGGCCGTTCCTGCTACAGTAAGTCCACAGTGTTGTCCAACCAAGGATATATACCAAGTTATACCATGGCAGACCTGAAGACAACATGTTGCTATTGTATGACATTCTGAAGTGATTCAGACTGTTATATCACTATGCTTGTGAACATAAACCCTGAATGGGAAAATGTTGGTTTGATACGGCAATTATCCCATATCGTGACAAGGCCAGGTAACACTTCTTGCAGCCATTTGACAGCTGAAGAAAAACATTCATAAAAAATAGGTTCCCCAAAAACGACAAGGATAAATCACATTTCCAAACCTTTTAACATGTGTCTGTCAAATCTGCCATAGAGGTGTATAATAAAGTGAACATTAGCTGTTGATTAACATAGCCAATCTGACAAGCATGAAGCTGCATTGCTGTTTTACTGCATGCTGCACATGTTATATACTTATGTAAAGCTTCTGTGCATAGTGTACATGATGTGGAATACATGCATGACCTGTATTCCCCAGCATAATGAGAGGTCAGGCGATCATGTTAGCTAGGAAGGCAATGTTGTTAACAGCTCGGAAATTACTCAATTTTTAGATTTTTGTAATGGGACCCTTCTTTCTGAATTATACATATAGAATACTTGTATTTCCCATATTAGGACATTTCCTGATTAATGGGGTAGATTAAGAGTACAACTGTTTATACAGTAAAAGGAATCATGTAGAAAGAATCACCCAGAAACATTTTGTCATCTGTTAGCCAGTGTCTCTCCTCCCGTTTACAAAATATGTCTCGCCAAATCAGCCCCGAGCAGGCTGACACGGTCACAGTTGAGGGGATGTATCTAGTGATGAAAGCAAATGTTTAATCTAATTTCAAAATTGAGTTAGACTGCATGCCATGTAATTGCAGAGTGGAAAAGACAATTTGGGGAATATTTCTGCTGTTAGTAGAGTGTTACAAATGTCTGATTAATCCTTTCAGCAAAGATTTTTGTTATGGGCTGAGCTGTTTAGATCCAAGTATATATGCATATGAAGCTGGTATATATGTATGTGAAGCCAGTATATAAGCATGCAAAACAAGTAAATATGCATGTGAAGCCAGTATATAAGCATGAGAAGCCAGTATATATGCATGTGAATTCAGTATCTATGCATGACAATACTATACTGTAGCTATCAGTTCTGCTGTACAACAACTAATTATAAAATTCTTAGACTGCTTACATCTAAGTTTGCTTTATGCTTCCTTACTTTAATCATGAATGAAAATTTGAAATATTTGAAAAATACTTATAGAACTAATGTCTGATCTGAAATGTTCCTTGTGTTTGATATTAAGTATTAACTGTGTGATCTTTTCAGTATCTTATATCAACACAAATTGAGCTTCTTGGTAAACCATTTCATCAGGAATTCAAACAATTTTGTGAACATTGTGCAATCAAAACCTGATTAACAATTTTTGTATTAACCATGGCTGTGGAATAATGTTCATGTGTAGACATTCCTGACATTAAGTGTCCAAAAGGGTCCTCTACAAACAGGGTTTCGCTGTTACAATGATATTGAAAAGATCACCATTTTGTAACACTGCATTGATGATAACCTGTAAATGTAATATGGTAACATGTGATTGTAACACTTCATGTGACTACTCAGGAATGTACGCATGACATCTGGGAGGGGCAGGTCACACAAAGCTTCCAGGGCGTTACCATGGCCACCAGAATTGGAATTACATGGCTATAGTAACCAGGGCCTCCTTTCACAAAGCACTAAGGTGACCATGAGTCACTAAGGTAAACTTAGTGCAGTTTTAAAGAATGTGAGTTCAGGTTAACCTTAGTAAAGGTTGGTAAATGAAATGAGTTCCAGGAATATTCTTAGAAACTGGACTTAAACGCCAGTGCATCAGGACGATGATGCAGCATGAAACATTGTCAAATCTTCTCACAGAGTTTTTAAACTATCAGTATGTCAGTTGTGATGCTGCTTTCAACAGTTTTGGGAGTTAAATGTGTTGGCTAGTTAATTCCATTGAAGCTATGTGACATGCCCCTCCCCCTGCCTGCTTACTGGGGCACTGCAGGGGAACTTGCTTCTCCCACTGGATGCTATATACTCTCTCTCACAGAGGCCCCAGAAGTTAATGAGTCTAGACCCAAACAGGAGGGTAAAGGTATGAGGCCATGTCTCTGTGCACCTTTCTGTCACAGTCCCATGTGTCAGTCCATCAGTCCAGTCGTCTGTCCACCTGTGTGTCCATCAATATACAACTGTCTGCCTGTCCATACTCTGGTCAAACTGTCTGTCCACTTGTCCACCCAACAGTCTACAACTGTCTACCTGTCCATTCTTTGGTCAAATTGTCTGTCTACCTGTCCATCCAACAGTCAACGACTGTCTACATGCCCATCCTTTGGTCAAACTCTCTGCCTGTCCATCCATCACACTGCAACTATCATTCTGTCTGTCCTTTGATCAAACTGTCAGTCTAGCTATATGTCCATTGGTCAGTTTAACTCTCCATCCATTGGTCAAACTGTCTGTCCTTGTGTTTAACACACTATCTTCCTTCTTGCAGCAGTTGTTTGTCTCTTTTCTGAATATCAACCTTTCAATCTTCCTTCTTACAATACAGCCCTTGTCAATCTGTTGTCTCAGTATCAGGTATTCCTTTTTCCTCCATCCACCAATAAAGCCCATGTCAATCTGTTGTCTCTGTATAAGCTATTCCTTTTTCCTCCATCCTCCAATAAAGCCCATGTCAATCTGCTGTCACAGTATCAGCTATCTCTTCTTCCATCCGCCAATAAAGCCCTTGTCAATCTGTTGTCACAGTATCAGGTATTCCTTTTTCCTCCATCCTCCAATAAAGCCCTTGTCAATCTGCTGTCTCAGTATCAGGTATTCCTTTTTCCTCCATCCGCCAATAAAGCCCATGTCAATCTGTTGTCTCTGTATAAGCTATTCCTTTTTCCTCCATCCTCCAATAAAGCCCATGTCAATCTGTTGTCACAGTATCAGCTATCTCTTCTTCCATCCTCCAATAAAGCCCATGTCAATCTGCTGTCACAGTATCAGCTATTCCTTTTTCCTCCATCCTCCAATAAAGCCCATGTCAATCTGCTGTCACAGTATCAGCTGTCTCTTCTTCCATCCTCCAGTAAAGCCCTTGTCAATCTGTTGTCACAGTATCAGGTATTCCTTTTTCCTCCATCCGCCAGTAAAGCCCATGTCAATCTGTTGTCACAGTATCAGCTATCTCTTCTTCCATCCGCCAATAAAGCCCTTGTCAATCTGTTGTCACAGTATCAGGTATTCCTTTTTCCTCCATCCTCCAGTAAAGCCCATGTCAATCTGCTGTCACAGTATCAGCTATTCCTTTTTCCTCCATCCTCCAATAAAGCCCATGTCAATCTGCTGTCACAGTATCAGCTGTCTCTTCTTCCATCCTCCAGTAAAGCCCTTGTCAATCTGTTGTCACAGTATCAGGTATTCCTTTTTCCTCCATCCGCCAGTAAAGCCCATGTCAATCTGCTGTCACAGTATCAGCTATCTCTTCTTCCATCCGCCAATAAAGCCCTTGTCAATCTGTTGTCACAGTATCAGGTGTTCCTTTTTCCTCCATCCTCCAGTAAAGCCCATGTCAATCTGTTGTCACAGTATCAGCTATCTCTTCTTCCATCCGCCAATAAAGCCCTTGTCAATCTGTTGTCACAGTATCAGGTGTTCCTTTTTCCTCCATCCGCCAGTAAAGCCCATGTCAATCTGTTGTCACAGTATCAGCTATCTCTTCTTCCATCCTCCAGTAAAGCCCATGTCAATCTGTTGTCACAGTATCAGGTATTCCTTTTTCCTCCATCCTCCAGTAAAGCCCATGTCAATCTGTTGTCACAGTATCAGCTATCTGTTCTTCCATCCGCCAATAAAGCCCTTGTCAATCTGTTGTCACGGTATCAGGTGTTCCTTTTTCCTCCATCCGCCAGTAAAGCCCATGTCAATCTGTTGTCACAGTATCAGCTATCTCTTCTTCCATCCGCCAATAAAGTCCTTGTCAATCTGTTGTCTCTGTATAAGCTATTCCTTTTTCCTCCATCCGCCAGTAAAGCCCATGTCAATCTGTTGTCACAGTATCAGGTGTTCCTTTTTCCTCCATCCGCCAGTAAAGCCCATGTCAATCTGTTGTCACAGTATCAGCTATCTCTTCTTCCATCCGCCAATAAAGCCCTTGTCAATCTGTTGTCTCTGTATAAGCTATTCCTTTTTCCTCCATCCGCCAGTAAAGCCCTTGTCAATCTGTTGTCACAGTATCAGGTATTCCTTTTTCCTCCATCCGCCAGTAAAGCCCATGTCAATCTGCTGTCACAGTATCAGCTATCTCTTCTTCCATCCTCCAGTAAAGCCCATGTCAATCTGTTGTCACAGTATCAGGTATTCCTTTTTCCTCCATCCTCCAGTAAAGCCCATGTCAATCTGTTGTCACAGTATCAGCTATCTCTTCTTCCATCCGCCAATAAAGCCCTTGTCAATCTGTTGTCACAGTATCAGGTGTTCCTTTTTCCTCCATCCGCCAGTAAAGCCCATGTCAATCTGTTGTCACAGTATCAGCTATCTCTTCTTCCATCCGCCAATAAAGTCCTTGTCAATCTGTTGTCTCTGTATAAGCTATTCCTTTTTCCTCCATCCGCCAGTAAAGCCCATGTCAATCTGTTGTCACAGTATCAGGTATTCCTTTTTCCTCCATCCGCCAGTAAAGCCCATGTCAATCTGTTGTCACAGTATCAGCTATCTCTTCTTCCATCCGCCAATAAAGCCCTTGTCAATCTGTTGTCTCTGTATAAGCTATTCCTTTTTCCTCCATCCGCCAGTAAAGCCCATGTCAATCTGCTGTCACAGTATCAGCTATCTCTTCTTCCATCCTCCAGTAAAGCCCTTGTCAATCTGTTGTCACAGTATCAGGTATTCCTTTTTCCTCCATCCGCCAGTAAAGCCCATGTCAATCTGCTGTCACAGTATCAGCTATCTCTTCTTCCATCCTCCAATAAAGCCCATGTCAATCTGTTGTCACAGTATCAGCTGTCTCTTCTTCCATCCTCCAGTAAAGCCCATGTCAATCTGTTGTCACAGTATCAGGTATTCCTTTTTCCTCCATCCGCCAGTAAAGCCCTTGTCAATCTGTTGTCACAGTATCAGGTATTCCTTTTTCCTCCATCCGCCAGTAAAGCCCATGTCAATCTGTTGTCACAGTATCAGCTATCTCTTCTTCCATCCGCCAATAAAGCCCTTGTCAATCTGTTGTCACAGTATCAGGTATTCCTTTTTCCTCCATCCGCCAATAAAGCCCATGTCAATCTGTTGTCTCTGTATAAGCTATTCCTTTTTCCTCCATCCTCCAATAAAGCCCATGTCAATCTGTTGTCACAGTATCAGCTATCTCTTCTTCCATCCGCCAATAAAGCCCTTGTCAATCTGTTGTCACAGTATCAGGTGTTCCTTTTTCCTCCATCCGCCAGTAAAGCCCATGTCAATCTGTTGTCACAGTATCAGCTATCTCTTCTTCCATCCGCCAATAAAGTCCTTGTCAATCTGTTGTCTCTGTATAAGCTATTCCTTTTTCTTCCATCCGCCAATAAAGCCCATGTCAATCTGTTGTCACAGTATCAGGTATTCCTTTTTCCTCCATCCGCCAGTAAAGCCCATGTCAATCTGTTGTCACAGTATCAGCTATCTCTTCTTCCATCCGCCAATAAAGCCCTTGTCAATCTGTTGTCTCTGTATAAGCTATTCCTTTTTCCTCCATCCGCCAGTAAAGCCCATGTCAATCTGCTGTCACAGTATCAGCTATCTCTTCTTCCATCCTCCAGTAAAGCCCTTGTCAATCTGTTGTCACAGTATCAGGTATTCCTTTTTCCTCCATCCGCCAGTAAAGCCCATGTCAATCTGCTGTCACAGTATCAGCTATCTCTTCTTCCATCCTCCAATAAAGCCCATGTCAATCTGTTGTCACAGTATCAGCTATCTCTTCTTCCATCCTCCAATAAAGCCTTTGTCAATCTGTTGTCTCAGTATCAGGTATTCCTTTCCCCTCCATCCTCCAATAAAGCCCTTGTCAATCTGTTGTCTCAGTATCAGCTATTCCTTCTTCCTCCATCACACAATATAACTCTTGTCAATCTGTTGTCTCAATATCAACCTTCCAATCTTCCTCCTTACAATACAGCTCTTGTCCATCCATACATCTTTCCAAGTTTTAACTCCATCTAAATGTCCACTCCCTTGACCACTCTGACTATCAATCTGTTTTTCCATCTGTCTGTCAACCTTTCAGTCCACCCATGTCCACCTGTGTGTCCACCCCAGTGTTTCCTCGACCTGTATTTGATGTGCATGCACCTCTGTCCAAAAGATATTTATCATTCTGTCTGACAACACAATTTGCAGAGGAGAGTTTTGTTCAGAAAATGGTATGACAAAGTGATTTGTTTTGCTCTGATTTTTAATGTCTCAGTTTCTTTTTGGAACTGATTTATAATTTATTATATGAATTCAGATATATGTGCAATTGTTTTACATTGTCTTTAATGAAAATGAGGAATTAATTATTTACTTATGAAATATTCTCTTTGATGAAACTGACATATTGAAGAAGCACTGCACTCCACCCCTACAGCACAACCTCCTACACACAGTCACCACCATCACCAGCACCAGTTTCCATGGCAACTGTTTGTGTTGCTTTTTGTTGTACTGATACTTGGCAACACAGTTATCACTGTATCTCTCTGTTTAATGTGTGATGGTAAAGTGTGTATTTTTGTAATAGTTTTGTGTGTACGGAATGACTTTTGTTTTGCAATTTCTGTTTTTGTCAAAAATTTTGTTATGTATGTATTAACTGCTGGGCATAAATTATTGTTCAAATATTTAGCCATGCCATGTTCATTCAGCTGTACATAGATATGGGCTGAGTGCAAGTAGTATTTCTTCAAATCCTGATGTGATGTCTTTATAAATGATATTATCCAGAATAATATGTGAATATATGTTATTGTTCAGGGTTGAGAGGAGCCATGGGGTACATCTCTGAGGGAGAGAAGGGTAGGGAGAACAGATCTCACAGCTGGCAGAGCAGACTCACCTGCACACACCTGGAAACTGGCGTTGGGGGTATATGCACACACCAGGAATTTGGGAGTGACCTATACACACACACCATACACACACTTGGCAGGGGGACACAGACCTACACACACCTGACAGGGGGACACAGACCTACACACACCTGACAAGAGGACACAGACCTACACACATCTGACAGGGGGACACAGACTGACACACACTTGGCAGGGGAAGACAGACATACACACACCTGGCATGGAGAGACAGACATACACACACCTGGCATGGAGAGACAGACATAAACACACCTGGCAGAAAAAGACATACACACACCTGGCAGGGGGAGACAGATATACACACACCTGACAGGGAGAAACAGACCCACACACACATGACTGGGAGAGACAGACATACATACACCTTCTTGGAGGAACTGACATACACACACCTGGCAGTGAGAGACAGACATACACACACCTGACAGGGAGAAACAGGCCTACATACACCTGACTGGGAGAGACATACACATACACACAGCTTGCTGGAGGGACTGACATACACACACCCGGCAGTGGGAGACAGACTTACCCACACATAGGCAGGGGAGATAGACTGAAACACAGTTGGCAGGGGAAGACAGACATACACACACCTGGCAGGGAGAGACAGACATACACACACCTGACAGGGAGAAACAGACCCACACACACCTGGCAGTGAGAGACAGACATACACACAGATTGCCAGATGGACTGACATACACACACTTGGCAGTGGGAGATGGAGTTGACACACACTTGGCAGTGGAAGACAGACATGGCAGGGAGAGACAGACATACACACACCTGGCTGGGGAAGACAGACATACACACACCTGGCAGGGAGAGACAGACATATACACACCTGGCAGAAAAAGACCTACACACACCTTGAAGGGAGAGACAGACATACACATACCTTGCCGGAGGGACTGACATACACACACCTGGCAGTGGGAGACAGACTTACACACAACCAGCAGTGGGAGACAGACATACACACACCTGGCAGGGAGCGACAGACATACACACCAACCTCCCCTCAGTTTTGAACTGTCATGACAGCCTCTTGAATCCAACCATTACAAATATGCCAACGTTAATTATACACAGGCTATTCATGCAGGGGAATAAGAACAATTTTATGAACCTGCCAGTTATGAGAACTGTGCTCACTGTGTTGAAGAATTAACTGTTAATTGCCTCAAGTTAGTTTTACAGTTTTAGGCAGTTTTGAAGCGTTTTTTCCTGTATTCACAACAAGCTTGCTACTCCAAATATCAACTGTTGAAAGAAGGATGGTTATCACATCATGGCTAACAGGCCAATATCCAAACATTCCAAGAGCACTCATGATTTGTTGTTTTTATTTTTATGACATGCACATAATGTAGAGATTGAATTGATATCATAGCTGCCACACCCTTTTATTAAACATCTGGATGTGAAAAACATATTTACCTAAGCGTGGGACATTTGAAGAGAAGTTAGCCAGTTGATAACTGTCACACCCATGCTCTAGGCAAGGAAATTCAATTTTTCCTAAAAGCTCATGAAACTCCTCCACTCTGCATTATGAGCTCTTGTGAGAAAACCTAATGTGAACGTTTTCACTTCAATAGGCCAGATTAAATATTTTTTTACACTTTGCTTATTAACTGCTTACCTATTAGGATCCAGTCGCAAAGGGAAACAAAGATATAAACAAAAAGATACAGGTAGATGGATGGTAGATGGATATTGTAATGTTGTTGTAAACTATCACCGCTCTGTTGTATGTGCTTCCGAGGACAACAGGCTCCTGTACCTCATCTTTGTTGTGAGTGCTAGCAAAAGGGGATCAGTGGTCTGGTGGTGTAATATGGCAGTTCCACCACTGACTCTTCCACCATTGGTTGGTGTAATATGACTCATCCACAATTGCCTGGTGTAGTGTGGCTGATCCACCATTGGCGGGTGTAATATGGCTGTTCCACCACTGACTCTTCCACCATTGGTTGGTGTAATATGACTCATTCACAGCTGCCTGATGTAGTGTGGCTGATCCACCATTGGCGGGTGTAATACTGCTGTTCCACCATGAGTGATCCACCACTGCCTGGAGTAATATGGCAGTAACCATTGACTGCTGTATAACTGCTGATTCCACCTCGGCTGGTGTATAACTGCTGGTATATTATTGCTGATTCCACCATTGGCTGGTGTATAACTTGCTGATTCCACCATTGGCTGGTGTATTATTGTTGTTGTTGATTCCACCTTTGGCTTGTGTATTATTGCTGATTGAACCTTTGGCTGGTGTATAACTTGCTGATTCCACCATTGGCTGGTATATAACTGCTGATGCCACCATTGGCTGGTGTATTATTATTGTTGATTCAACCTGTGGCTGGTGTATTATTGCTGATTGAACCTTTGGCCGGTGTATTGTTGCTGATTTCACCATTGGCTGGTGTATAACTGCTGATTCCACCATTGGCTGGTGTATAACCGCTGATTCCACCATTGGCTGGTGTATTATTGTTGTTGACTCCACCATTGGCTGGTGTATTATTGCTGATTGAACCTTCGGCTGGTGTATTGTTGCTGATTCCACCATTGGCTGGTGTATTATTGTTGTTGACTCCACCATTGGCTGGTGTATTATTGCTGATTGAACCTTCGGCTGGTGTATTGTTGCTGATTCCACCATTGGCTGATGTATTGTTGCTGATTCCACCATTGACTGGTGTATAACTGTTGATTCCACCATTGACTGGTGTCTAACTGTTGATTCCACCATTGGCTGGTTTATTATTGTTGTTGACTCCACCATTGGCTGGTGTATTATTGTTGTTGATTCAACCTGTGGCTGGTGTATTATTGCTGATTGAACCTTTGGCCAGTGTATTGTTGCTGATTCCACCATTGGCTGGTGTCTAACTGTTGATTCCACCATTGGCTGATGTATTGTTGCTGATTCCACCATTGACTGGTGTATAACTGTTGATTCCACCATTGGCTGGTGTCTAACTGTTGATTCCACCATTGGCTGGTGTCTAACTGTTGATTCCATCATTGGCTGGTTTATTATTGTTGTTGATTCCACCATTGACTGGTGGATTAGTGCTGATTCCACCATTGGCTGGTGTATTACTGCTGATTCCATCATTGGCTGGTGTATTATTGCTGATTGAACCTTAGGCTGGTGTATTATTGCTAATTTCACCATTGGCTGGTGTGTAACTGCTAATTCCACCATTGGCTGATGTATTATTGCTGATTCCACCATTGGTTGTTGTCTTTTTGGTGATACCAGCCTAAAACTTTAGACTCCATTCTAACTTTTCAGTTTTCTCAACCCTAAAATTCAAAACCCATAGCGCTTTCAGCTAGCTATCCATAGAAAGAAAATTAGAGTGTTGAGATACCATCTTTATGTGCACTGAAGTGTCTCAGGAATTTCCACAAGTTATTTATCCTCTGTCACTTCAGCATAAATGTTGTCTAACTCTGTCTCTCCTTTCCTCTACTGCCAAATCTTTCTTATTAAGTTTCTTGTTTTTGTAGAAAGTGGATAAACACTTGTACCATTATGACTGGTTTAATGTTACAGATGTCTTCCTTTCATTGATAACATTTTTTGTAAGTTTAATAGACTGCATTGCATCTACATTAATGTGACATCTCTTATCTGGCTCAAGTCAAACTGACATTCTTCCTGGCAGCCATCTTGGGAAGGCTATTGTACTATTTCCCTGCTGCTCTTCTTTGTAAAATAAGTTTCAAGTGACAGTGTCTGATATGGCCTGTCTGACAACTGGCTTTGAAAGATACAATTTATGGAGGGGATGAAATGTGTTTCTGCTCTTTTAAATGTGTTTTCTTTGGGAGAGTGGAACAGGATGTTTACTTTAATTTTATTTTTTATCAGGAATAGATGTCTGGTTAACATTACCAAAGTGTGAGGCAAATGGGTGTTGACAAAACCTTTATTTAACCTAAATACCAGATAATTAATCTGTAGAAAAGAACCAGACCAGACTGCAAGTTGTTCTTGTAGGGATCAGAGACATTGTGAAGAACTCAGAATTAGTTGTATGAACACCATTACTGTCACCACCCACTCCGAAGATATAATGACATTGTGATATCATTGGATAAGATGAGAACTTGAAAGCATAAAACTCCTGTCTTTTGCTGGGCAACTTTATGTGGAATGTCCCTGTTGGCAACAAATGTAGCTGCTAATTGGATGTGCTGACTACTAATAGGACATTGTGGATGCATATATGACTGCTGATTTTAACACACTGAGTGCAAGATCAGGATGTGTGCATTTGAAGAGATTTATTCGATATAAGATATCATCAGTATAGCATGACTATCTGACTGTAAATACCACTTGTTTGCAAAGTTTTGGTTGTGAAATTGTGACTTGATTAGCGTAACACTTGAAACAATTGACAATGTGGCGAGTTTTGACAATGTACCTTGTGTGCATGGCAGGGATCGAGATGGAAGTCATTGACAACTGCGCAGTCAACAATGGAGGTTGTGCCCATAAGTGTCGCCATGGTGCCGGTGGTGCCATCTGCTCATGTCGCAAGGGATACAACCTACAAGCTGACAGCAAATCATGTGAAGGTAACATGTCAAGTTTTTATCAAGTTGAAAATATTTGTTGCTTTAAACATAAGACACTGCTATCATCTTGAAAAGGTCATACTATGTTGAATGGCTGTGACCACTGTCATAGCTCCGCATTTGGGTAGGTTCCTGTTAACCTTAACTTTGGTTCATTGTGTGGACTCTGAAATAAAAAAAAGGTCCGTAAGAAGCATCTGAGTGGATTGGATTGTCAAGTCTGGTCTTTAGTTGGCAACATGTCATTGAACCAAACCTGCAAGACACAATGCTCATGACTTGTGACTGGTCATAGTCAGTTATGAACAGATCTGCTTGGAAAAGTTGCGATATTGCTTGACCATTGTAACTGATGCATTCAACCATAACAGGCTTTTCCAAACTGTGAAGTAAAAGCTCTGTAATCAATTGCAATGTACCAGATGTGCTGTACAAAAGCGGTTTTTATTAACACACTTTCTAACACTCTCACTTGTTGGAGCAGTGACCATGTTGCTGCAGAATAACCTAATTACTGCAATAATGATGGAGGGGATATATTCTGGACAAAAATAGTTCGGGATATTTGTAAATATTAAAATTATGAATAATGATGTATTTATTCATTGACATACTGATAGAAGATAGAATTTATTTTGTTCAGTATATGTGCCTTGTCCTAAAGAAGGTGACAACAGTAAATTCTTTCAAGTATGTTTATCACTTGTAATTACCATTTAAAGAGTAGAGGTTTGAGGTCTGTCTACCAATTGTAATTGCACTGCTATATCCCTGTTGAAAACTTTAACAAATACAAGCCACCTTGCCTTCTTCCCGTCAATGACATGTTCAAACATGTCTTCTATGACCATCAGCTTGCCGGGGAAATATTTACACTTCAAACAAGGTTCTTAGATTATATTTAATGTTTTATTACATACATCAAAACAATTGCTGGTCTAGTATAGTATTGATGTCAACTGTTGACATTTGCCTGGTAATCAATGTATTGAACTGTAAACAGTCGTAGTGTATGATCAATCACAGCTTAGTTGGTGAAAGTTGTAACACCCCTTGATGAGAAGCCTACTCTTCCGGGAGTGTCTGCTCTGGTTCAGTGCTTTAGTCAATACTGACAATGTAGGGACTTCATCACCTTAGAGAGAGGTGTAAACAGTTTTATAGTGTTTCATAACCAGAGACCGTGGTTAATGTTATTGATCCTCACAGGTTGAGATGAAAGATAGAAAAATAATTGACTATTTAGAAAAAAAGACATGACAGATTAAGTACAGAATTGTATGGTTATTATTTCTTTCTTTTTTTTTCTTTTGAGTAATATGATTGGAACAGGTTTTGTTGATAATAAGTACAGGTCAGCTCAGTTATTTTATCTAGGAAAATATTTCTGTGATTGTAGCAGTGTAACAATTAGACCTATCTGAGATTTTTTTGTATTTTGCAAAAATGATTTTTTCAGTATGTTTTATTTAAGAAATACAGTTCGTTCTACCACCATGTATAGTGTAATAAAGCACACTTTCGCCCTGAACTATTATAGTCAAGCATCCTCGTGCTTTAACTATAATAGTACAGGGCGACAGTGTGCTTTATTACACTATACATGGTGGTAGGGCGAACTGTATTTCTTTTCTAAGATGCCGTATTCAATAACTTCTAAGCCTAATTTCGATTAATCTATGGCAGAAAACAAATGACCGTGTCTGTGACCTAAATTAAGAATCCTCACACAGGGCTAACTGACGCGCTGTTCTTTTGACGTGTCAGCCCCCTAGGTTAAGACAAAGGCTACTAGAAAAACAAATGATGAACAGTTTGGTGATGGTTTATGTTCGGGTTAAATATCTTCTCTAGATCATTTTAATTACATCTGTGATTCTCTTAAACCATTTCTACTACCAACGAAAGTTTAGATCAGTACATTCAGAGGAAGCTGACAAGTCCAGCAACATTCCACGATTGCATTGTTGGAATGTAAACATTGCCAACATTATCGCATCTCTGTAAGATTTTGAGTTGAACTATGAGACATTTTTATCTGTGGGAAAACATAAATGTAATGTTTCCATCAGTGATGTTAGCTGTGTGGGGCAACTGCAAACCAAGAAACGGGATGCAACGAAGCAGTTTACTGTGGATGGCAGTTGACGTCCATCGTGACGTCAGTTACATTGTGACGTAATGCAAAAAAGTTCGATTACGAGGGGGCAGACTGGAATGGCGCAGTGACGTAATGCAAAAAGTGCACATTATCTTCTGATAAAGTATTGTCAGCGCCTTTGATCTTTAGCTGAAGCATGTTAGAATTTTTCATAAAATGTCTTAAAATATTTTTCTAATATGTAGCGGAACTGAATAATAATCTCACTTATAACAGATTTAATGTTCAGTACTGCTAAACAGGGATGTGGGAATACCCTTAGAAAGGTTGCATTAGAGACCATCAGAGAGTTTTGCTTACAGGTGTGCAGAAGTGAAGGTGTTTGCTAGTCACAATGGTTGTCTCAGGAATTTTCAAATGACTGTATGACTTTTTTTTTTATTAGACTAGTTGAATGTTTGAAACAGACAGCTGTTTTACAACCTGACCTGTTGGACAGTTCAGAAATGACCTTAGTTCAGTTTTCAAATCATAGTTTGGAAGGGAAAATGCCATTTTGAAACTAATGCTAAACACCCATGAAAGACTCTTTTTGATTGGCCAATGAACCAGTGAGTGAAAGATCATTCTGAGTTGGCCTTATGAGATATCAGGTTTGATTTCAATGAGACTGAGCTGAATAACCATTTGTCAAGTATAATATCAAATTATTAGAATAGTGTCCCATAATTAAACATGAAGGCAACTGTATCCTTCTCATTGTTCTCATGAGAAAAGTTGCAAAGTCCCTGGATATAAGAATCTATAATGGACAACGGCCGTGAGTGAGTTAAGTTTTACACCACTTTTAGCAATCTTTCAGCAATACAATAGAGGGGCACATCATAAATGGGTTTTACACACTGTACGCATGTACCCAGTCTTCTGCATAATGATCGATCGCTTGAACCACTAGACTACCCACTCATCCAAGACCCATAGAACCCTTCTAAAGTGGAACAAAAGAACATAAATATGAACATTACATGTAATTGGTCAGGATGAAAGTTTCATTATGTTTATTTTGGATCTTTAAATATTTTAAATATTTTCAGATATTGATGAGTGTGAGACAGGTGACAACTGCTGTACTCAATCCTGCAACAACAACCCTGGTGGCTACACCTGCGGATGTCAGACAGGCTTCCTCCTCAACAGAGATGGTTGTACATGTGACGGTGAGTATACATCATTCAAATTTCCTCCTCAACAGAGATGGTTGTACATGTGACGGTGAGTATACATCACTCAGATTGACCACCTCCTCAACAGAGACAGTTGTGACGGTGAGTAAACATCTTTCAGATTGGCCTCCTCCTCAACAGAGAATGTTGTGACAGTGAGTAAACATCTTTCAGATTGGCCTCCTCCTCGAAAAAGACGATTATTTATGTGTTGGTGAGAATATGTTCATGTATACTTTTGATGGTGTTAGTCAATATTCATGTGATATTGTATCCATCGTGTCTTTATAATCATACAGTAGCTCCTGATCTATGTCAGCCCCACATCCTGAATCTGTGCCATGGTCTGGAATGTAATCTCAGAATGTTATCTCCAAAAGTTGTCTTGAACCAGATTTGTGACTCATAATGTGTACATAGTGATGTGTTTGTCCCACACACTGACATTGAAAAACATGGCAGCACAGTCATATTCATGTCAGCAAATTGGTGTCACATTTTTATGCAGTTGCGAGATCATGTTCGGAGCTG
Source organism: Haliotis asinina (assembly GCF_037392515.1). Classification (NCBI taxonomy): domain Eukaryota; kingdom Metazoa; phylum Mollusca; class Gastropoda; order Lepetellida; family Haliotidae; genus Haliotis; species Haliotis asinina. The sequence goes on along the minus strand of NC_090295.1, from coordinate 43,011,502 downwards.
ACACTATATGAGATAACAGATTCTGAGTTCATCATGGAAAACACTAACAGCAGAGAGCGCTATCATGCCCAACAGCCAGGCACGCTGATTCAGCAATATCACAGGAAGTGAAAGGAACCCTTGTTTAGTTTTATAGAACTTTTATTTGCTCAATAAGAAGATCCAGCATCTTTCCAGAGACAGACGTTGTGAAAAGGTGTAAATATTCAGATACTCTTCTGCCACTCATGGGATTTTTTGTCAGCACTCTATGTTGTTTTAAGATAATATGAGATGTTTATTTCCAGTTCTTACATCAGAATAGAAACTCATTCAGTTTTATTGATATCCCAGAATACACTATCAAGGACATTAGAATCAGGAGTTATTCACAAAATACACAACTGCTGCTGTGAAATGCAATTATTACACTGAACAGGTTTATCTGTTGTGGCAAGAGTATTGCACAGTCTTGGGAGTGAGTTAATGTTTATTTTAAGGTTTGTCCAAGAATGTCGCCAGTATGTGTCAGTTAAACAGAACAAGATGGGTCACATGACGGGTCATATGATTACTCATTAACATGGGAAAACAGCCCTAAGGGAACCCAGAGGTAAAGCTTTCATACTGGCAAATGTAGAATCATAATTGTGGCAAACCAGTATTCTTACCTGTCCAAGAGATGCAACTCTGTACTGATAATCATTAATTAATTGAATTATGAAATGTGAGTGGGTTTTAATTTATGCTGCCTTTAGCAGTATTACAATACTGCAGGGGACATGTATCCTGACATGCTGTAAGGTAAGTGTACCAGCGGTTGCCAAGCCGCCATAATTTTAAAGATCACAGTATAGTTTTGGTGGAGAAGGGGTGATGGGAGGCATTGAATTGATTCTCAACATACTATTGCCATGATTATTAGATACAAGAAAATAGTGGAAATGCTAGTTATGCAGGTTTTGTGTTATCCAGATATGTTACCATGGTTACAAATACATGCATACAGAACACAGAATTCTAGGCCAGGTGAAACCCTGGTTGGCATTCCAGAGGAATCTCATTCTTGTAAGCCCTGACAGAAAGAACTAGTTGTTAAAACCAGGAAGTGTGCTCCTCTGTAACCCAATCAGTCTGTGTCAGACCACAACACTATCAGGTGGAGGCAACATACCTGGATTTGCTATGGATGCAGTTCACTCTCGTTGCTGTAGGTCTCAACCCACAGCATCTTCATAGCATAGCTTTACACATGGTTATAGCGTGGAGATCCTGCAAAGAATATATTGTTACATCAGGTCTGATAAAAACAAGTACCTTGTGACAGATCTTTACTTTTGGTTTCACAAGGTTTTGTTTTCATTAGTGCAGGTGTTATAATAAACAGTGCTTCAATTGCATTGTTAAAGATTCTTCAGTTTGGCATGGTGGAGATCACAGTAAAAGGGACATAACTCTTGGTCATGGAATGAGGCTAGTAGAGTCAACTGTAAAATCACTATATTCACAAATCTTTGTGGCATTCCGAAGTTGGTAATATTCACAAGCTATTGTCAATGTATCAGGTTCAGGTGTGTGTAGAGCTATGTATAATGTTGTTGTCACAACTAACCGATCATTCTGCTGGTAATATACTTTCTGAAGTAAGATGCACATGTACTGTTAACTGTCAACCAGCCTACAAGGTTCGAACCCATGTGGCCGTGAATGAGGACACCTCCTGACCTATGTATGTTATTACAAGCCATCCAGAATATCTTTGTCTTTGTTCCAGATGTGGACAAGTGTCTGTCGGACAATGGTGGCTGTGAACAGCTGTGTGTGAACTCAGATCTTTGTCTTTGTTCTAGATGTGGATGAGTGTCTGTCGGACACTGGTGGCTGTGAACAGTTGTGTGTGAACTCAGATCTTTGTCTTTGTTCTAGATGTGGACGAGTGTCTGTCGGACACTGGTGGCTGTGAACAGCTGTGTGTGAACTCAGATCTTTGTCTTTGTTCTAGATGTGGACGAGTGTCTGTCGGACACTGGTGGCTGTGAACAGCTGTGTGTGAACTCAGATCTTTGTCTTTGTTCTAGATGTGGACGAGTGTCTGTCGGACAATGGTGGCTGTGAACAGTTGTGTGTGAACTCAGATCTTTGTCTTTGTTCTAGATGTGGACGAGTGTCTGTCGGACAATGGTGGTTGTGAACAGCTGTGTGTGAACTCAGAGGGCTCATACAGCTGTGCCTGCAAACAAGGCTTCGATCTGGAGAGGGATCGAAGGCGATGTCGAGGTGAGATGGTGAAAGCTGCTGATGGAGTAGGTTCCTCCCCATTAGCTGACCAACATTTGCATCTGATTCTGTGTTTTCTTGTTTAATGCTACACTCAGCAATATTCCTGCTGTATGTAAATGTAAATAATCAAGTCTGGAATAGACGACTTAGTGGTCATCATCATGAGCATCAATCTAAACATTTGGAATACAAGTTAGTGAGCCTGACCACTTGTTGTGTAGGCTGCTCTGAAACAGTGCTAACCGCATGGCAAAACAACTTGCTGCTTGTCCCACCAAAGACATGGGTTTGATTCTTATTGTATGTGTATGCTAATGTGCTCCACTTACTGTTTCTTTTCCCTGGGTTTTATTATATTTGTCACCCAGACAATCCTTAAAACATGACATGTGGTTTACCAAGATATGCTGTCTATTTCTCCAGCTAAGGAGGTCCGTGTGGAGGACATTGGGCCCCAGCGAGGAGATCTTCCCTTCCCCCGCTTTGAGACATCACCACGACCTGTCATCCCCGTCAACGACAGCTACAACATCCTCCTGTCACAGGAGCTTGCTGAAGCCACCACCAGCTACAGTAAGTCTTCTCATGGTTATCTCCCCTTATGTAGGCTTGACCAGGCCACTACAAGTCAGCCGTTTCACCTGACCTTGAACCGTAGGTGAACAAAAACTTCCATCATATTTGAAATACGTGATTAAAACTACCACTTCCAAGATAAACTATTCAGTGCACATAAATGCATAAAAATTTGAAAAAATAATATATGTTAAAACAACATTTCCATTCTGAAAATACTGTTATCTAAAATGACATACCTGATTCCAAATAAACTTGAAAAGGGTGTTTATTCTATTAGCTGTGGTGACTTTCTATTGATGCCATTGGAGTCTTTATTCTGTTCCTGCTTTGTATAACACTGCTGACTTGTTTTGGCCTCATCATCTGCTCAATATCGGATGTAGCCTCGTGTTGTGCTGCGTGCAGTGACGTGCATGACAAGATTCAGTTGGAAAGTAGCACACGTTTCTGGATTCTGTTCTTGATTAGTTTTTATAGGTGGAAATGTATAACTGAAACATTTAAATAGCAATCCAATATAGAATCAACTGTTTGTGACATTTTTAATCAACCCTGAGCCACTTAGATGTGTTTTTTATGAATAATGTCCAGTTCTGCATTTCTAATACGTGATGTTACTTGCTGAATGAGGTTATATAATACTTATTAGTAAATGACATTTTCAACATTGAGTGTGATTATTTTTCTATCGCATTTGCATAAACAGTATATCGTCATTGACTAGAGCACACAGTCCTCAAACTATACAAGACTGTCCCCTGTATATTGGTCTTACAAACTGGGCTTATGTTCTGTAATAATTGATAGACTGAAATTTTGAATTCCAAATCTATTAAAGTACAAAAACTTAAGTTTCAAATGGTATCCCATATAGATTTATTCCCCTTCAGAGCAATGGAAGGTATGATTATATTGTTAACAGAAGTGTTCCTACATGTAGTAGACACACCATGATGAAACTAAAGTACTCCCACATCAAGATAACACACAGTGAGATATACCAGCAGGTGATATATCCCCTCCTACTACTCCCACATCAAGCAGACTCACAATGATATATCTCATATATCCCCTCCCACGCTGTAGGCTGCGACCATGTGGTAGGAGAACTGTGTGCATCTACTTGGTATTGTATCCTCTCAGGATTAATGTTGTGTTGGACTCAGTTGGAATGAAAGTTATATGTGTTTATTTCATCCTGATATTATTCTGCACTCAGTACATCTTAACATATCAAGGGTACGATAAAACCATTCTGATATATGCCCGGGGCACATTCACCAACATTTCCTTCTCATTTGTCATCAGTAATATTTCACTAGTAATCTGTTTGATCATTTTAAGACTGTTTTTCAAACATTCAAAAGGTAGCCCAGTGGGGCTCGTTCATTAGAGGCCTGAGTCCAATTCCCTCATGGGTATAATCTGCAAGGCCCATATCTGGTGTCCCCTGCCATGATAGTGCTGGAATTATACAAAAGTTGATGCAAAACTGTAAATTGTTCACTCACTCGCACAAACATGGTAATTAACAGCTGTTGTTGATATTGTGTCCAGGGTATTTACTTAATGGACAGAATATACCCTTGATTGTAGAGGATGACTTCAGTGAAGCTTCAGTAAGGTCTCAGTATGTAAGGGTGTCAGTCGCAAGCAGAGGTGACTGGAAATCTCTTTAGGTAGATAAACATTCCTGCTGAACATATGGACAAAACAGTCGATGAAACTAGTCATCTGGTATATGTGAGCAGAATATCTTACTTTTCCTATCAACAGTTGAGCAGTATTCACTTCCAAATGAATAATGTGAATCTGTTTGACTAGCCCCACCCGATCTCCCCTACAATGACAACAGTGGTAAGTCATGCCATATCTTTATACCCAACTCGGGGGCATCTGTGTATATAATGCTATATCACTGACACTATATAAGAATATTCTTGTTACTCACCACTCACCTCAAAACAAATATAAAGATGTGTAAATTATGTTTTCTAAACCAAACCTACTTAAAATCACATTTTTGCCAAAGTGTCTCGCCAGGCTTGTAAACATTGCAACATCTTCACAAAGCAAAGCTGATCACTGGTACTGGTTATATATCAAAACGTGCAACTCAAGTCAGAAAATATCTTATTCAGCATGTTAAAACGTATGAAAATCTGGGTTAGTCTCTGGTGAGAAATATGACATTTGATGCAGCATTACTCACATGTTGGAAGGGGCACTTTCACACATTTCTTGGCTTAACTTGACAAAATCAGATTAATTTTGATGCACATCATTGTCTAGACTTACCTTTCACAGTCGCTCTTAGAGTAACGCTACTCTCTGAATACATGTATATAAAATTTTGATAGAAAATTTAAAACGAGCCCCAGGGAGATTCAGAACCTGAAACTGAGGAAATCTGGACTTGCTTCATTTAGAGCTTTAGCACTGCACACTGAGTGGGTTGAAGGGAATATAACATGGTTCAGGGACTGAGAGACAGATTATCACACTCTGTGACATGATGTAGTACACATATTTAGTGACTACACACATGCCTGTGATCCCACTGTCATCCTGCACATGTCATACATACACTGCACTGAGTCTCCATTAGTGGCACATTACAGATACTAATGACTGAAAGTCACATGCTAACTGGTAGAGGACTAATATCTATGTCAGACACAGTAAGGATGGCCTTAGATTATCAGAATCCTAACACAGTGAAATAAGAATCATTACACATATTTTGAGAAGTTTCAAGGTCATACATGCATAAAACATCTGGGTAGAAACATTTCAGGACATGAGGTTACCGTCAACAGTTATTTCAAAAATCTTGATAAGTTATGATGTTTTTAGTAACTTTGAGCATCAGTATAGAACGGGTAAATAATATTATGTTTTGGCTATTTTTGGGGTTAATCTCTTAACAGTCTGATGCAAGACTATCATCATATACAAGCAGTTATTGAAGTGACATCTCTAGATATTCCCAGTAGACTTCGATACCATTTCATTCTGTCTATGACACATGACAGTGGCCCAACTTAAGCAGGAGCCGTCGGTGCCATGGTTTATGTCCATCTGCCATTCTAGAACTATGAAATATGTCTGTATTGCTGCTTATAGTGGTGCTATATACCTGTATTGCCTCTGTCAACTGTTATCCTGTATTGACACTTATCTATATTGCTTATCTGCAGCAGTGGTATATATATGCGTATACTCCCTCAAGAGACGTATATATGTAGGCATGTCTGGAGTAGTTATCTGTGTCTGTACAACCACAACACAGAGGTACAGATTCTTTTTGCAACGGGAGTGTTGGACTCTAACCAGTGGAGTGGTGATATATATCCTTCTCAATAGAGCTCTAACCAGTGGAGCGGTGAAATATGTCCTTCTGAGTAGAGCTCTAACAAGTGGAGTGGTATATATTCTTGAACTGAAGCTGGGTTGGTAGTGACAGACTCACTATCTATGGATGTCATGGTTTTGATGTTGGCATTTTATTCCCTCATTGCGCAGCTGTGGACAAGTGTGAGTATATAGGAGGTCGGCGCGACCTGACACCCCTGGCACTGCATGCATAGTTTAGTGCTGTTGTCACCATTATTTGTTCTACATTGTTTCTGTAGAGTCTTGTGTACACTTTCTGTACACTAATGTCATACTTCAGCGTTTCTGTGTGCTAAGAAACTCTCCCTCCAGTCCTGTTGTCTTAAGTCATGCAGGGCTGACTCTTTTTTCCAGGAACACATCCTTATAGTCTTAGTCCCGCATCAGGATCCAAGCATTTGGATGTAGAATTGTTTCGTCAGGCTAGACCAATGTGTTTCTGGGCTGTTTACTTATATCCTTGAACAGTATAAGAAGAATATTGATGAGGCAAAATTATCAGTTTGAATTTGAAATTCATTACTTAACCCAGTGTATGAAATAAGCCAGTAATCTAGCCAGACAATGGGGCTAGTAACTTCAAAATTTTTACCAGACCATCAGACTGGCTAGCTGTAAATTTAGACCGTCCATCAGAAATCTAGCATGTCTTTGGCGGTCATCTAGACCTTATTTCATACACTGCTTAAAAGTGAACTCGATATTTTAACATGAATATGCAGATATAGCATTTTAGATAGCTCTGATAAGTTTGTTTGCAAAAGAAGGAAATATGATTGGTCTTGCCTTGTGATAGTTCTTGATCACTGTGGATAAGCATTGTGCCTTTTGAGCTCAGTGTGGTCAGAGGGATTTTATGAGTGTTTCCTGCAATGCTGACTCTACTTTATTAGCATTGATTCCCAGTATCAAAATATCTGTATCAAGAAATCATGACTATTATTTTCAGGTAGCCAACAATGCTACTCAGTAGACTTGTCACTTTATTAGAAGTTTTCTAAATGCCTCCAGACATAGATGCTCAACAAAACCACTTTTGTATGTAACCTACTTTCCTTGCATCACTTGCCCTGTTATATGCCCATCCACTGACCAGTATCAAGTTTGTCCTGTTATATGCCCATCCACTGACCAGTATCAAGTTTGTCCTGTTATATGCCCATCCACTGACCAGTATCAAGTTTGTCCTGTTATATGCCCATCCACTGACCAGTATCAAGTTTGTCCTGTTATATGCCCATCCACTGACCAGTATCAGGTATGTCCTGTTATATGCCCATCCACTGATCAGTATCAAGGTTGTCCTGTTACATGCCCATCCACTGATCAGTATCAACTTTGTCCTGTTATATACCCATCCACTGATCAGTATCAACTTTGTCCTGTTACATGCCCATCCACTGACCAGTATCAAGTTTGTCCTGTTGATGAAACAACCCATAGTCTATCTGGTATTCTGTCATAAGCCCGTCTATCGTGCCCAGTTTTCATAGCCCACTTTGTATCATGTGTCCCATGTCCTGTGAACCTGGTGTCTTGTCTTAACACCTGCGGGTGTCATTATCACCTGCAGTTGTCCTGTATAAGCCCACCTGTCTTGTTGAGTCCAGCAGGTGTCTGATGTCTACTGTCCGCCAGACTGTATATTCTCATGTTCCTTGTGTTTTCTCAACTTGCTTCATTGTCACGGGAGAGACAACCAGAGTGGTCTCCCCTGTTTGCTTTATTGTTCTGCTACACTTCGGGTAATCCCTCTGTCAAATTATAATCCAACAATTGTTTATATTTAACATATGTCTACTACTTTGGTAACAACTGTATCAGGACACACAAACACAGCAAACTGTCTGTTTAACAATTTGATTTAGTCATTTATTTTAATATTTTATTGTGAAAGCAAATTTGGGAAAATTTTAACATATTCTGTACTACCTATATAGTGATAGTATCTACTTGTTTGGTTTAAGTTGTAACGGGTGAAGTCTTCTACAGTTATCTGTTCATTATATAACAACACACAGGTTTGCCAGACTGTGACTGACATTGAGAATAGTTTATTGAAACAGCTTTTCTATCACCTTTCAATTTGTTCTTTTAAAAAATATTTTATTGGACTGTTTTCTAAATGGCCATTAAAAGAAAAGTTTTGAGAACAGGATAATTATTTGCCTTGTGTCAGTGAATTAAGTATCAGTTAATTTGAATTTGCTTTTTTTAGTATCACTTTCAAATCACTTTAATTTAGTTGACTCAAATAGTTTTGTTCACAATACTGATTTTCTTAAGTATGTTGTTTGCAGTGTCATGGTGTATCATATGTGAGTTGAAGAAATGATTGACAAGCAGATCACGTTATTGCAGGAAGCATTATACTTCCTTATACTCACCTGAATGTTTTTCCCCTCCAGCATGTATCCCAGGATCCTTTGGTGCCGACTGCCTCCTCACCTGCAGCAACTGCCTGAACGGTGCCAAGTGCAATGACAAACAAGATGGCTGCGTGTGCACAGCAGGATGGATTGGCATCACCTGTAATGAGACTTGTCCAGAGGTAGGTAGAAGAAATATGTACAGTCACCTGTATCACGTGTTGTCCGTAGATAGTTAGTGGAGAGGTACAAAATTACCTGGATTGAGCCTTTTTCAGAAGTAGGTAATACAAATGATAAAGTTATATGTAAAGAATCTTGATGAGGTAAGTAGCACATAGATATAAAATTACCTGTAACAAGTTTTTTAAAAGGTAGATAGTCCAAAGGTATGAGTGAGTGAGTTTAGTTTTTCGCTGCACTCAGCAACATTCCAGCTATATGGCGGTGGTCTGTAACTAATTGAGCCTGGAGCAGATATTCCAGTGATCAACAGCATGAGCATCAATCTGTGCAATTAGCAACTAATGACGTATGTCAGTCATGTCAGTGAGTGTGACCACCCAATCCTGTGAGTCACCTCTCACGACAAGCATGGGTTACTCAAGGCTAATATTCTAACCCGAACCTTCGCGTGTCACAGAGGTATAAACTTATTACATGTAACAAGGCTTTTCCAGAGGTACGTAGTGCAGAGGTATAACTTTTCCTGTAATGAGTCATTATCAGGTCCTATACATTTACATGTGAATGTTATTTAGTTGCAATGGTTTCAGTACTTGCACTGCACCACAAATCATCCAAAGTGCCTTAAAATCATGGTCACTGGAACTTCTCTTCCTGCATCGCTGACTTGTTTCTAGGGCAACTATGGCGATGGCTGCAACAGGGTGTGTACCTGTGAGAACAGCGGCACCTGTGATCATGTGACAGGCAAATGCCTCTGTCCACCAGGGGTTGCTGGTGACCGATGTGAAGATGGCTGCCCACCTGGATACTTTGGTGAAAGATGTGACAAGATGTGCCCCAAGCCATGCACCAACGGCTACTGCAACCGAGTCTTTGGCTACTGTGAATGTGACCCAGGCACTTACGGCCCCGCCTGCAACCAGCCCTGTCCTTCTTTCACCTGGGGATCCAACTGTGTGGAGCAGTGTGACTGCAACACTGAGAACACCAAGAAGTGTGACCCAGAGGTACATAATTTCATCTGTAAATTACTCAAGCTGAGTGAGTGAGTATAGTTTAACGTCACACTCTGCAATATTCCAGTTATATGGTGGCAGTATGTAAATAATTGAGTCTAGACCAGACAATCCAGTGATCAACAGCATGGGCATCAATCTGCGCAAGTGGGAACCCATGACATGTGAAACAAGTCAGCAAACCTGACCACCCGATCCCTTTAATCACCTCTTTTGACAAGCATAGTTGCCTTTTATGGCAAGCATGGGTTGCTTAAGGCTTGTTCTAACCCGGACCTTCACAGGTCTAGTCCAGCAAAACCAAAGAAAGCACTTTGGTTTAACAGCAATATCACGGCAAGGGACACCAGAAATGGGCACCAAAGAGAGAGCATGACTGAGTGAGTTTGGTAATACACCATTTTTAGCAATATCACAGTGGGGCACACTGAAAATTGGCTTCACACATTGTACCCATGAAGGAAATTGAAATTGGGTCTTTGGTATGATGAAGGAACACTTTTACCACTTGTACCTCACCACTTCTTAAAGTGCATGATGATTTGTTGGCAATCAAACTCACCAACCAATCAAAATAATTCCAGTGTATAATTATTCCTAACACCTCCTCATCCACAGAATGGCGACTGTTACTGTAAGCCTGGTTACCATGGTGACCGGTGTGAGTTCCAGTGCCCACAGGACCGTTACGGACCCAGTTGCAGTAAGAGGTGTGACTGTCCTGCAGACACAAAGTGCAACCACGTGACTGGCTACTGTCTGCGTGACTGTCCGTCTGGTTGGTTTGGCCAGCGCTGTGATGAACGTAAGTACACACATTGTCGTGGATATATATATCGTACAAATTGTGACTTTGATACAGGATTTATTTTACATGTTTTAAATTGTTTTGAACTCGTCCATTGTATGTCTTTATCTGATTTCTGTCTGTGTGATATGCTGTTGGTAGGAAGTATCCACAGATTGGAGAATTATCTGATATCATTTGCTGTTGTGTAAAATGAAAATATACTAATCAATATTCTGTGAATTTTAAATCATATTTTGTAAAAAGAAATATTTTCCTGATTCAGTTCTTTTTTGTGGCTAAAAGTGTGATAGAATATTTTGCAGAGGGTATTCGTTTGCACATCTAAATGAATAAAAAACATTTGTAATTTTTCTCCAGTAAATGGAAGTAGGAACTTGCTTAATGGCGGTCATCTGTTGACAAAAGATGAACACCAGAGGTGCACACAAATAACCTCCAACTAGTTACGTTTGTGACTCTAGTATCCTACAGCATGCATTCTCAAACTAAAGCTTACCTTAGTGAGATATTTTACCTCTATGTTTCTTCATCTTCAGTTTCTTTTGTTTTGCCATATTTGTTTCTCACTGTCAGTTAGAGTGTGTGGTTGTATGCACAATGAACACTGCTTAGCTGACTGTAGCTGATATATCACAGGAGACGTTACATCTGAGATATGACCTCCGCCATATATCTGGAATATTGCTGAGAGCTGTGTTAAACAACAAACAAGACACCTCATACGTACTTCATTACTAACAGCCTCACATGGAAATCTGTAGCCTCATAAAGAATCATAGAGTGTCTGCTGCTAACAAAAATATCAACTGAAGTCGACCTGTGAAGATCCAGGTTAGAACTGATCTTCAGTAACCCATGCTTGTTGTAAGAGGCAACTAACTGGCCTCTGGTGGTCAAACTCGCTGTCTTGGTTGACACATGTCATTGTACCCCAGTTTGGTAGATCGATGCTCATGCTGTTAATCACGGGATTGTCTGGTCCAAGACTTGATTATTTACAGACTACTTTTGTACCAATGGAATATTGCTGAATTCAGTGTGAAACTAAACTCGCTCACTTACTCAAATGAGACCCGTGAAGGTCCCGGAGTAGAATAGGCCTTCAGCAACCCATGCTTGCCATAAAAGGCGACTCAGCTTGTCGTAAGAGGCGACTAACGGGATCGGGTCGTCAGGCTCGCTGACTTGGTTGACGAATGTCATCGGTTCCCAATTGTGCAGATCGATGCTCATGTTGTTGATCACTGGATTGTCTGGTCCAGACTCGATTAAGCGTAAAACTAAACTCACTCACTCACTCACTACTCAACTGAAGTCAATAGGAGTTGAAATAGGCTGATATCCTATTTATCACTTTAAATAATTCTTCCAACATTTTCAGTTTGTAAACAGTAGTTAACCAGTGTCTTGAGTAAAGCTAACCAGCTTCAGTGACACAGAGACTTGCTCATCTACAGTGATGGCTTCACAATGGTCTGTAAAGCTTCATGCTGCAATTTTTAAAGACATAGCACTGAATGTCAACTGGTAAAGAGATTTTTGCAGAGTGAACACATAAAAACAATAAGCAATTTTATTCTCAGTAGTAGGACTAGTCCATTTTATTGTGAAAGTGTGATGTTTCAAGTGCAATAACTCCAACTGACAGTGCTTTTAGATCTGATCCATTTAGAGTTATCCCCCTTTCTTTTCCTGGCATGCTCTGTTCCCGCTTACAGCATGTCCTGCAGGCAAACATGGGGAGAACTGTTTGCTGGAGTGTGACTGCGGGGGCAGTCTGTGTGACCCCGAGACAGGCGTGTGTTCGTGCAAGGCTGGTAAAACGGGCAAGAAATGCCAAGAACGTGAGTTACATATGGAGGAGATATGGAATGAGAACAGGGAGGAAGTCTTGTTCAAGACGTTGTGAAATAATAGGCTTATCCAATACTCCAATAATGCGTGTAAGTCTTCCTGTGGGGATTAAAATCAGGGAATCAAAGCTGGAATTTTATCTTGGACAGAATATAAATAGGGAAGGATTGGCTCCCAATGCCCATTTCCTGTCTTCCTGTAGAGGCTAGTGGTCCTATGATGTCTACACCCAACAATGTTTCCGTGTGGAGTTCCAGCACTGAATAGGTACCAGTACCCCATGATGTGTCTGTGTGGAGTTCCATGACACAGTACCCCTCGATGTCAACCTGATATCCATCTTACTGGTCATTTATTCTGGCTAAAATTATCGATGATATGAATGTAATGGCCTTTTCATGCGACACCTGAACCTATCCAGTGTACCATCTTAACTTGATGGTGGGTTCAAATTTCATTGCTGATAAGTGGTTTGCCAGCTCCAAAACGATCACAAGTGAGATGTAGCACCCCTCTTTCACTCACTCACTCTGACTGGGTGCATCCAAGCATGACAACTGTCTTTCTAGCAGCAGTGTAGATTAGCTGCTCTCAAACTCACTAGACCAGAAAACTTTAGTTTAGATTGCTAGAGTGAATTTTTCTTTTTGTGTTTGATACTAATCCACAAAATTCGATGATGTGGGATATCAAAAGTTACATTTGTGTATATATTTACAAAGGTAACCAGAAGGTGGTATTTCCTGGAGTATGATTTGGCAATGTTCACTCACCTAAACAGTACTTTTGGCACCATGTTATCAGTGTATCTAACCATTGTTTGTGTATGCTGAAAAACAGGTATAAAAACATTATAACAATACATTGTGATAAAAAAGTTATTCCATGGCAAAGATTAACAAAGAAATCACTTGTTTTTAGCTTTGTTTTCAAAGGGCCAAAGTCAAATTAGGCCACGTCTACTACTGTTCCTGATTGGCTGAGAACAGAACTGTCTTGTGTGGCATAATTGTGCTGAACATCAGTGTTTTCTTTGCAGAAGCACTACTATCATAGTATGACCTAGCTTTGTGTGTAGATTAACAATAGAACTAGACCTCTTATAAACCTCATTATAGAAACATTAACGTAGATTCACAGAATGAAATAATTTCGATTCTGGTAAGCCAATGTTTTACATGACTCACAATAGATACCTCACCATGCAAAATTGCACTCTGTTCCCATGTGTGCACGTGTGTGACTGTGTGATCTGCTTGTGTTCAGCATGCCCAGACGGAAGCTGGGGCATCAACTGTGCCAAGAAGTGTAGCTGTGAGAACGGTGCCACCTGTGACACTGTGTCAGGCGAGTGCATCTGCCGCGCTGGCTGGTATGGACCGCACTGTCGTGAAGGTAACAACATCAACTCTGTATTATGGGCAAATGCCTTAAAAGCATTTATTTTACAGGGTCCCGATCCACAAAGCGTTTGTAAAGTTACAATGGGTCAAGTTTATCACAGACATACAAATGTTGTTGCATACGATTGCTTTGTGGATCGACACACTGGTTTGTTGTAATGTTTCCTGTGTAGCCGTATATAGTTTCATAGTACTGAATCAAATTACTTCCTGAAAATGCATATGGCAAAATGCTGCCAATGCATGTGTTACATTTTGTGTTCAAAACAAAATAGATGGCAGATTTCTAAAGGAAAAATCTCCCAGTTTCTTTCTTTTGAAAGAGTGATGGTCACTAAGCCTTCTTATTTTCACGAGGTGATCTTGTTACAGAGGGCGTCTGCGTGATTGAACCATGTTAATCCAGATTAGTCCAGCGATGACACATGATTGAGCAATGGCACCTGTACTGTTTTCATGTTGTTGACTTGTGTGAATAGAGTGAATGATATATCTATATTATTGCATTTGTATTCTGGCATCATGAAGTCTGACTCGAAGTTCGCGAAAATGAAAAGGTCACGAAAATTTGGCTGTTTACAGTATATTGTAAACTGCATAGATTGATTGTCTTGTCGACTCAGATATTTACAGACCACCAATAAACAACTAATGTAATCAGCACATCATCTTTGAACAACATGGCACATATGTTTGGTTATTTACTGTCAGTCAGTTGCCTACACCGTCAGGTTGACGGAAGACTCACATTTTCATCTGGTATGAAATTAGCATGTAACACCAAAGCGATGGTTATGTTTGAAACACTGCTGTGTGCATGAGCTATACAAAACTATCCTACATCGTCTGTGTGTTTTATATGCAGGATGTCCTAAAGGACGATTTGGAGACCAATGCATGAGTCGATGCATGTGCGAGAACAATGGTACCTGTGATTCTGAGGATGGGCGATGCACATGTAAACCAGGCTGGACTGGACAGATCTGTGACAGAGGTTTGAACATGCTTCCATCATTACCTTCTCCTCTATCGTCTTTCACTGCCATCATTACATCATGATACGTACCTTGACATCTGGCGAACTTGATGACCTTTCTCGTATGTTACCAGTGTTCAACTCTGTTGATGCTTACATGTTGCCGCCATATGGCTGGAATATCGCTGAGTGTGGCGTAAAACTATACTGACTCGCTCACTTACATGGTGCCACCATATGGCTGGAATATTGCTGGGTGTGATGTAAAACTATACTCACTCAATTACATGGTGCCGCCATATGGCTGGAATATTGCTGGGTGTGATGTAAAACTATACTCACTCACTTACATGGTGCCACCATATGGCTGGAATATTGCTGGGTGTGATGTAAAACTATACTCACTCACTTACATGGTGCCACCATATGGCTGGAATATTGCTGGGTGTGATGTAAAACTATACTCACCCACTCACTTACATGGTGCCACCATATGGCTGGAATATTGGTGGGTGTAATGTAAAACTATACTCACTCACTTACATGGCACCGCCATATGGCTGGAATATTGCTGGGTGTAATGTAAAACTATACTCACCCACTCACTTACATGGTGCCACCATATGGCTGGAATATTGCTGGGTGTAATGTAAAACTATACTCACTCAATTACATGGCACCACCATATGGCTGGAATATCGCCGAGTGTGGCGTAAAACTATACTCGCTCACTCACTCACTTACACAGCACTTTCATATGGCTGGAATACTGGTGAGTGGTGTAAAACTATACTCACTCACTTGCATGGTGCCGCCATATGGCTGGAATATCACTGAGTGTGAGGTAAAACTATACTCACATGGCACGGCCATATGACTGGAATATTGCTGAATGTGACGTAAAACCTATGCTTACTCACTCACTTACGCGGGGTGAGTGAATTAGTTTTACTCTGCTTTTAGCATTATTCCAGCAATATCATGTATCTGAAGTTTATCACCTAGATGATGACAGAATCTATCAGAACCTTAAGGTCTAGCTTCTTAAAGAATTACGAGAAACACAGTACCTGAAACACAGTGTTTGATGTTTCTCTGTGCCTCTACTGCTCCAATGAAGATGAGCCATATAGCTGTATATATCCGGTGATGTTTTCTCAGCGTATTACTTGCCCTACACTGATCTTGCTTGTATCACTTCATTATTACTGACATCCATAATTGACGTGATGTCCATATTCAATGTGCTTATTCAAAGTGACTTTGAATGACTTAATGAATGAACTCATTTAACAGTGACCTTATTCATAGTTCCTTGGAATTATTTCAATCTTAACTGCTTATATCTCTAAGCTTTTATTGAAATGACACAGAATGACCATAACTGGTATGACTTATATATGTAATGTCATCTACAATGAAATTTCCTAGTTAAAAATGACCTGGAATGAACCACCTATATATATTTATATTGACCTCTGATGCAGTGACCTTTTCTGCAATGACCCTATCGAAAGTGACCTAGAATTACCTTGAATGTAATTACCTATATATGAATTGACCTTTTTGAAAATAGACTCGTATGACCTTGAGTCATACCTTATACTCACCTGCATGATAATCTCTGCCCTATGACTGTAATGCATGTGTTCTTACCCTATCAGCCTGTCCCCCCGGCACGTTTGGGGAAAACTGCTTCCGGAAGTGCTACTGTCGGAACAGTGCTGAATGTGACCCTGAGACTGGGGAGTGCCTCTGTACCCCAGGATGGAAAGGTGTTGGGTGCGATGAGAGTAAGAGAACTTCTGTCAAGATCCTGTCTGCCTCTCCATATTTCTGTCACACAGTCACCTGAAATTGTCTCAGACTTGTTATCACATTCTTATAGATCAATCTTTTATGTTACATTTTCATGAATTGTTAATATGTCTTAACAGGGTCAAATGACAAATCTTCATGTTCAGTGCTATTGTCCCAAACTTCTGTATATAAGTGTGGAGAAGTGTGTAACATCTGGCCTTAGTAACCTTTGCCAATAAGAGTATGTTGGATATACACCCTTAGTACCCTAGTTTTTCAGTGTTTGTAAGTGCGTACCGATGTAGTGAAATCCGTTTAAGTTTGGAATATGCTTAATATTTTTATTGATGTTCCCAGTGATTCGATGGCGATTCTTTTATGTGACATCATGTTTCAGAGTGCCCAAATGGTACCTATGGTGCTGGTTGCCTAGAACGTTGTCGCTGCCTAAATGGCGCCTCATGTGATCACATCTCTGGTGTGTGCTTCTGCTCTGCTGGTTGGCGTGGCAGGTTCTGTGGGAAGGCTTGTCCGGAAGGATTCTTCGGGCAGGAATGTCAGAGTATTTGTAACTGTCCCCGCAGTACGGAGTGTGATCACGTGACTGGACACTGTGCATGTGCAGCTGGTTTCAACGGAGGCGAGTGTGACCAGCCATGTCCATTTGGGATGTTTGGACCCAATTGTGACCAACATTGTAGCTGCGATAATGGAGCCCCATGCGACCCTGTTTCCGGGACTTGCCAGTGTAGACCCGGATGGAAGGGTGCACGATGTGAAGAAGGTTTGTGATTTGTTGGGACACTTTTGCAGCAATTGGTCAATAGATGTAAGACTGGAATTTGCTGTTTGTTTGCTTCAAACATGTTTGGCCGGGAGACTTGTATTGACAATCAACATACTTAAACAATGACTAGCCAGTAGACAAATGAGTTATATCTGTTGTCCCACACTTCAACAGCAGCACTAGGATATGTGAGATTCAAACACTTGGGACAATACATAATAGTTTATGAACAGAAGCACACAAAGGCAAAGATATTTTTGTTATTTTGAAACTGAACACTGTTTATGAGTCTTAGTTGTTAAGTGAAATAACTTTAGAGTTAGTTTGAATGATCAGCTATATTTATTAGATAGCATCAGATTACAGCCATATTTATTGACAGAATTATTGAGACATCAATCTTAGAAGTGAATCAAGTGAATCAAATATGTCCTTACTGGTTGACCACATATATTGATATCATTATGTCGCTAAGTTTATTGACATCGCTGTTCATTAGGTGATCAATATTCGACCCTATCATGCTACTCAATGTCAAGGTCAGTGTGAGCATTTGTGAATAGTTAGTTTTCAGGGAATATAGTCCCAACCAACCTTGATCAATGAGATCCAACCCATAAGTATATCAGTGAGGTATATCTGACTAATGAACTTAATTCACAAGACAGTCACTATGAGTATATTCTTGAAGAATGGCTGACTATAAAATAATATACTGTTGCACAGTTCATTCTTGTGGCATTCTAATCCAAGCTGTGCAGCCAACTTAAACTGTGAAGATCAATGACAGCATGTTTCGCAGAAGATTATGCTTCAGATGAAGTATAATGAGTCTCTGCTATACAAACTGATGTATATTTCTCCTGCAGCCTGTCCTGAAGGCATGTATGGCGAGAACTGCATGCTGCGCTGTTTCTGTCTACATGAAGGGACGTGCAACCATATCGACGGCAAGTGCAATTGTCCTAATGGCTGGACCGGAACTGCCTGTGAGAGAGGTAAGAGTTTGCCTATTGTGTCAACTGAGGAATACCTATACTCTGACATGGATCCACTTGTCAGCCATATTTGCTTAGATAGCTGACTTTATGTAAACAGCCTTTAGCATATCAGAAGTTTCGAAGTGCAATATTGACAAATTTTATGGATAACAGCTTCTTTTATTACAGGATAAGATATTTTGATGCATTTCCAATACATCCCTTCATGACAAAAGTACAAGAATCTGTGTTGAAACATTGCACTCAGAAAATGTAAGAAGTTGTTGTCCATAACGTTTGTCAATATTTGATCTATTGATCTAGGAGCAAACATGTAAGAAAATGTTACTGGATTGTCTGGTCCGTACTTGAATTTTCAGATTGCAGTGCCAAATCGCTGAAATATTGCAGAGTGTAGTGGTGAAAACACAAGTAAACCGATCTCTCGCCTTCTTGATTTTCTGACATGACAATACCCATGATGCTCTGCTTCCAGCGTGTGACCAGGGCTTCCATGGCCCCAACTGTGAACTTCCTTGTGACTGCCTCAACAGCAAGACATGCAACAGGTTTAGTGGGAAGTGTAAATGTGAGCCGGGATTTATCGGTGATAAGTGTAATGAAAGTAAGTAATCTCGTAAAAACATTGTCATGTTATGTCTGAAACATTGCCGATGTGATGTTGAAAATATTAACTCACTTGTTGTAAACATCAGAGGATTCTTATGTTGAAACCATAAAATGTTTTTTTAATATAAAAAAAATTATTTGAGTTTCATGAAAAAAATTAATATAATAATAATATAATTATATAATTATAATTGTTATATGTTAATACATTCTGATGACCCCCAAAGTGTGTCAGAACCACTGATGACTAAAGATGAAATCTTTGTGGACAAGTTTTCATCAGGGAGTCATACTCGATATCGTTGTCCATCACCAGGGATGGGTACGACTCCCCATTGCCACATATTGACCTTGACCTTTCAGCATGCCCGGAGGGCTTCTTTGGTGAGGGCTGCTCCATGAGCTGTGATTGTGAGGACAATGCTGTGTGTGACCCAGTCACCGGTCTGTGCCAGTGTGGACTGGGCTGGATTGGACGCACTTGTGACAAGCGTAAGTCTGCCGGGTACCCAGCATACAGAAGAAAACTGATATAACTAGTCATTATATTGTAGTTTTATGTAACTTACATGTGTGTTTTACATATACTGTGTTGGATACAATGTTGAAGTAGTAGGTTAGCTTAGTGATTAAATCGTCAACTCATCATACCGAAGACCCAGGTTTAATTCTCTACATGGTTACAATATGAAGCCCATTTCTGGTTTCCCCTGCCATGATATTGCTGGAATTTTGCTATTAGTGACATATAACCATGCTCACCTACATCTTAGGTCTGATAGTTGTCTCCCTTACATAACTCTAGTATTTTACAACACAAAAGAAAGTGAATAAACTCATTTATGTGGGAATGTAAGAACTAGATATATTCAGAAGACTCGGTTATATTTTTTCTTGATTGAGTTGTATTCATCTTTTACTTATGCTTTTTTGATACTTAGCCTGTACACCTGGTTTCTATGGCAACCATTGCAAGGAGGTTTGTGAGTGTGGGGAAGAGCAGCCATGTTATCACGTGACTGGGGAATGCAAGTGTCGGCCTGGATACATGGGCAGCGCCTGTGAGAAACGTGAGTTGCCATGGAAACACATGCTGAAGATGTATGACATTGTTGTTAAATATTTGTTTCCATGAAACAGATGTTGTCAATGCTTAATTTCTGCGAAATAGTAAGGAATAAAAGTTCCTTTAACTTTACCATTATATCAGATATATACTCATATTATTAAATGGTTACTGGTTAAGAAATCTGAGGACATGTCAATCTACCAGACATATCTTTTGGCTGTCAGGTGTCTACTTTGAATGTACTATAAAAATATCTATCAATAGTACTTGCATCTATAGAGACTATCTTTTGAGGATTTCTGCTGTTATGTTCTCACAGGATGTCCCAAGGGTAACTTCGGTCCGGAGTGTCGTGGACGGTGCGAGTGTCATGGTGACATGGTGTGTCACCACATAACTGGGGAGTGCATGTGTCCCCCTGGTCCAAAGGGCAAGGATTGCCGCAAAGGTAAACTCAAAGTCACATGATTAGGTCACATGGTCAAGTCACATGATCAGGTTGCGTAACTAACTGCATCTGTCTGTTCACACCATAAATCCGGTTTGCATGTCAGGAATTATTGGCCTTGAGGTTTTCAGGCCTTGAGAGTATTGAGGGTTTGTTGGCCTTTTCTTCTGTGACTGTACTGCAAGAATATTTCCATCATCTGAAAATCAGGATTTGAAATGCAGCCAACTATCTCCCATTAACATCCTTAATCCATGGTATGGCTGATCCTTGTAACAACACTGGGTCTAAACTCAGCACTTTAACATAGACTTAATATTGCCTTAGCTTTTAGTGCAAGGAAAGACCTAGGATGTGATTTTTCTGAGGCATTGTGATGCATTGAATATGTCCCTGAATTCTGCAGTGCATGTAAGAGTAATGGTCCTTTTGATTTGATGGTATTGCTCAAGGCAATTGCCTGTTTGTTTCTATCACCACTCTGACTGTAACTTAGTTACTGGGTCTCAAAGAAAATATTTATGAATACTGTAACCTTGAATTCACAATCCCATAAAAGCTTCCTGAAAAGAAACCTGAAAAAGACATAATTCAATACTTATGTCAACTTCAGCATCCTTAATGCTACGTTGGTTGTAAATCACAAAGTATTAATGTCATGTAATTCTCGTAATGCCAGTGTGTAAACATTTTTAATTTATTGGGTCCTAGATACAAATGCTGTGGGAGCCCATCTCAAGGACCCAGTGACTATTCATTGTGAATGCTGTTAAGAATCCTTGTATTCCTATTTTAGGCATATCTGGGTCGTAGGTAACAATACAGTTGAAGCTTATCTCGACAACCCAGGAGTTGTTGGAAAACTGTTAAGAAACTTTTATACCTTTTTAATTACCCAATATCTAAGTTTTCTCAGAGTGAGAGACACAAATGAAACAAACTGACAATGGTTACAACTTCTGCTATGTTTGCCTATTTTATTGCACATATTGCATCTTGTTACCATATGTGAGTTACATAACTAAACGCGTGACAGGTGCCCTTGGGTGGTGCCTATCACATGATTTTGTCGCCTGTTTAATCCATTTCATCCACTGCCAGAATTCGGTCAGTGGATTTTGTCTAGAAATAAGGAATGATCTGGCTGACTTATTCTCTCTGACACCACTAGTGCACAGTTGTATGGATAGTAGCACCTCTCTCACATAGGCATGGGCAACCTTTTCTACTTTAGTCTGAGCTCATTCTGTACTTAGATGATGCATTAATTAAACTGATGTGTCAAGACAGACTATGATACACAACATGTAGTTTGATATAGCATAACTTGAACACTTAACTCTACTCATTGTAACTACTCATGTTATTTCGGCAAGCTGGATGGCATCTTGTACCTCTCTTGTGGCCATGTTTACAGCTGGGTCCTGTCCAAGCGCAAACAGGCATGGAGATGAAAGATGACTCAGAATTTCCAAACATGACTCTTAAAATATCCTTCATCCCATGGGCAAAACAGCAGTGTGGTCATTCCCTTTCCAAATATGTTTCAGTGTTGAAAGTTGTTCATCCTTTAGTTCTAAGTTTACGTTTAAATTGTGCATTGTATAGCTTAGCAAAATTTCAAAGTTCAACAGTTTCGCCATTTTCATGGTTTGAAATGCATTTTACTACACGCAATTTGATTTGTTTGCCATGATTCTTGGCAGTAATGGCATACCAGAGGGGTACGAGTCTTCTTGTAGGTCATGGAAAGAGACGAGTAGGTACGATGGGATAAAACAATGTCTGGGAACTTTGTTAATATTGCACTCATTCACACAAGTTTGGTCTGTATATGAAATATGTTTTTCAAAAAGTCTTGTCTGAAAGGAATTGTCAGTTGGTTCAAGTGAATTTTTATTGTTTTATTGTAATTATTTTTGATTATTTATATTTAGTAAAAATATAGTATATAGTAAAAATTATGTTTTGGGAAAGGGGATGAAATAAAAAATTCCATGATTTTTACGTTTGTCTCATTCTTAAATTCTTTGAAGAAAACAACAATACTTCGTATACTGATATTACTCCAAATATTATTAGGTTGAGAAATATGCTTACAGCAAATTGTGTCAGTGCAGTGGTATTTTCAGTAATTATATTTGGGCTGAACTCTGACTGGCAAATCCTTTCATCTGAACAAAGCTATTATTACCAGATAGCAAGGTAGTGGCATTGTGGGACACTGTGAGAGGTCTGTACCTGCTGTACAGGTGTAACACCTGTTTCAGGTAACAACATGTTATTCATAACAAGTTCAGAATAGCTGTTTATTTACAGCATCACAAAAAGTTGACAGTTCAGCTACAAATCTCTCACTCAAGTAGTTAAACATAATCTTAAGTGATTGACAAATATTCTTTTGACATATATACAAGGAAAAAAATGTAAGCACCACACACCATATATATTTTGGAAGTTGTAAATGTTGTCTAACAGATACAGGTATTACTGCAAACAAAATATGTGAACGGAATATACAAAAACCAAACACTAGATGTTTCATCCCTCCACTATGGCAGTTGATGGATGACAACCATTTCTTGTGTTACATGCTACTTGAAACATTAGGAGTGATGCAGATCGTTCTCATCAAAGGTATCTGGGTCAAGAGTAGGGGTAAATTAAGCAATTATTTAAACCAAAAAAGTCATACACTGAAATTGCCTAAAGATACATAGACAAACAGGCTTTATGAACATATAGAATGGGTGGTGCATAACTTTTTTCCCTGTGTATAGTTCAGTAGCGATCTGCCACTGATGCTGCTAGAGGATGCTATGTGTTGTGGACCCATGTACAGCAGAGGTTCTCAAAAAATGAACACGATAGAATATTTTCTTAATTTAATAAAACTGGTTAGGACGAACTTTATAGATGAACTTCTTTATTCAGCTGATTCGAAATATCGGGACCGTGGAGTATTCAGGTGGTTAAAGCATAGCTCATAACGCTGAAGACCCAGGTTCAATTCGCCGCATGGGCACCATGTGTTGGGCCTATTGTTGGTGACATTGCTGGAATATTAGTAAGGACAATGTAAAGCCATGCTCACTGGCTCACTGATGCAATTTTGCAATACAAATTTTTGTATCGTTGTCAAGCAGGTGTTCAGGAACGATGATGCATGAATCTGTATTAAAACATTGAATAAAGAAGTTGTTCATCCATTGGTTCTCCAGCTTCTAAAAATGCTACCCAAAAGGGTGATAAAACTGATTTTCAGCACATCAGTAAGGGTGCAGATTGTTACCATGTATAGTCCCATCTCAACCTGATTCAGAAGTAAATTCTACACAAGAATCTTCAGTGAACCTCAAGCAGCATGGATCTTCACAAAATCTGATATTGTTTTGCTATTTGCTTGTAACAAAGAAACTGAGAGAAAGTGTTACTAACCACAGCCAGGGTTCAAAATAAAAATATTTAAATAAAAGTGAAATAGATATTTAGGATTTATTCAAAGGAGACTCATGAAAGAAAACCATTCATCCAGATGTTAAGCATGAACCACAGTCTTTGAAAAGGGCTAGAATGACTACAGGGATCAGTCAGATTCTAACTTGTTCATCATTTCTGTTGTCTGGATAAGTGGGGTCACTCAGGATGCCATGCTTAACAAGAGATCTGCTTTGTTTGAGTAAATGAGGTGAATCAAGCAGCGCAGACTATGTGGAATATGTTTTATTTTGAACCCTGACTGAAGAGTTCCTCTCAGTTTCACTGACCTTGGCCTTGTACTAATGGCGGGAGTGTTTGGCACGCAGCGCGGAGGCAGGGTAGGAAGCTGTTTAAGTATAAACTCGGTAGGAAGGGATGGAACAGGAAAACCAAGGACTTGGATGGCTTCTCACCACTAGAAGCAGGTAACTATGGCAACTGATTGTGTATTTGTGTCATTTATCACTAGAGGTGAACTTCTGAAAATGTAGAACTCTCTCCGCTTTCTACCACTTTGCCATTTCACATCATCAGAATGTGAATGATGTGAACGATGCTTTGAATACTAGATGCAGTTTTTAGGTAAAACATGCATTGAAAATACATAGAAGTTACCTGGGCTTTTGGAATGCATTACAGATACAGTAGGTGTACATGTAATATGCCCTACATTCAGGATGTGTGGCATACACGTGATATGTGTGATATACACCATTCACTTAACATGTGTGATATTACTCCATACCCTTGCAAATGTGGACATTTGCTAATCCAAACCATATCCATCAATGTCTTGCAAAGTAGTGGGTTTTCACTGAATATGATCAAGCCAGGTTGATTCATCTGTTTATAGGTGACAAGCTGTAAGGGTGTGCAACTCAAATGAAGTTTCTAACTTTAATATTAACATCTGTGAATTGAAAATGTTTCACTTGCTATCCTGTCTATGTGATAAATCATTACCTCTGTAGTACCCTTTGTCTCTTAATACTTCTCTGTACTTTGTAGATATCTAATGATCTCATGTAGAATAGTTGTCAGCCATATAGTATCTTCTTGGTCTCAGTTGTCAACCATGTAGTATCTTCTTGGTCTAAGCTTGTTATTTCCTCCTGTAAGCCTCCTGGACTATGGGTATGTATGGACAAGTGCTGTTGTACATTGTCACACAATGTGGCGGTATTGTTGTTTATTGTTATATTTCAGTGTGGTCATTTTTGGCACAATATCAGCATATATGGCATATATCAAACCTGTATAGCCCATATATCACCCTTATGTTCCCTCATCCCATGGAACACAACACTAGTTTATCCGCCTGGTTAACATACCAGGTCTGCCACCAGTCATACTGAATTTCTCTGAAGTGAGAGATAATTGCAATCAGGAGCCTTTTTAAAAGTGTGATAAAGCATTTAATTGCTTTAGTTTAGGGATTTTTGCTCTGTTTTCTGTCTTCATGATGTATGTTACTAAACTAAGCAAAGATTTTGATTATTTATTTTATTGTCTCAAACCAGAGGAATTAACATTTTTCACATGGACTTGAACTTTTGAACTTGTTACTCAATGAAAACAAAGAGAAACATAAACAGTGGTGAATTTGTCATAAATATCACCAGGTGTTCACAGAAAGATTAAGCATGCCTCCTGGTGGTTTCCACAAACAACAGTTATTTAGTAAAGTTTATTATTCACATCATGACTGCCTGAATAGGAGCTTATACCATGAATATGCATGCTGTTTACAGTGATGTGTTTCTGCTACCTATATATGTGTATATATAACCTTCCTGATGTGTAGTAGTTTGTGATGTGCATAATTTATTGTTATTTTATGCATGATTGTTTCTTAATATGACTTTTGTCATAGGTGGTGGGTGAGGTAGCCTAGTGGCTGGTTGGCTGGTCATGCCGAAGACCCAGGTTTGAGTCCCCACATTGGTGCTGTGTATGAAGCCCATTTCTGGTGTTCCCCACGGTGATGTTGCTGGAATATTGCTAAAAATGGCGTAAAACCATTCTCTGTCAGTCAGTGCATATGGCCCTGTGCACAGATCAGAAATTGTGTGAAGTAAGTTGTGGAGACCTTGGATCTGTGAGTGCAGAGTTTCCATGTCTTCCATTCCACCGAGGGTCAGTGGGGTAATCAAGTGGTTAAAGTGGCCACTCATTACACCACGGGCCTGGGTTCGATTCAGCACATGAGTACAATGTGTGAAGTCCATTTGTGGTTTCCAGCCATGTTATTGTCGCTGAAAGTGGCATAAAACTAGACTCACTCACTCACTCCATTCTACTGCACACTAAAGCGCACTAGTACATGAGTCCCCTGAGGCAGTGAGTCTCCTGAGGCAGTGAGTCTTCCTGAGGCAGTGACCTTGTTCCATGTCAGCCTCTGTCCACCCAGCCGTATACTGGGTACCTGGCAGGATCAGACAGTAGTGTGACTACTTTTTAGCATCTGAAAATGAAGTTCACGCTGATCCTTTGATGTAGGTGACAGTATGAGCATGCACCCAGTTTGATGGGTTTTTTTATTGTATTTTATACTTTTTTCCTCACTGGTTTGTCTGAGTCAGGCCTGAAAACACTTGGAATAACAGGCTGTGGCTGTTGGTGGTAAGTGGTGAAAACCCTCACTCACTCTATAGTCTTCCACCAGGCTGTGGCTGTTGACGATGATGAACTAACTCACTCACTCTCCATGGGAAATGATGGGGTAACCAAGATGTTAAAGTGTTTGCTCATCACACCAAAGACCTGGGTTCAGTTCCAAACAGGAGTACAATGTGCGAAGCCCATTTACTATGTCTCCCTGGGTGATATTGATAGAGTATTGCCAGGAGTGGCATTAAACGCAACTCACTCACTCACTCACTCACCACACAGCCTACATTTAAATGGGATTTTTGGCAACACAGCATCATGGGATATCAATATGTATGGATGTAGTGTGCCATTACATTGAGGAGGTGACGATAACGCATTGTGGCAGTCGACCCGTGGAGGTCCGGGTGTAGAGCAGGCCTTCAGCAACCCATGCTTGCCATAAAAGGCAACTGTGCTTGTCCTAAGAGGCGACTAATGGGATCATGTGGTCAGGTTCGCTGACTTGGTTGACATATGTCATCGGTTCCCAATTGCGCAGATCGATGCTCATGCTGTTGATCACTGAATTCTCTGGTCCAGAGCGCCACCATATAGCTGGAATATTCCCTGAGTAAAAGTAAACTCGCTCACTCACTCCACTGATTATATTCAAGTTTTAGATATGGATTGACAATGATTTTAAACACATTCATGATACTCATTGCACTGAGCATATTTTGATGGGAGGCTCATATTTCAGGCTGTGGCGGCAAACAGTTTGGCCCTGAGTGTAAAGAAATGTGCAAGTGTAAGAATGGTGGTTTGTGCAACAACATAACTGGGGAATGTACTTGCCAAGATGGATACATCGGACCTACATGTGCTGAGCGCTGCCCTGAGAACAGATACGGAGAACAGTGCTCCAAGATCTGTCGCTGTCAGAATGGCGCCCGCTGCAACAAGAGATCTGGGAAATGCAAGTGCCCTGCAGGATATAAAGGAGAACAGTGCCAGGAAGGTGGGTGGTCTTCAACTGTTGGGGTAGGTTAGGTAGCCTAGCGGTAAAAGTGTTCACTCGTCACCCAAAGACCCAGGTTCCAACATGAGTACAATGTGTGAAACCCATTTCTGGTGTCCCCTGCCATGATATTTCTGGAATATCTCTAAAAACAATGAAAACTCAACTCACTCACTTACTCACTCACTCACTCACTCTACAGTGAACACAGATTAACTTGATATTGATGCAGACATTTTGCAAAGAAGTGAATGCCAAATATTGTGTCACACTTGAGATGGAACAATTACAGCATATGGCATATTGCACTCCTTTTAGGGTAAAAGTGATTGTTGTTTGAAATTCTGATTTAATTGTATGTATTTTTGTATATCAACATTACTAGTAAGCTCAAAAAAAGTAGGGGTGCACTGTAGGGCTGGGATGGTTAACCCGGATACCCTGGACGGGTGGGTAATGAGTTGGACTCAGGTACTGGTCTGAAAACACGTGACCATTATGATTATGTTACTCATAGATTAAGCAGTTTTGTTTGTTATTCTTTCATGATTAAAAGATTTTATTGTCTTTAAAGATTTAGACAAACTTACACAGTCACCTGGTTTGTATATAGTAAATTAACCTTTTGGTTAAGATATTGAGAAACATGAAATTGTAGCCTCTGAGCTGAAGAATATATTGCCATTTCTTACAAACTTGATGTCAGGAATTAACATTTTGGGTATTCTGGTATGGTAGAGAAATAGGGGGTGGGGTACTCAGGTAGAAAATTTGGACCTGGTCCAGCCCTAGTGCACTGCTTGTTGTATGTAACTATTTCCATCCAGATGTGAGGATTATTTTCAAGGGGTGATGATGGTTGTGTATATGATGATGTAACTGTGTTCCAGCCTGCACTTATGGCACGTATGGTGAAGGCTGCTCCATGAAGTGCAACTGTATACATGGCCTCTGCAACCATGAGACAGGAGAATGTCGATGCGCCCTGGGTTGGATGGGCCCTAAATGTAATGACCAGTGCGAGAGCGGGCGGTTTGGTCCAAACTGTAGCCACACATGCACATGCCAGAACGGGGCAGCTTGTGATCCCGTCACCGGCTGCTGTCATTGCAAAGATGGCTTTTATGGACAAAACTGTGACTTAGGTAACACCACTGGAAACTTCATCAATCATTACATGTACCTTGAAAGTTATTGTGTATTCCTGTGTACTGGTAATTTGTAAGTTGAGAACTCTCCAAAATTAGACTCTTTTCCAGTTGAAATAGTTTTGATATGTTTATGTCAGTGTTGTTTCTATAGTAATCCTCTTACAATGAAGTCAAGCATTAAATAGTTCTTACAGTCACATGATGACAGCGGTATTGAGACATTTGTTTTGAATTTTTTCAGAATGCCTCTCTGTCTCTCCATCATACACAGTTTCCGTAATTGACTCTCTATGTCTCTCTCTCTCTCTCTCTCTCTCTCTCCATCTTGGTCAGTTTGCCTAATATAGTTGCTCTGTCTCTTTCTCTCCATCTTGTTCAGTTTGCCTAATTGTCTCTCTATAACTCTCTGTCTCTCCATCATACACAGTTTCCCAAATTCTGTCTCTCCATCTTGCTCAGTTTGCCTAATTGTCTATGTGTCTCTGTCTCTCCATCATACACAGTTGTTCCTAATTGTCTCTGTTTCTATCTTCCTGAGTTTCCCTTGTCTCTCCATGTCTCACAGACTCTCCATCCTCCTGGGTTTCCCGAACTGAATCTCTTCTCTCTTCATCCTGTTCAGTTTTCCTGATTGGCTTTGCCTGTTTCTCTATGTCTCTCTATCTCATAAACATATTATTGTGTCTGTCCATTTTCACCATATCTGACCATATCATGTGTGTCCACAGCCTGTCCAAGTGGAACTCATGGCCCCTACTGCAGCGATCGGTGTGAGTGTGTCAATGGCGGCAAGTGCAATCCTATCAATGGCCAGTGTAAATGTCCTCCAGGCTACAAAGGAAAACAGTGTGAACTCAGTGAGTTATCTTGGTCTCAGTTCACCAGTTATGGTTCATAGTTTGGAATCCTTTTAGTCTTTCCTACAGACACTGAAACAAACATGTCCAAGAAAACTAGAAAACTGTATTCTAAAAGTCTAGAATATGTAGCAAGTCTAGATTCCTGAAGTTTCTAAAAGTGAAGAATGTCTCTTGGCTCCTTTTTATTTTATTATGTCATTATTTCTTTTAAACATTTTTGTTTCTGTAAAAGATGTTCATTCCAGAGACTAGATGTTAGTCTAGTAAACCTTTTTAATTAAATCTGAAACTTGATCTGAAGGCCAGAACTAGACATCAATTGTCAATGAATGATTTCCTCTTAATGAACTGTTCTGTATTTATAGAGTGTCCTAATGGCACATTTGGGGTCAGATGTCAAGAGGAGTGCAACTGTGGTGCTGTGGAGTGTGACCATGTGACCGGGCAGTGCCTCTGTCCGCCTGGAGTTACAGGACCTCAGTGCCAGAATGGTATGTAGTATCTCTGTTATACACTGCCATTTTTATGAGAATACTTGTAGAACCTGTGGCAAGTCGCTTGGAAAACAATTGTTCATTATGGTTGTAGTGGCTGATTAGTTTCCATGTGTGTTACTAGGTGATTAAATATGGGAGGCATGATAGATAGCTCTCTGGTATAACATTTTCTCATCATGCTAAGAGACTCTGATTTGGACTCACAATATAATACAGTATACCATTATGCAATATATGAAACCCTTTTCTGATGTCACTTGCCACTTCACCTCACTCACTTGTGGATGAATTTGACTTCAGCCTGCGCACGAGGAACATATGGGCCGAACTGTGAATACTTCTGTGACTGCAAGAACAAGGGTATCTGTGATTTGTTGACAGGAGCTTGTGACTGCCAGGAAGCCTGGATTGGACCTCACTGTGACATAGCATTAAGTAAGACAGGCTCACTCTTTGGTGATAGTGTCATAGCTGCTAACAATATTTACTTCATAATAATGCTTGTATTACCAAGACTACTTTCCTGAGAACTACTTTTCTAACATCACTGTGATGGTGCATTGTACACCCCTGTGTGTGCCCTCTTGACTCATCTGTCCATCACAATCATCATGATTATCATGATCATCACAATCATCATGATCATCACAGTCGTCATGGTAATCATCACAGTCGTCATGGTACTCATCACCATCATACATATCACATATCAAGTCACTTCTTTGGTGAGAGGTCACAATCACAATTGTCTTCTGGCAGAAGTAGAGAAATTTGGCTGATGTGAAAATGAAATATTTCTCATCCAGCAAACATTACTTTGTTATAGGCCAGAAGTTACAATCTCTTGCCAAGGTCAGAAATGACAGTATGTCCCCAAAGTCAGAAGTGACAAATTGTTCCCCAGGTCAGAAGTGACAAACTGTTCCCTAGGTCCAAAATGACTATATGTCCCCAAAGTCAGAAGTGACAAATTGTTCCCCAGGTCAGAAGTGACAAACTGTTCCCTAGGTCCAAAATGACTATATGTCCCCAAAGTCAGAAGTGACAAATTGTTCCCCAGGTCAGAAGTGACAAATTGTTCCCTAGGTCCAAAATGACAATATGTCCCCAAAGTCAGAAGTGACAAATTGTTCCCCAGGTCAGAAGTGACAAATTGTTCCCTAGGTCCAAAATGACAATATGTCCCCAAAGTCAGAAGTGACAAATTGTTTCCCAGGTCAGAAGTGACAAATTGTTAATGTTCCCTAGGTCCAAAATGACAATATGTCCCCAAAGTCGGAAGTGACAAATTGTCCCCTAGGTCCCAAATGACAATATGTCCCCAAAGTCAGAAGTGACAAATTGTTCCCCAGGTCAGAAGTGACAAATTGTTCCCGAGGTCAGAAGTGACATTTCTCCTTTAGGTCAGACATGGCGCATCACTTGGGTCTGAATATATCCAACAGATCATGGCCATGGTATATGAAGTAACATGAAAGAATCAAGTGTTCCTTGACCTTTTGGGATTGTGTTTATATATGTTTATCTCCAAAGTAGGTTTGCTTTGTCACATATCACATGTAAATAACTAAATAACATGATAGGTCGCTGATATCCAACTCCATGTAACAGTTCAGCCACATTGGTGAGCTGTCGATCCTGGTGATAGTAATGAGTTTTGTACTCCTAATAAGGTGCAAGTTGATTCTGGATGTTGACAACTACAGACTGGATAGAAACACAACAACTATGCAAGACTAAGACAGAAAGACTGGAAATACTCATGTTTAAAGTAAATGTTACACATTTTGAATTCTTGTATATTGTATATAGTTGTAGGATAGTAGTTCAATGAGTGTGAATAGATTAGGCACAACCAGTCATGTGTTTATTAGAGTCATTACATCTTTTATAACTAAAACTAAGAGTAGTGACTTCTAATCAGTCAATAGTTAGATTCATGTAAACAAAAGCAGGTAAAAAGTAAATTATTTAGTTATTGTTAATAAAAGAAAACAGCCCTATATTCAATAGTGCAGTCAAAACTTGTGTCGAAAGTTGAAAAAACCTATGTAAACAATTTTGACCTCTCCCACTTTGGATGCAACAAAAACTGTTGACAACAGAAGGCATACACAGGGTATAAGATTTTACTTCAACACAACAATAAGTTTGACACAAGTGTGTCCTAAATGTGTTGTTTCTGTAGTGTAAATAGGATCAGTGATATTCCATGATGAGATAACACATGCAGTAGAAGATACTTGGCCTGTCTATAAAGGTTTGTGTAATGGTAACACAAATGTTCATCCAACATCCTTACATCACAAAACTCATGCCAACAGAATCATTTAGCACTGAAAATCAATTTCTCAAAATTTGATCAATAAATATTCCTTAGGGTTTTTGAGTGACATACTTTCTAAATAGTTTTAAAAGAGTGGACTTTGTTGTGTGTATTTTCTGTTGTGAGATTACGGACTGTCCCAGAAACAATACATGTGGAAATTTAGTTAACAATTTACCCTATTCAGAGCTGGAATGAAAGAATGCAGTGTTCACCCACTGGTACTAATGTTTCAAAATCACAAACATTATTCTCAGGGGGATTTTTCAGGGGGATTTTTGAGGAGGATCCAACACTGTCAGAGTTAGGCACCAAATTGTCAGTAGACCTGGTTATCAAGAAAGCCCACTTTACCTGCAAATCTTTTACCTGCTGTAGGTTCAAATCCTGGATGACACTCAACCCAAAAATGTCATAACATTTGTACGTAACTAAGAAAGTGTACCTGTAGTCTAAAAGTCAATGTAGCATTAATCCAGTTTTTAAAGAGGTATTTTGTATTCATACTGATATTTGTGTCTCAGCATTGTGTCATGACAACAGTTACAACCAACAAAGGATTCAAGGAATATTGTTTTGGACAAAACAATCAGTTAGCACAGACTTCATACAGTGACTTTTCACCTTATAACTGGAATCTCTGTGGCTATGTGTCTTTTGACAAGCAGTCACTTTACTTCTATGTTTCATGAAAACTGTCATTAAAAGGTCTCCATTTCATCCTGAAAGTTAACACAGTGTACTTGTATGCCCCATGAACAGCCATATCTCATTTGTATTCTCCATGTCACCATGTCCTGTCAATGAAGCTTAATCTTCAGCATTTCGGGATTACCTCCCCTTACGTTCTACCTGTTTTGAATTACCATTCTTCAAGTTCAAGTTATTTCAAAATCACCCACCTACTTTACACACATTAGTAAATACCCCTTTTCTTTTTAAACACTATAAAGTCATTATCCTTCATCTTTCATAGCTTTTTGAAGTCGGTGCACCTGTTCTTTCATGCTCATTATGAAGTTACTGCAAATTGTTTTTTCATATACATTCTCTTACTTTCCAAGCATTTTGAAATCCCCCTATTTCAAACTAACATCTACTTCTCACAGACTTGTTATCAGTTATGTCCTCTTGTTCATGAGCATTGTGGGAGTTCTTGGTTGTATCCGATTCATGCATTGTGGATGGATGCCATTAGACTGGCAGTGCGGACCTTTCACGCTTGTTTTAACCGCATTTTGCTTTACTTTTCGTCTGGATTCCCACATGAGGAGAACTCTGCCTCTCGTGTCCACTCTAGATAATAGTACTAAGGTGACTACTGACTATTCCCTCTCTGGTCAAGTACAGGTTCAACGTTTCCATGGAACATCTTATCAAGTTTCATAACATCATCCTTTTTACATTTTAAATAACATGTACAATGTAATGTGTAAAATATACATTTTTCTGACACTATACTGTTTTTACATTTGTTTTTGTGAAGTAGTTGTGTGTAAAACAGTATTTTGTACCCTGAGGTATTTTGTACCATGAGGTATTTACATTGACCTGAAGTAACACGTTAGCAGCTTTTTGGCCAAATTGTAAATGCAGATGAAGTTTGGAAATTGTAAAATGAAATCTGAGAATGAATGTACATTGAAAATGCTAAAATATACAA
The DNA here is from genome assembly GCF_037392515.1 of Haliotis asinina. Lineage (NCBI taxonomy): Eukaryota > Metazoa > Mollusca > Gastropoda > Lepetellida > Haliotidae > Haliotis > Haliotis asinina. The sequence goes on along the minus strand of NC_090295.1, from coordinate 42,977,349 downwards.
AGACAGTTTTGTGTGTCTCCATCAGGTTCCATTGAAGAGTAGCAACCAGTATTTGACCACTGACTGAGCGTTATATACTATTACACCATCATCACTAGTAATGTCTTCACTGCACTGCAGATGTACATTGTCAAAGTTTTTCTCGCTATCATCATTCTCATGTCAAGAAAGTTAGGGAAGAGCTGTAGTATATAGAGTTAGTTGTAGGGATCATGTCTTGATGGCTGTAGTATACAGAACTAGTTGTGGGCAATGTATACTGAACTGGACTAAGGGCAGAACAGGAAGAAAGGTGGTGGGAAAACTAGCAGGAAATATTTTCAAAATTGTTACATAAGTAAATTCTATTATTTGTTCTGAGGTAGATGTCTCGTAAATGTTTTGTGTGAATTCGGTCCTGTGTTAGTAGTTTTTATGTAGATATTATTTATTATTCTTGAGAGATACAAAAACTTTGTAGTTCAGCTGTTTCATTCCCCTGCTTTCTGTGATAAGTTGCGTGGTTTTAAATCATCAGTCATGCAGTGTACTTGTATCAATACAGATGCACTGTCAGTCAGTCATTGTATCAGTTTCTTCTAGTCAGTCAGACACTTAGACAGTCTGTCAGTTGGTTCATCTCGACAAAACAACCAACATTTCCCAAATCAGTTCCTGCATGTCATCTTTGTGTTATTTTCAGAGAGGAATACGCTTTAATCAGAGCTAAGTCAGTTTAAACAGACATACCTTCCACCAATCAAAAGCTTTGACAATGTATTGACCTTGTGTTGACCTTGTGTTGGCTACCATTATTATTTAGCTGTTGCACTTTCCTTGGTTGCCATGTAGCTCTGCTAAATATGTTTCAGTTTCAGCATTGGTTCGGTTTGGCATGGAGTTTGTTGAAAGCCTGTGTATCAGGGAATTTGTCTGTCTGAATTATGTCTGAGTCTCTGTCCATGTCCATGTCTGTATCTGTGTCCGTGTCTGAGTCTGAGATTAAACAGTCATCGTAAACGACTTGTATGAGCAGCAGAAATGATGAAATATATGTGCTCAATATCAAATGGATATGAAAGTGTTTGGGGGATGAGTTCCTACAGTTTTAGCAGTTTACCAACAAACCAGCCAGCTGCCGTCCATCACCTTCTTGACCCTGAGCTAAAACTGGTCCTAACAATCATTTTTGGTCGTTCTAACATGCGACTTGATAAATCAAGTGGTCAGGCTGTCTGGTTGATGATCTTCACAATCTGAGTCACTGGATTGTCTGGCCCTGACTAAATTGTAACAGGGCACCACTTTCATGTTGCCGGAATATTGTTGAAGGAGGTGTTTAAACTATAAAATGTACAGAACTCGTGTGCCTGCAAAGCCAAACATGACAGAGGTGTAGTATCTATTCATCTTCAAACTACCCATAGTTGTCATTTTCAACGTGTGTTTGTCAGTAGGAATTATTCAACACAGTGGGTAAAAATAACACCCTGTAATAAAATATCCATTTATTGAATGATACAAAGCAGGTGAATAGAATAACACTTAGGTAGAATAAGACAACCATGTGTTTATGAAATACATAACACAAACACAAATTTGTGTTTATGAAACAAGAAATCATAATTTCAGTCTGTGAACAGCCAACATACACATAAAAGGGACATTTTACATTTTTCAACAAAACTCAAATTTTGACTCTTATTAGTTTGCACTGTCTGTATGTCAGCCGGTATAGTAACACAATAACACTGGGAGAATCATAGATTTTGTGATGATTGTGGGTTAAAATAACTAGTGCTAACTAATGCTGAGTCTCAGACAGACTCATATAGAAGCAAATGAATCCAATCAAACTGAAAAGGAGCTCTGGTTAGGCAACTGACTGAACATCTGAGTGCCTAGACTTTCGAAGCTCTCTTAGCGCTGAGATAGTCATAAGTTGTGTTAATGTATGGCACTTACGGCTGTCAAAGCGCTAAGAGAGCTTAAAAAATCTAGGTACTGTAACATAGAGTTACGACAGTCTATACTGGGCCTAGATTTTTTAAGCTCTTTTAGCACTAAGGTAGTCTAAGTTAGGGTTAATTTATAGCAATGTATGAAAAAGTGTCTGCCCGGCGACCCACCGCTTGCTAGTTATGTGGCGGGCTTACAACTTTATTTTATTGCCAGCCCCATGGGCCAATATTTTTCCCAAGGTTTATATATTTGATTTTTCGAAAATATTTCAAAATATTTCGAAAATGATTTTCTGGAGGGGCTGGTTGCATGTCCACAGGGCCAGCAAAATTTTCCAATGCTTTTTTCGGCTTCCTGTTTGATTTAGGAGTTTCATACACTGTGTATGGCACTTACGATTCTCTTAGCACTAAAAGAGCTTCAAAAATGTAGGCCCAGGAATATCTAATAAACTAGTATTAGGATATTGAATTACAGGCAGTTCTAGGGAAAAGGGAAGGTAAGGGGAGACAGAGATTTAGGTGCAAGACAATACTGATCATCTTGACTTGGTGGTCCAGGCTAATTATTTGGTTGATTGTATGTCATCACACTTTGACTGGCTGGATTTTTCTTCATTATATGAATCACTGGATTGTCTGGTCAAGACCTGAATGTGTTATGACAACCTACTATATGAGGAATATATGAGCTATTATCGCATATGTAATTGATGGTGATCATAAACACGTATTTAGTCTGGATCCCTGACAATGGTTTATGCCTAGGCCTGAAACAATACTTCCAAACCTTGATTTGATTTGATTTTTGATATTGGACTCATGATTTGATCAATCTCCATTCGAATCTTCATAAAGTTAAAACATCAGATTTCATTTTAACTCTCAGAGTCAGCTTTTTTAATTTGAAATCCATTGTCGACTTGGTGATTTCTATCAACAACAATTCTCACTGGAAAAGCCCAGCGCCAACCAATCAGGTTTTGCCATTTTTCATCCCTCGAAACTGCTTGAGTTGAAGTCAAAATTCCATTTTGGATGTGTGGAAATCATTAAAACAGTTGTTCAAATATTGAATCAAAATAACGGTAATGGTTATCAAAAATTGAAACTAAGGTATCAAGTTCGAATCAACAAAATCGAGCCAAATTATTGCAGCTCTATTTATAGCATATCTGGATGTGTGAACATGAACAATGACATACTTTCAGTGCCTTTGTTGACTTGGTGAACTGATTTGTCAAGATGTGGTGGTATGTGTGTTGGTGTTGACATAGGTGCGTGGAATGACAAGACAGATTTATATGTTACTTATATATGAAGATTACAAATTCCACCTCAAGCAGTTTATTGGATGAGAATAAATCAAGACGAGAACCTTTAGTCTAGTTCTTTTGGGTAAGGGAGTTGGACACCAGAACAAGACATTGATCTTGACGTGGGTGTGCTCATTACACACATTCAGAGGACATTCAGAAATGTCTGAATTAGAGCAGCCACAATTTTCAACCACAAGACTCTTCGAAAATCAAATCTGACACTATTTCAATTCAAGTGTTTAATACCTATTTAAATTCTTTCTACATGGCAAGACCGTAGTGTGGTTTACTCCAACTTGAGCAATGCAACCAGTAGTCAAAAGTGGGCGATTGGTCACCTTTGTTGTTAAAGAGTAGGCAAAATACCCACAAACAGTGAAGACTATATATGCTTCCCTACCTTGATATGATAAGCTTGTTGTATGATTCTGCCCCCAGATGTACATGATATGTGTAACAGTCATTATATGTAAAGGTCAAGGTCAATTCAGAAGCAAACCAGAGGGATAGTGTTGTAATTAAATATATGTAATCATTAGAGAATTATGTGTTCAGTGTCTGTGTTCGTTCCGATACTGCATGACTTAATTACTTTTAAGTTGAAGCAGTGTTTGTTGAAGCAGTTATTGTTCGTGCAAGATAGCATGCAGAATGACTTGATTGTAAAAATGATTTGTAATCCACAGATTACTTAATTGGCTCTTTTTCAAGATTAGGCTACATTGCATGACAGGGAATTTTTGTTTTCATTATTTCATAAATTATGATTAAAGAATAAAAATAATGTTTTCAATCATAAAGAACTCAAAAGTCAGATCTGATCAATTTCTGTAACCAGGCTGGACAATATATGGTAATGGACATCATAATGAATTTAATTTTTACTGAAAAATTTGTTTAGTAAATGGAATGATTATGCATGCTGTTACTCAATGATATAAAAGTGTAAAAATAAGGATTTAATTACATTTTTGCTTTCTTTCATAAAGTAGCGAGAAAAGCTTCGACAAATGAAACAGTGTTCGTAAGTACATATCCCAGCATGCAGCCCTTGTTGGTAAACATACACATGTTGGCCCTCATGAAGTGGCCTTTGTAAATCACTCAGCTTTGAGAAGCGAGATGATAAAAGTTGGACGCATTTAGAAGCTATTCATGAATCCGGTGTAAGAAGCATGTTAAGATGATTGGACTTGCCAAATCAGCCAACTGTTACATGTACTAGAGGTATCTGATGATGTAGGGACAGATAACTAGTGATGTAGAGGAAAGTGCAGGGGAGATAACTGGCGAGGTAGGGGCAGATAACTAGTGAAGAAGAGGAAGGTGCAGGGGAGATAACTGGCGAGGTAGGGGCAGATTACTAGTGATGTAGAGGAAGGTGCAGGGGTGATAACTGGTGATGCAGGGGCAGATAACTGGTGATGTAGAGGAAGGTGCAGGGGTGATAACTGGCAATGTAAGGGCAGATAACTGATGATCTAGCTGAAAAGGTGTTAAATATTTAACTGCTGGGGAAGATAAAGATGGAGGGGAGGTAACTGGTGAGGCAGCCAAAGATGCAGTGGATGTGAATCAAATGAAAGTCCAAAAGAGATACCAGTGGTGTTTGCCTTAGGTGAAATTGGATATTCAGTGATGTGAATACTTCCAAGTTTTTACAGCTGTAGCCAGTTTGCAGAGACCTGTAAAATATTGCTGTAACCAGTCACAACTCTCAACTGTGCATGAAATTACGCTTGCAAGAGACATAAAGGATACTAAATCACCTTCCATGTAATACCCTTTTTATCAAATGAGTTAATGAGTTGGTATTAAACGATCCAAAGTGAGTTTAACAAAAATGGTATTTCACAGATGCCAGTTTAGTATTCTGTTTATTACTCTCCAACATAAATTAATAGAAATTGTGGCAAAATTCCCTACGGTGTGATGACTCAGCTTTCCGCCAGTCAAGCAAGCAGTTAAGCAAGCAGTTAAGCAACTGTAAACCAGTATGACATCGTAAGTCTAGAGGTATTACACTAGTGTAATATTGCCGTAAATATATTACACAGCAGTATCTTCCACGGGCGAGTAATGATAACCATTATGATTATAACAAGTGATGACAATGTTTACATCACCTAAGTTTTTGGCTGTCAGTTTCAACCATCTTGCAATCAGTTTTGTGAGAATGTATGGGTATCTCAAACCAGGCTGACAAATTAAGTACTCATTGGACATGCAGGAAATAGACATTCTCAAAGACATTTGCAAAAAGATAAAGGTCTCTTCAAGATTTCTGTAATGGCTTTGTGTACAAAGTTTGTACCAGTACTGCCTGGATAATAACATAGGTGTCACAACCTGGAAGGAGAGCTTGGGAAACCATCTGACAGTGTTGGTTATCCATGGCAACAAAGGAACACACAGAGAGTTTTAGAATGACCAAAGCAGCTTCATCACTCAGCGCTGATCAAATCAATCTTGATTTTCTTCATTTAATATTACATTAAATTATTCACACAGCAAGCCTAAGGTTTGAAATTGATTGAAGGCAATTTGAAATGCTTGTACCATTTCAATGGCAGGTTACATGAGCATTGTCTGGGCGCCAAGGGTGAAAACTGGTACCGAATACCCCTTTGTCGCAGATTTGAACAGCAGTGAGGATGAATAAGATGTATTTCTTGGGAAGCGTTTCCTATGTTAACATATATCTTTAGTGCCTGTCTTCAGTGTAGATTGGTCGGGAAAGCACTCAGGTGACACCAATAACCTTGCATGTAGGTCTGGTGCAGGTACAGCTAGGATTGCACTGAAGGACTGCTTCTAGGTCTGGTGTAGGCACAGCTAACTTTGTCCAGGAGGACTGCATCTAGGTCTGGTGTAGGCACAGCTAGGGTTGTCCAGGACTGCATGTAGGTTTGGTGTAGGCACAGCTAAGTTTGTCCCGGAGGTCTGCATGTAGGTCAGGTGCAGGTGCAGCTAATTTTTGTCCCGTAGGACTGCATCTAGGTCTGGTGCAGGTACAGCTTAACTTGTCCTGGAGGACTGCATCTAGGTCTGGTGTAGGTGCAGATATGGTTGTCCTGGAGGGCGCCATCTAGGTCTGGTGTAGGTGCAGATATGGTTGTCCTGGAGGACGCCATCTAGGTCTGGTGTAGGTGCAGATATGGTTGACAAATGATGGTATCGATGTCTTGTGTAGGAGGAATTACGGTTCTCAAGGAGTACTACATCCAGTTCTGGTTTAGGTACAGCTAGGATTGATAAGGAGGGCTGCAGGAGGGGCTATACAGGGGGATTTCAAGTAGGGATGCAGCTATGGTTGTCCAGGATATGTGTATTTATTATGGTAAGGCCTCAGCTTGGTTTGGTCAAGAAGGTGTAAAATGTTGTATATCATATTGTGAGATGAATGATTGCTTGTTGAGGGATGAGTTTTGATGTGATAAGCACAAATCAAATCAGCACTTTATATCTTTCTGTTGTTTTATTTCTGTTTTGTTGTTCCTTTCAGTCCCTACCGGACCACGACGGGGAGACATCCCTTGGGCTGTGAACTACAGTCGAAAGTAGACACAGCCTTCAATAAGAACAGTCGACTGAAATGTTTCCATTACATGTGGAGCGCAGTGCCTGAATATCACGTTTAAAGTTACCTGATGGCATTTTCTTAGGAATATCTGACATTGCATCAGTTCAGTCTTTTAACCGACATGAATTGTGGAGAAATCATTTTCTTACTGATGCACATGACGGTTAAATGGAAGGTTGCCATGGTGATATGTGGCTACCAGTGAGAATGTGTTGAAAGTGACATTATGGTGCTGAAACTGATCTCTCGCTGTGTAGGTGTTGTAAGCCAGGCTCTGATTGGACACAATTCTGTTATCATCCGATGAGGATGACTGAGACAACTGGCTTTGGAAGCTAGAGGCTGATACAGCGCAAGTCGTCTATGAGAGTGTAGCTGTGTTAATGTTACAAGTCTTTCATTGTAATATTTCCCATTTCAATGTTCATGCTAATGTTCTGTATGCTGCTCACAGAAAGTTAAGGATAACTTAAGAGAAAGAAATATTTCACATTAAAAACGATTAGAATATTTTGTTTTAATGAAATCGTCATAAATAATCTCATGAATAATCAATACAAATCATTGAGTGTGTGTGATTAAAGATGTTACGTCTGAAGTGTTTTAGCATGACCAAGAGAATGTTACCTGTCTTTGTTCTTATACAAGAACATTGCTCTCGGTCCTCAGCTGGTTCCTGCAAGGTCTGTGGGGGTGCAGGGGTCAAACAGGGTCATGCTTTCTCCGCTTGAAGTCCTGCAAGGTCCTTAATGTCCTGTGAGCAGTAGACAATGCATGACTTGTTTATGATGTCGCTGCACTATGTGATCTGTTTGTGACCACTCTCAGGCATATAGATGAAGTCCATATTTGTTTCTGTAACAAATAATTTGCATTTTTCATGTTTGTTGAGTATGGATGTGTTTGTTTCCTTTATTTTTTAAAGTGTTATTCTTTTGGTACCTCTCTGTCAATGTCCTCCCTCCTCTTGAAGCCAGTCGGGATCTGAACATAGTCAGGTAGTGAACCATATCACACATGTGGGATAGGTGTTAAGATATATAATTTCACATGTGGAATAAGTCGGGTACAATGTACACAGTATCTCACATGCGGAATAAAATGATAATATATGCACAATATCAAACATGTTAAATAAGTCTGGTACGATATACACAGTATCTCAAACTTGTGAAATAAGAGGCTAAGATATATAAAACATCACACACCAGGAGTAAGATGTTATTTTTCACAGTTTTCGTATATAGTGAAAAATGGACATCTTGTACATTGTTTTGAGTTTGCTTTAATGCATCACCCTTTCAAACATGCCAGAAAATGTGTTAAGCACTGAAGGTCAGTTTTATAGACTCCAGCATGACTTCAACAATGCTAAGTTCTGGTTAAGTGACCTGCAATGTTGATTTCCTAATGCTGGCTGTAGATCAAAAGTTTCATCATTTCATCATTTGCCACAGAAGATATTTTCATTTATTGTTTTTTACTTTCAAGATACCTCATGAAAGGTGTACATAATTTTTAAGAGACTTTTGACTGTTTCCTTTCTTTTGGAATTCATATCCTGGAAGAAATGTCTGACTCACTAGCATCAACTGAATGGCTGCAGCAAAAATATCCTGTATATCATGTTTGCTGGTGTGAAGAAACGGCTGTCTGTAGTCCAATCTGCAGTTATATAGTGTGAGATAGGTCATGATGACGGATGACATGTGTCACTTCTTAAACATGTCACCTTATCAAGGGATAGTGTGCTGCTGGCAGATTAAAGCACCTGCTTTAAAATCTGAAAACATTTATTTGATCCCTCAGTTATTTTAGTTTTTAGCTCAGTTTCAGTCCAGTATGTACTAGATTACAATAGTTTGCCTTGAGAGATCTCACCTCATTGTTGCTGTCATCTGTTCCATGTCATAGTTTATTTATTCCCTGCCAGTTTCTCTGTACTACCTCAGCAGCTGGATGTGTCAAACCTCACTCACTCACTCATGGATCAGGACCACTGCCACCCAATAGACGTGAAAGACTAAAATTGTTGGTGGTTTTGTTATATAACTCAGCGGTTTGTTGCTTGAATATCACAGGTCTCACACCATTTGTGCAATGGTGAACTATTGCCCAGGTTTAACATCCTTTGTACAAAGATTACCATTGGCCAGGTTTTACATCCTTTGTACAAAGATTACCACTGGCCAGGTTTAACATCTTTTGTACAATGATTGGACAGTGTCCAAGTGTAACATCCTTTGTACAATGAACCAGTGCTCAGGTTTAATGCTCTCTTGTGCAATGATGAGCCATTACCCCAGTTTAACATCCTTTGCGAGTGACAGCTGATATCATTTTTGAGTATCAGACAGCCTTAAACCTCATTTACTTACAGGACTTGTAGTTTGATGACAAGGAGACCTTACCTTTTAAACACGGTCACCCAGATTTGAGGCTTTAGGAATTACAAATAGGACCTATGATTTAAAGATTGGGTACTAAGGATTGATGACTGGCACTGTGATTATGGGGTGACTTAAGGTATTACACAAGATAATGGTGAGAGATGCTTTATTGAATCATAACAATTTTATGCCACAATTCGTTTATATTAATTGAAAGAGAGAAAAGCACAAATGTTTGACACATCCTTGTAAGCATCAGTTTACTCTTTTATTTCGCTGTAGTTGTAAATTATGTTGATGCATTGAATGGGTTGCGCAGCTCTTAGCAGGCAAGAGGGACACAGTCAGATTCCAGAAAGGTTTCAATTTATACTCAACATTATCCTAGCAAATAAAATAGTTTTGTAAATTATTACTCTATACTGTTTCATATTCACGTCGTGCCGTTGAGTTCGTGTCCTGTTTTGTGAAACAAAGCATAATAATGTACAGCCATGTTGTCCACAGCAGATACTGTTGGTCATGTGCAGGCAACTTGCTACTGAGCTACATATATAGCAAGAGGATCTGTTGGCTTATCAGATATCCATATCTTCCCAAATATGGTCATGCTGTTGTCCTTTCTTTTAGAGTTGATCTTTCATGGAAATAAGAATTGATACAAATGAGCAAGAAACTTTGAAAAACATTTTTACGAAGACAGATGATAAAATGATATTTATGTTAATTATATACCATGAAGCATTGAGGACATTTTGCAGAGTAAAGACTTTATGCAAGCTGAAATGCAGTTGTTGCCTTTTCTGTATGTATCCCTTGTTGCTCTAAACTTGGAGACTAGCATATCACAGACCTGTTGTTTAGATATCAGAGATATATTGAGCCAGCTGTTGATGATTTACTGAAGGCATTGGATCCAGCCAGGTTGTACATATGTAGTTTATTCTGTGATTGTTAAGATGGTATTCAGCAGTTGCAGTATGTGCCTCTGCAAATCTCTTTTGCTCCCTGAGCAGTTAATGTCATATATTTTTTGTAGGTGGATTTACTGAAATTGTTTATCACATGGTAGAATTATTCATTGCAGACTCTTCTGGAATTCTTCTCTGTAGAAGTTGTTTGTGTACATTTGTGGTGTAAAATTGTATAATTTTCCAGAAATGTGAATTGAAGCAGACATCTGAAGATGGGAATGTTTGTAAAGTCAAATTATATGATCAAGTGAGATTATTAACACCAGAAATGACGAAAAGGGAATATGCAAAACAGAGGTGTTAAAAACTGGAAATATACACACTACTGATGTGTTTGGAACTGCCCAAGCATCAGTTTACAAGCATTCTCAGATGATTTGTTTACTATTGACAGAGTTATTTGTTTGATTACATATTGTAAACTGTTGTTTGATGTTAAAAAGGTTCTGTTTCAGGCCAGTCTCAATAATCTGTGGTATTACTGACCCATTCCATTTTGCAAGTACCCAAGGCAGTTAAGATGGAATGGAGTTATAATACCCTGGACTACAGAGGATGGTGTTGTGTTTGATGTTCTGTCCACTAGATCTGTTATGTTCCCTGAGATGTGCATCCATGATATGTGTACTGCAATATTTGTATTGTATTTCATCTGTGTCTGTAATAAACTTGTATAGCTGTTTGTATTAATTATCATATTTGTATTTGTTCATGTGTGCCATATGTTACTTCTTCATATTACATACTCTTTTTGAATTATGCCATTAACATGAGTTACCATAGTTACAGTGCAATATGCAATCTTACCATGGATGGTAAACCATTTTTGTTAGAATTTCAACCCAGAATTGGATGATCCAAGATGCTGGGAGATAGGTTCTCCGCAGATTCAAGATTTAGGGTTTGAATATAAATACAATTCAGCATAAAAATTAACAATGGCAGTGTTTCTGCTTACGATGTGAGAACTCATCGTTAGTCCAGCTTGAGTCCTAATATACTGAGATATATTTATTTGATGCAATATCATGTATGTCATTACCAAAACGCTGCTTTAACTGTAGACTTCCTGTACTATACTGTGCTAGTCCCTTTAGCAAAGTGAGGAGGTGTAACAGCCACACCCACAATACTAGAGCCAGTGGCTAATAAATATGTTAAACATTTTCTCACTTTCTGTGTTTGTCTTATGTCATGCTCACACATGTAATGTTGACACTTGCAGATCACATTTCACATGCAGATCTAATTAAGCATGGAGATCACATCACACATGCAGATCTCATTAAGCATGCAGATCACATTACACATACAGATCACATTAGACATACATGCAGATCACAATACACATACTTGGGAGATCACATTACATATGACACATGCAGATCACATTGTAATGCAGATCACATTACTCCTACATGTAGATCATATTACACATCATACTTTCAGATCACCTTATAAATATATGAAGATCACATTGAAACTAACATGGAGATCACATTCTACATTACACATGCAGATCACATTTTACATTACACACGCAGATTACATTGCATGTCATAGATACAGATCACATTGCACATCACCATGCACCAACGACCACAGAGGGGTTTAACATTCTTCACTTTTGTATATGGCAAAACCAGAGACCATCTATTATATAGTACAGTCTAAGTAAACTTAGTCTCAGTGTATTTCGTTACACTCCACCACTGAGTCTAACAAAACCTAGTAGAAGGTCTCGTCAGGTAAACTTTCAGCGAAAAATGACCGTCCAATCAAACGCGAGACGGTTAAATAGATTTAACCAATCAGACAACGGCTACTATTTAGGGATCGGGAGGACTTTCAAAATATTCAGGTCACTGAGACAGATCTCTCCACAAACAAAAATCCGCATATAACACATTTATTTGACATGCAGTATATACGCCTTGGGGTTTCTGTTGACATGGTTACCATTAGCTAATATTCCCGCTAGATAACATTCTTGAATATTGCCAAAACACTATTTTCACTATTTTGTTTACTCACCGTTGTCATGGCTGTGCGTACGCCGTGTGCATCACCCGAAAGCGAGCGTATGCTAAATAGCATTCGGAATCGTTCGGGTACGAACCTTTTCGAGATAAAAAGTTCAAAAGGTATGTGCGAATGTCCACTTTCGCGATTTGGTAAGCTATGTTCTGATTGGTCAATCTCAAAGGTTACCTGACGCGACCTCCTATAAGGTTTTGTTGACTCAGAAGTGGAGTGTAACGAAAAGTACTGAGGATAAGTTTACTTAGACTGTTATATAGTATGAATACTAATAAATGGTTCTTTTATTGCCACTCTATACTTTTCACTGAATCCGTGTGCATGCCTCCGAAACAGGATTAAACACTCTAATATTCACTTGATAAATGCCAGGAAAAAAGTCACAAAAACTGGTTAGTATCTGTTTAATATATTTAATTATGATCATAAATGACAAGACCAATAACAGAACGGCATCTTCCGGGATCTGGGTCAGGTGCGCTGACTGGATTGACACTTCATCATATCCCAGTTCTGTAGATCGATGTGCATGCTGTTGATCCCTGGATTGTCTTCGGGTCTGCAAGCAGGTAGTCAACAGGTAGGGTGTCTTGGGTAATGTGAGAACATTAACGCATCGCCTTGCCAGGGAGTAGCACAGAGCTCTTCTAAATATGCTACCACCCTCTTCACCGCTGTACTCGAACGCGTTTCCGCCAAACAGTTTTGACGGTATATGGTATTTTATCAGAGTCACGTGGACCAATCAAACCTCGACATTCTTACATGAGGCTAGATAATGGCATTTATTATTCTTGGGGCTTGACTTTTGTCCCTGTTTAGGAAGTCCATCTGTAGTCTAAGCGAGCTAACGGTAGATACCTATGAAGACACAATGGTATTTAGAGAGCTGTTGTGAGTAACACGTCATCACCTGTGTATCTGATGCATTAGAGGACAGCAGTTTACACATGCTTTTCTCAAATGGTAAATAATTAAAAGTTGCAACGATCAGAAAAAAAATATAAATCGGTGAATCATCGGCCATTATACAGGTCATGTGGAATGTGTGCCAGGTTTATGCTACCGAGAGACCATACAATTGTCTCATATTATCATGTGGTTTCTGATACTACTAACAATGTGGCGATGAAAAACCTGTGCCCGGGCTGGTCGTCAGTATGGTCCCATGTACATGCAATAAACAGTGCTTGTTTGACACAGTCACCACGACTGTACGTTAAGCAGGACGGACTTCACACATACTATACGCCGGATTTATAACTCTCTTGCTGTCAAGATAAATGCATACGGCGAATCCACACCCACGGATGTCAGTCTCATGTACTGAGTGACCATGTCTGCAAACAGAAGAGACAAAATCTCCTGAGAATCCTACACCCATGAGAAATATCACTGCAAGAAGCTGGGTCGATGGTACAATTCGGAGCTGATTATAATCATGAGTATTAAAGGCCGAGTTTATTGGGGAATCAACTTGATGGCACCAATGTACCAACCCACACACAACACAAGGTCTGAGTGAACCAACAATGTGTTTGTTAGAGGACCACCGAAGGCATCTTCCCATTTTGCCCACTTTTGCACACGCTTATCTAAAAGAAAATTGCTCTCCAGTGGCTATGCTTCATGCAAGGATAAACCTTGTAGCTATCCGTAGTACTAAACGCAGCGGACTAATCCAAGTTATTTCTAATGTATTGATTAATAATTACTATGACATTATGAAAATACTGTCTGGGGTAATTTTGATCCAGGAAACTTAATCACATGTCCTGCTGCGTCAAGGATCTGAACGGCTGTCTTCCCGGTCACAAACTGCCGCTTTAGACAGTGGAATTGCCATGTCATTTTTTAGTGCAAAAATATCATACTATGATTTGTGGTGTCTTTTAGCGGCATTTAGAAGTTGTTATAGATGATCAACATAGTTTATGGATTTAATCTTCAGATTCTTTATTCTTTCACAACCAGCGTTTCAGGATCACTACAGATCCCTCTATCAGGTAATGTGACAGTACCTTACCACGCTGTTGTGAAAGTGTATTAGTATAATGTCACTTCACCTGATGAAGGGATCTGTAATGAGCCTGAAGCGTTGTGTGGGAAAGAATAAAGAAGCTTAAATTCACAAAATATCCTGGTCATAATTTGTGGTGTTTTCAGCAGTCACTTTTTGACTGATGATAATATCGAAATATATATGACTTGACACAAGGGATCGTGACACGTCCTTGAAGTGATATGGTATAAAAAGTCAGAAGTGCACAAATTCAGCATCGTGTCTGTCCACCATTGGCGTTGATGCAGGCTTGACAACGATTCCGCATACACGGCACTAAGCGACAGAAGAAAGCCTGGGTATGTTTCGGATTATGCATGTTATCAGTGTGACGTTTATCAGTTTTAAGATAGTGGTCGGTTTTCTGTAAAAATTACCAATTTCCAGTAACATAAAACCTTGAACATATTTCTAATGTCATTTTCCTCATTTGAGATCAGCCCGCACCAATGATGCATGTTGGTGTCATGTTCTTTGTGATCATAACATTCATCAGTACGCAAACAGAAGCGACAAAATCCATTCCATAAGAAACTCTCCTCAAAAGTCAGAGTCGATGTACAATGCCTATCTTATAATGAGCATGTAGTTTGCAATCACTGAAATAATTGATGATACCAGGTGTTCGCGAAAAGCTGAATATATCATTCCTGACCAGTGTCGTCAATGTTTAACAAAATATAGCGCTAAGGCTCCTCAACTGTTCCTCTGAATGTTACCCTCTTTGATAACTAGATGAAACGAGGATGCTCGATTGTGTGAGGTGGGTGTATGGGGTAGATGGATGGGCGAGGGCGAGGTGGTTATAAGGGGTAGATGGATGAGCGAGAGAGGGCGTGAGGAGGTGGGTGTAAGGGGGTAGATTGATGTGCGAAGGCGAGGTGGATGTAAGGGGTAGATGGATGGACGAGGGAGGTGGGTGTAAAGAAAGACGGATTTGCGACTGGAGGTGGATGTAAGGGGTAGATTGATGTGCGAAGGCGAGGTGGATGTAAGGGGTAGATGGATGGACGAGGGAGGTGGGTGTAAAGAAAGACGGATTTGCGACTGGAGGTGGATGTAAGGGGTAGATTGATGTGCGAAGGCGAGGTGGATGTAAGGGGTAGATGGATGGACGAGGGAAGTGGGTGTAAAGAAAGACGGATTTGCGACTGGAGGTGGATGTAAGGGGTAGATGGATGTGCGAAGGCGAGGTGGATGTAAGGGGTAGATGGATGGACGAGGGAAGTGGGTGTAAAGAAAGACGGATTTGCGACTGGAGGTGGATGTAAGGGGTAGATGGATGGGCGAGGGCGAGGTGGGTGTAAGGGGTAGATATTGAGTACAGAAAGAAAAGTTTCACATCGTGTTACTTTCTCTTGATCAAGACGGCATGTAATCAGGTTTGACGGTTGTCGTGTCATATATTTCCAGATCCAGCTGATACTAACGGTACTCGAGCTGGTGGGTTCGACATTGTGCGACATTTTCGGGACACCCCATTACCTGATCACGCGTGTTGTTACCCTACCATGTAGAGCCATATCGGTCAAACTAGGACAAGACTGTAATAAACGTCAAATCTATTGCTTCTAAATCTTCGTCAACTTATATTTGAGAAGTGGAATTATGTACTTTCCTTCAACTTTGGCCCCCGTTCCCATAAAACACTTCACCGAGGTACTGGAGTGCTGGCAATTTCCATTACCCCCGTCTGTGACAGGTCTTCGGGGGCTGTAGGGTAGCTTAGTTTGCTCGTCACGCCGAAAACCTAGATTTCGATTCCCGTCTTGGGTACAAGGTGTGAAGCCCATTCCTTGTGTAAACCAAGTAATCCCATTAGGTCCACAGAAGACTGCGACATGCTGACAACTTACATCTGATAACTTGACTGGTCAAGTGACATCGTCAACACACCTTGTCAACAACACCAGACAACACACTTTGTCAACACCTTCAGACAGCACACCTTGTCAACATATCAGTCAAAACACCCTGTCAACACCATCAGACACCTCCCCCTGTGAACACATCAGACAACAAACCTTGTCAACGCATCGGTCAAAACACCTTCTCAACACCGTCAGACAACACACCTTGTCAACACGTCAGTCAAAACACCCTGTCAACACCATTAGACACCACCTCCCGTGAACACATCAGACAACACACCTTGTCAACAGCATCAGAGAGACCACCCAGTTGACACATCCACCAATTGACCAACACACTGGTCAAATCATCTGGTCAATTCATGTCATTAATCGCCTGGTCAAGACCATAAGAAAACATGCCTGGACAGCCCATTATGTCGACAAATTAAACAATTCAAATGGTCAACAAAACAGCCAACGCAGCGGTCAGTGAATCTGGTCACCACGTCCAAATAACACACCGGACTCCTCAAATACTGAATACATCTATTCAATACATTAGGAGACACACGGTCAAGACAAAGCCATCAACCCATGGTGTCACAGACGTCATAAAACACGTAAAGACAGAAACGACTAACGTCATCTACACGTTGCCTAGTCCACAGAACGTCATCCAATCTACTTTGCCTAGTCCACAGAACGTCATCTATACGTTGCCTAGTCCACAGAACGTCATCTAATTTACGTTGCCTAGTCCACAGAACGTCATCTATAAGTTGCCTAGTCCACAGAACGTCATCCAATCTACGTTGCCTAGTCCACAGAACGTCATCTATAAGTTGCCTAGTCCACAGAACGTCATCTATACGTTGCCTAGTCCACGGGACGTCATCCAATCTACGTTGCCTAGTCCACAGAACGTCATCTATACGTTGCCTAGTCCACAGAACGTCATCCAATTTACGTTGCCTAGTCCACAGAACGTCATTCAATCTATGTTGCCTAGTCCACAGAACGTCATCCAATCTACGTTGCCTAGTCCACAGAACGTCATCTATACGTTGCCTAGTCCACGGGACGTCATCCAATCTACGTTGCCTAGTCCACAGAACGTCATCTACACGTTGCCTAGTCCACAGAACGTCATCCAATCTACTTTGCCTAGTCCACAGAACGCCATCCAGTCTACGTTGCCTAGTCCACAGAACGTCATCCAATCTACTTTGCTTAGTCCACAGAACGTCATCTATACGTTGCCTAGTCCACAGAACGTCATCAATACGTTGCCTAGTCCACAGAACGTCACCTACACGTTGCCTAGTCCACAGAACGTCATCCAATCTACTTTGCCTAGCCCACAGAACGTCATCCAGTTTACATTGTCTAGTCCAAAGAAACGACTAAAGTCACCCAGTCTACAGCAAGAGCAAGACTGTGTATTGCTGGGCAGAGACAGGAGTCAGGTAAATGTACATGTGACAAGAGTGACAAACCCCACTTTATTCACACGAACAAAAGGCGACAACAATTTGCAATTACTCACCGGCAACAACTATCACAAACACACACAAAGACAAATCAACTGTCCACTACCTCCCAACCGAAGAAGATTGTCACAAACACATGCAGAGCCAAATCAAGTGTCCACTACCTCCCAACCGAAGATAATTGTCACAAACACATGCAGAGCCAAATCAACAGTTCATGCAGTACCTGCTCACCGAAGATTATTGTTACAAACACGCAGAACCGACCCAACTGTGAGGTACCTGCCTGTCGAAAAAAATTGACACGACAGAGCATATTAAGCCAAATGATAGGTCTAGTACATGTCATATTGGGAAATACAGCGTGATACCAACCACAAAATAATAATCCGCCAGTTCATGTGAATACCAGACAACGCACGGCTGTTTTGAGGAAACCGGTAGCCATGTCAAGTATTATTTTACACAACTTGGTCATAAACCATATGAATACATAAATAGTGCACAAAGTGTTCAAGCATGAGCAATAAATTGTTTTGCGTGACATGCTCGGGCCATGATGTGCCCTCGTCATATGCTCATCAACAGCCACGAACTCTGTCCACTCCCTTACCCAATATTGCTAGCCCTACAATGAACGTACAATTTGAAACAGTGAGTAGGAGAAAAGTAATCCGTTTAGCACAGACAATAGCATTCCTAAGAGAACAAAAGCATTCCAGACGAATACAATAGCATTCCAGACGAATACAATAGACATTCCACAGGATTACTCCTTAAAATCCTTAAACTATTCAGGATTGATCCTCCCACAATGCATTCCAGAGCTCAATAACATTCCTGAGCACGCCTCCATATGAGCACAAAGCATTCCAGAGCACAATAACATTCCTGAGCACAAGACGTCACGGGTGAACAAACATTCCAGAGGAATGAGTCAAAGCATTCAATAGAATACAAAAACATTCCAGAAGACACGAATAAGCATTCTAGTGACGTGTTTCTTAAAGCTTCTGAAAGCATTTAATCTATTGATGTCACGGTGAACAAACATGAATAAAATATTCCACTGATGTAGAGGGTCAACCAACCAAACTGCATGCGCACTACTCTACATCCAATCAGCGCCTACACGCACCTTTAGTATAAGACATTTCAAATCAGTTTCATCGTCATTATCAAGCGAACAAGTTTCAGAAAAACACCTCCGCTCGCAATCCATATGGCACAGAAGATGTTTCACCTTCAACATGTGGACTTTTCAACAGAGCAGTTGCTCTCGAGTATGTTTCAAGAAATGAAGGATATTCTTAACACTCAGCTCCATTTGCACGAAACGATGATGCGAACAAGTGAGTTGTATAAAACCACATACACAGAGATGTTCCAGAGAATGAAGACTCTAGAACAGAAATTCCCCTCGCTATCGCCAGCTCTCATGAGCTTGATGCTGGATTATTCAAAAATTGCTGCCACCTCTGAGGATAGAAATTCAAGTAACAGAAAACGTCAATCACCCAACAAACGTCTTGCTAAGGCTAAGAAGCCAAGGAAAGTGAAGGAACAGAAAAGAGGTCAGAAGCAGAAATCCACTCCTATGCAACCAAAGTAAGCGAATAGTTTATCACTGTGAATATCATTTGGAATAGCTTTTCATTTATGTATATACGTGTTACTGTGTTTGCAGTTCTACATTCTCCAATCTTATTTGTCATGTTCAGGAACAGGGGAGAAGATCATGAAGCAGTGTCAACTCCATCCCTCACGAATCAGTCCATAACACCTACCACAGAACCTACCACAGAACCTACTATAGATGACTGGTGGTTGGATTACACTCAACTCATGGAGGACATAGAACGAAAAGAGAAACAAACCACAGACATAACAGCTGTTGATTCATCCAGTGGAATCACGGACGATCTCTATCAGGAAGACAAACTTACTCCTCTTCAGAAAAGTTGCAGTGTATGCCGTTACAACAATAGGTTGCGTTACATGAGCTGTAATAGTGGACAAATTCAGTGTCATGTGTGTTGTATGGATCTCATGAACTGTATGTGCTACTACGATGAAGAGGGAATGATGGAAGACATGGTATCACAGGACTTTGAAGGTCATATTCTATCAGTGTAAAATACAGTAGTGCTTTCATCATGACAGTTATCATTATGTATCGTAACAAACTTTAGTGAATGTTCAAATAAAATGAATAAACCAATGCTGTTTCATGTTATATATTTCTTAGCCAGCCACAGTTTCCACAGTGCAACATGAGTTCGCAGAAGAAGAACAGCATGTTAAAGCAAGAAAAAGCCATAGAAAAGTATTATTTCAATGCTGAAAATCCTGGAGCCTATTTTGGTCCATCAAAACTACGTGATGAATTGAAGAAAAACAGAAAACAACAACATATCAGGTTGAGGAATGTGAAACGATTTGTGAAGAATCAAGACGCCTATAGTTTACATAGACCAGTCAAGCATAGATTTAAAAGGTTAAAAGTAAGGGTGAATTATATGAATGAAATGTTTGATGTGGATCTGGCCGACCTCTCTCGTTATAGCAAAGAGAATGATGGTGTCAGATATTTGCTGGTGGCTATTGATATCTTGAGCAGATATGCTTTTGTGCTACCTTTAGAAAACAAGAAACCTGAATCAGTGTTGAAAGCCTTCAAAGAAATACTGAAAACTAGACAACCAAAGAAGGTTCGCACAGATGCTGGATCAGAATTTCGAGCAGGCTTTGAGTCATATTTGAAAAAGAAAAACATCACTCACACCATTACGCGGAATGAAAACATCAAAAGTAATTATGTAGAACGTTTCAACAGAACACTAAAATCATTGATTACACGCTACATGACTCACAACAATACCAAACATTACATCAATGTTTTACCTAAACTTGTGCACAACTACAATCATACGTTGCATTCCTCTCTACCTAATTTATCACCTGCACAAGTGAATAAGGACAATGAATTGAAAGTTTGGCAACATGTGTATGTCAAACCTTTGTTGAAACACCTCAAAAGCCTGCACCCTAGGAAGAAGTTCAAATATAAAGTAGGAGATCTTGTTCGCATTCCATATCTGAAGAGACCTTTCAACAAAGAACTTGACTTGAAGTGGACACAAGAACTGTTCAAAATAGCTCATCGTTTTAAAAGACAGGAAATTCCACTGTACAAAGTCAAAGATTTTCATGATGAAATGATCCAAGGTACTATTTATACCAGTGAATTGCAGAAGGTCAGTAAAGCAGAAGATATTGAGTGGCAGGTGGAAAAGATCTTAAAGAAGAAACGTATGAATGGAAAGACTTATACTTTGGTTCGATGGTTAGGATGGCCCAGTTCCTTTGATTCTTATGTGGAGGAAAGTCAATTGAAAAATCTGTAATGGAGACCTATGTGTTTCTGAAGTCTTCAGACTCGAGGAAAGATTACTTCAAAGGCAACACCCCGTATCATTTTCGTGTGAAACTGAATCAAAGGTTGGTGTTTGATGGCTTCTGGGTAGTCAGCTTGACAGAATTAAACTTTGGAAAGGTGGATCTCACTCATATGAATGATCCTTACATAGATGTGTTGTGTAACCTATGCGATAGTTCATTGGTAGGACAGACTCAATTACCATTGTTGAGACGCATAGACCTGAGGGAGGGACCTAAGTTTACATTTGCTAATGAATACAATATCCATGTGATGGTGAAAGAATCTCCTGACATAGAAATTAGTATAAAAGCAAGCGATGGAACTTCACTGTCATTCTTGAAAGAGGAGACTCACCTAACACTTCACTTCAGACGTTACCCTTTTGTTGCCTAAGATGGAGACGTTACCTTTGTATGTACCCGATTACAACAAATGGCAGATTTTTTTCAAAAAACACATGGCAGGTAGTTCTCAACTGGTGAATGGAAAACCACAACCTAAGCTCATTTCATCTGATCAACCTGAGGAAGCATCAAAAGAAGTTAAAGTCAAACTGCAGGTCACTTCTGAACCTCAAAGTGTGGTGGAAAGAGCAGATGCTAAAGAGAAGAGACAGAAATCATTAAAAAGAGCTGCAGGGGAACGCGTGGTCACAACCAAGAGGATACGTCTAACAAGCAACACCCCCTCCAAGACAGCACGTGTGTTCAAGAGCACACCAGTGAACGAAAACGATATCTTTGGTTAACACCATGTCGCTGCTCACCAGTAAACACTTCGATGAGATAATTCCAGAATCCCTGAATTTGTTCTCACTGCCACCATTTCAGACATGTGTTCAACAACATTACTATGAAAATGTACGTCCAGTGAGTCAAATCAACGACGAAGCGCCTTTGGAATTCAGTATTTCTAACACAGGCAGTGACTACCTTGATTTGAAGAGGACAAGATTGCACGTGAAACTCAAGGTCACTCACAATGATGGGAGCATATTGCTTTCCAAGGAACACGTGGCTCCAGTCAACTTGTTTCTTCAGTCGCTTTTTAGTCAGGTTTCAGTTTATTTGAATGACACACTGGTCTCTTCCACAAACAATCATTATGCGTACAAGAGCATGATGAAAGCCTTACTGAATTTTGGAGCCGATGCAAAGACAACTCAGTTAACCTCTCAGTTGTTTTATAAAGATGTAGGACAATCGAACAGTGATATAGAATCAACGGATACAGAAACAGGAAGCAACACGGGCTTGATGGCACGAGGACAGTTCATTAAATTGAGTCAAGAGATGACCATGTCTGGAAACTTATTTGAAGATGTGTTTGAGATGAATAGATACATGATTAATGGTGTACCTATGACTTTGAAATTGTACAGATCCTCTCCTACCTTCTGTCTCATGAGTGGTGTGGCCAACAAAAAATTCACTATAACCCTTCTGGATGCTTATCTCAAAGTCTGCAGACTGAATGTCAACCCAGCCCTGATTATAGCTCACAATACCTTGTTTGAGAACAACTCTAATGCCCTCTATCCATTCGTCAAGTCTGAGGTGAAGGTCACTAGCATTCCCGTCTCTCAGTTAACACATACCATTGACAATGTCTCCAATCCCATTGCTAATCGATATATCGTAGCATTTGTTGATAGCGGCAGTTTTAATGGGAAATATGATGGGAATCCTTTCAACTTTCAATCGGGTATGATTAAAACGATCAACCTGTATGTGAACGGAGTCAGTGTCCCAGGGAGAGCTACAAGTGCAGACGATGCAGACACCTATCTCAACCTGTTTGATAGCCAGAAACTTTGGTGTCAAAACCAGGGCAATGGTATTTCAAGAAAGGACTTTTTGCTTGGCAGTGCTCTTTTTGTTTACCAACTGGATGAAGTAGATGTCTATTATCTCAATCTTGTGAAATCGGGAAATGTGAGACTTGAAATTGAATTCAAATCTGCTTTGACTAAGACATTGAGTTGTGTTATCATGAGTGAAAGAAATTCCATCATAGAAATTGATAAAGCGCGAAATGTGTACATCAAGTAAAACATGAAAGCTTCGGAATTGAAGTGCTCCATACAGTGCGATCCTGTCTTACAGTGTCACGTCCTGGGAGTGTATGCTAAAGACACTTTGCCTGTACTGACATCTTCCATGATAAAAAGGGGAGTTGGACTAATTGTAAATACAGACTGAAGTCAAAAGAAAGGTCGTCACTGAGTTGCTATGTATTTCAAAGGAAATAGAGCAGAATTGTTTGACAGCCTATCAGAACCCATTGATGCTGTATTTGATAGGTACCTAAAATCCTATGTTAGATCTTGCTTGCACAACAGTGAACAGATACAATCTGTAGATACCAATGTGTGTGGGTTCTATTGTTTGTATTATCTGTTATGTACATTGAAAGCTCACTGGAGTTTTCAGCGTATTGTTCATCAGTTTGATGTAAGGAACTTCCTATGGAATGATACTTTTGTATCACAGTATATATGCAACTATTTCAAATACTGTACTCCTTCCTGTTTTAATTGACAATGATGTACAATGTTTTTTTCCATGTAGAATAAAAAAATAAATAAATAAATAATTAGATTTAGTTCAAATGATGTTTTGTTATGTATAAATACCCTCTGTGTTGGTGAGTAAGTTCAGTTTCATACTGAACAGCAGACCAAGATACATCATGGATGAAAGTGCTTGTCTGTTGCCTTTTAAAACGCCTACAACCATATCCGTAATAGGTGGATCGTCAAGTGGTAAAACCTTTTGGGTTTCACATCTGTTAAGACATGCCAATGTCATGTTTGATCCTGCACCCAAATTGATTATTTACTGCTATGCTGTGTGGCAGGATGTCTATAGTGAACTCAAGAGAATCATTCACAATATTCGTTTTCAAGATGTCCTTCCCACAGAACAGGAGTTAAATTCATATTCTTTAGAATCGGATAAACATTGTCTCCTGGTAGTAGATGACTTCATGCAACAAGTGTGTAAAAGTCAGCTGTTTTTACACCTATATACCACATTATCCCACCATCTGGGAATTTCTGTTATCAACATTCTACAATCAGCGTATCCAAAGGGGGAATGTAACAGAACTATGTCACTGAACACACATTATTTTGTGTTATTGTCTAACCCTCGTTCGGCACATGAGTATAAAATTTTAGCATCACAAATATTTCCAGGACAGGCTAAATATTTCACCGAATCTTTTCAAGATGCTGTAAGTAGAAAGAAATATGGTTATCTGGTCATGGATACCTCGCCCTATGCAGATGAACAGTATGGTCGTTTGCGTACAGGTATATTCTCTGATGAGGTGTGTACAGTGTATCTGCCACAGATATAGAGTGACATAACTAAGGTAATATACAGCCACGTCTCATCCTTTTCACTTTCATACCGAACAGAGCCATGGATGTGTGCGGACCGTTTGATAACCTAGTGGCAGACTGTATTGAAATACCATGCAATAATATTAGGTTTGGACAAAAGTTTAGTGACAGACTGAAGTCTTTCAACAGTTGGCCAGTACAAATGAAGCAGCCACCAAAAGTCATGGCAGAAGCAGGATTTATCTATACGGGACAATCTGACAAGGTCTACTGTTTCCAATGCGCACTGAGAGTGCATTCGTGGATAGCCGAAGATGATCCATTAGCAGAACATTTTAGACTGTCTCCACATTGTGCTTATATCCACATGGTGTCTGAACCCAAAACCAACAAGGAAGGTTAGAACACATACAACTTTGAATTAATTTATATAGTCAATATAACAGTCAGTTCACTTCACTTCACTCATTCTACAGTCAGCTCTCTTTGAACGTGGAACAGCTACCCTACAACATCAACATGAGCGGTCTGCTGCAAAAGCATTGGGCTTTTCTTATGATGTTAGAACAAGCTAATTCTGCACAGAGAAAAGCTATGTTGACGCATGCTTCATCTGAACAGTTTAAGTCAGTGATTACACTAGTGTATAATATCCTTGTTGGAAAGATACCACTCACACCAGGTGACAAAAACCGTCTGTCACGTCATAAGTCTGTCATTCGAATCTTAGGCAGTAAGAGTGTCAGCAGACACAGGAAACGTGAGCTCATCGCTGCCTACCATTCAATTGTACCTATTTGCATAAGGAACTACCAAGCCTACTTGTCCTCAGTTCAAAATGAGCAAGCCCATGATTCTTCTGACGAGAGAGAATTATCAGAGATTGATGTCCAAACAAGAAGAAAAAGAAAAGACAGCTCAACAGACAGCTCATCAGACAGCTCTTCAGACAGCTCAGTCACAGAAAGTGAATGAGATAGTTGATGATGATGATGATTCACAAGGGATAGCTAACTCGGAACAACCGGCTGATAATCCTGTATGCAACAAGAAGACAGAACTCCTGTTTCAAGTTCCCGACCAGTTAATCAAGGACATTTCTTCTACCAAAACCATTGGGAAATTGATGTCAATGTGGCTGTTTGTGAAAAACAACATTAAAAAAGGACAATTGTGTGTAGATGAACATTTACAACTTGTGGGAAACAATAATAATGTGCTGCAAAACTCAAACATTGTCAACTTGATTCGTTTTTTTATCCTGTCACCGCGAAGTAGGCGTTCACCAGTGGGTTATAAACAGTTTCTTAAACTATTAAAGCGTTTACATTTGCCCAAACATTTCAGGAAATGTATTGGAAGAAAAAAGAAAGACAAAACCAAGATACATAGAAATGTTTTATTTGTGAAACGTAAAGCTGCCAAAGGTGTTCCAGGGTTGGCAACATTAGAATCGTTTTATTGAAACCTCAAACTCTATGTACTCTATGTATAGTTTGTGACAATAAACAATGTGAGCACAATAGTGTTTATGTTTGTTCTCCTTTTAGTCTTGAAGCAGTCACACATTGTGTTCACTTTGTAGTCTTGAAGCAGTCACACATAGTGTTCACTTTGTAGTCTTGAAGCAGTCACACATAGTGTTCACTTTGTAGTCTTGAAGTAACCACTCATAGTGTTCATGTTTTGCTCTTGCAGCAAAACATAGGATACATTCAGCTAGTCGAAACATAGGATACATTTAGCCAGTCGCTGTCTTGTCAAGTGTAAGTTTGACTTCTGTTAGTCATTATGATGAGTCATTATGATGAATCTTCCCACAAGTGCAAGCATGGGCTGTCTTCAGTTTTGCCTTCCTGACCACACATTTGCCAGTATGCGTCAGGAACCTATGATACGTATATTTTAATTTGGTACCACAGTATACGCAGGTAAAGAGACCCGATCGGTCTTCACCATTTGCGTCCACAGGTAGAAAGCCATCGCAGCTTGTACACATGTAGGCTGGTTTGCTCATCCTGTAAAAATAAATAGAAAATAAATAAAATCAAACACGTCTAGTATTAAAACAAACATAATGACATGACTATACATTTTAAATTTCAATGCGATTCTAAATTTTAATAAAAAAATTTTTTTTCATAATAATCATATAGCTTACCTGTTAGGACTTGTAAAAATCCATATTTCGTGCAGATGCAGTGAGTGAGTAACTATACAGTTGATGAATAACCATAAGGTACACTATGAATCCCATCCTCTAGCACATAACGCTTGTTGTCTATAGAGGTCAAAGCCACTTTGTTTTGTTTCTGTGTGTACAAGACGTTATTGAAAGAGCGAATGAGATGAAAAGAACATGACACAGCTGTTTTGTCAAAAAGACACTCCCTAAACATCTTATGTCTGAGAAATTTCTTGATGACTGTTTTTTTAATACCTTTGGCTGTCTTTTTCTCAATAAGATCCTTATCCGTTTTCATCAAGAAGGAATACATTTTACTTTTTAGTCCACAGAATTCAAGTATGATGTTTCCACCTGCTTCATCCTTCATCTTGCCTGTCACCTTCCTGTTTTGATCGGAATAGAGCCCCTTTGGGTCATTGGGAGCATAATTGGAAGTGTCAAATAAATGGAGATTCTGTTTCATAAACACATAGGGGTCCTGGAGGGGTTTATGTGGAGGGGCATGGACTTGCATAAAGAGACTGTCAGTGTCTGTCATGAGCAAATCTAAATGTTCATGTCCATATTCCTTTTGCATCACATTGTAGTAAAAGTCATAAATTTCATATTTAGCCAAATCCAAAATGCTAAAACCGACAGCAATGGGTTGATCTAAATGCACACTTAAATTTTCCAATTCAACCGCAACCACGTCCTTTGAATAAATTTTAACCTGTTTGAAATTGGTTTTTGAGGCCAGTTTTTGAAGTTTGGGTCTGTGTGTCACCAAGTGTACTCTTATGTGTTTGCGTTTATTCATACAGAAACGACCAAACACACAGTTGTTCATCAATTTGTAACGGTCTTTGTCACAATCATCCTTTGCATTTTTGCGATTTTTCAAGTTGAGTTCCACATAGGATTTTAACCACGGACCCTGGCTAAACTTTAGCACTCTGTGTATGCGATTCAACACTAAACCATGTTTCAAATACAACTGCAAGGTTTTAAAATGAACCACATAATGCGTACGATCTTTCAAGGTACAAAAAAGTTTTCTACCGGATGATTTCTTTGGAAGTTTATCTATGGGTCGATTGTTAAAATGACCGAGAAGCTCTTTGTGTGTAGGGGATAACTCCTCAAATGGGATATCATCATGCGTTGGAGCCATAGGGAAAGCTGCATGAACGTGGTGCAAATGACTGGGATATAACAAATCGACTTCCAGAATGTACCCATACTCTCCCCCTACCTCGATGCTTGTCCAGTCTATGGTGGTGAACTCTGCAGGTTCAATGAAGTGATAATTTCCTATAGGAAGCGGTTGTAACATGACAGTAGCATACAGCGAGTTCACATCAAAGTAGAGTAGAGTGGACGTGTCTTTCTCTGGAGCAAAGTCACTCATATGTTCATTGTTGCTTTCTGCATATTTTTTACCAATGACAGACACACCACCACGAATAGAATGTTCAATAAAATTGTAAGTGTCTACATCTGTGAATAGGTCCAATTTAGCCCCTGTGATTTTCATAGCAGCATCCAAACAGAAACCAGGCATGGAATAGTAGTGACAAATGTCAAGTCCATAGTCAGCTAAACAACCAGTTCTAAAGGTTTCAATAACATCAGTTAACAGCAACACATCTACTGTCACATACAATCTCATGAAGTCGCTCATGGATTGGCATTGAAATGTTTGCCATAACTGATGGGCAAATGCATAGTCATCCTCACTTACACCCTGCTCAGTCAAGGAACTGTAGAATGCTTCCTTTGAAGGCAAACATGTCTCGCTTAGCGTTTCCCAGGAATCCATATGTTCATAGGGAAATGGTAGTTTTCGTGTTAACAAATCTACATGCTGAGGAAATTGCTCTTTCAAATACACAAAAGAATCCGCACCTTTTTTCAACAGATTTTGTGTCAGTGCATCCAAAGAACTTTGTAAAAATTTGTAGGAATCCAAAAACACTAATCTATGGTCTACTGTGAAGGACAGAAATTGCTCAGTGGTATGAGGTATCACTGTGATCTCACGATCGTCAAACTGTTGTGCTACTTCTAACAAAAGATGAGCATCATAATGTTCTAGATTGTGAAACATCACAACTACCTTCTTGCTGAACTGAAAATTTAGGTTACATTTGTTATGCAAGACTTGACGGAACTTCCCCGACAAGTGGTCATGATCCAATACTCTGTCTGTTCCTAAGGGCTTTCCACACAACCCACAATGTTCTGTAGTAGCAATGAGAATTTTATCTTGGTTAGTGAGTTGCATAGGTTTGACAGAATCAAACAGGCACATGATGGCATCATATTCTTCCAAAATGCTGTTGATGAAATGTTCTGCTGCGTTTTCACCTATATAGGTTTGAATGGGTTTGGAATACTGTTCATCGGTACACACCACCTTGTAGGCATAGCCGCATGGGACATGGCGGTTTAAACGTGAAGAATCAACATCTTCAGTCACTAACAAGCTTTCAAAATCGGCTACAATCAAAAACTTGGCTCTTTCAGTTTTGCTTTGTGATCTTAAACCGAATTCATACACTGCTTCCTCTGGTTTAGGTAAAATGACTCTTTGTGCTTTCTTAAAACAATAGTCTTTGTGAGCTTCCAACCTTTCCCGAGATGAGTAAGACCACAAACATTTTCTACAAACAAAACACATGTTTGTGTTACCTTTTCTGTTTCTAACTAATCTGTTCAAGTTGTTAATGAGACAATAATGTGTGTTGGGTATCTTGTCTACATCCATGGCTTCCTCGTGATCTTCTAACCCCAAGACTCCCTCAAAATCATCTGGTTGACTTTCTTGTGACAATAACAATAAATCTACGCACCTATGTTCCTCCACGTTCGACTCATTACTGATGTACATAGGGTACAAGGTACCATCTTCAAAACCGTACACATTGATGCTCAACTGGTTAAGCCGTTCAAAACGAGGAATGTGTTTCAGTGTCATAGGAAAAGAAAACCCTTCTAAATTGAGCCTATTCAAATAAGGGAGGTAATGTGTTTCTCTTTCCTTGTTTGACGAGGCTGGGTACAATTTGGCAAGAATGGAGAGAGCAAAACATAAATCATTGTCTTTGTTTTGAATATTTAAAATACAGCGTGCATGTTTAGCCAGGGCTGGAGGAAGTGGAATGTAAGTACCACCGTTCAATGGAGCGAACTTCACCACAGTCAGTTTCAAAAGGACAATGTCAGAAACATTTAATCCTGAATGAACCCCTTCATAATCGTCTAGTGTTTGCAACATTTTGTTCATGGCATCCAAATATTGTTCAATCAAATCACTCCCTTCCATGGCTATCTGCATGCTGCTCCTAAAGTAGGCCTCGTGATAATTTGAATGAGTATCTTCGCTCGGTTTCTCCATTTTAATGTGCAAACATAAAGTCCATTTAATTGCCCTTTTCTCACCTATTTCTGACTCAAGGGTTGAAATGACATTACTCTGTTCTCGGACTAGAAATTCTAATGCGTCAGTAGACGTTTGTCCTTCAAAATCATACTCCCTCACATCACCATGTAAAGCCTGACTAGAACATGCCTTTGAATGATCTTTGGGTTGACTAGGATGGCGAGGCGAAGCGGGAGGAACAGTGGAAACAGGAGGTGAATCAGGAGGTGCTACAGACACTGTTGCTGGCTTAGACTTTGTCTTAGCCCTGCCTTTACCATGCCCTATCATATCATGACCTGATTGACTTTTGTGCAGTCTGAATGCTTTTGAGGTAGGAAAGGATTGGTGACAGGTTTGACAAGTGAGACCAGTAGCTCTACTTGATGCACAGTGATGGTTTAGATAATCAGGATCATTTTGAAAATGTTGAAAACAATGCAGACATTGATGGTGATAGGTCACTTTTTGCGGACAGGATTTGGCATGCCTGTTCAAATTATCTTTTCGGTTGAAATTCTTCTGACAAAATTTACAAGAGTATAAAGTGTCTACTCTACCACAATGTCTTTGGTGACGTAGTAAATTATGTTTAAGACCAAAGGTTTGCTGACAATGATCACAAGCAAACACCGGGCAGGTGCTGAAATTACTCATGGCTAACTACTGTTAGGCTAACAACAATGTGTGGAACCATTGGTTATTCATCAATTACTAAGTTACACCCCTTGACGATCTGTAGAGAGAGGAAAAAAATAATAAAAAGTCTCATAGCTCACTCTCAGCATAACGCTCATTTATATTGGCCACAATGTTTCTCTTACTCTACTTATAAACGATCAAGGTAATACAGGAAGTTATAGAAACATTTGCAAATAATGTATAATATCGCATGCAACACGAGCTTATACTTAAAAAAGAACACACAAAACTATTCAATAAAGTCAGTAAAAATGCTTACCGTTCTGTTGTATGCAAGAACGGATGAAGAATCCTCGGTGTGACAAGGCTAGGCTTTTCACGAATGTGTATGCTTGCCTGATGTCGTGTGAGTGAATGATAGGACAGTCAGATCTTTTTATAGATGAAATATTTTTGCAATATCATGCTCCTTTCACTAAGCACTAGCGGTGTCTGTAAGAGATAAAGAGTTCTATGAAAGTGCCAGGACATTGCAATATCAAATCGTGAGAAATTTCTCTTTGGCAGGTTTCATTTGTCTACATTTTACATTAGATTATAAAAGATGGAGAGAGTCGGCACATTCTTTTGACTTGGGCTGGGTCGCAACGTGATACAGCACTGAATCGGAAAGAAATGATCAATCGGACAGATTACTATGTAGCATAAATAGGTACCAGGATGTCTTTTGGCACATGGGTGTTTCAGGAAGGTGGTGGTGAACACGTAGCGATCGGCTCTGTTCATAATTTTTTTTTACTAATATAACCGGTTATCTCCACAGACGTGGTAAATAACTTAACAGTGAAACTAATTTATGTTTGACATAAAATAATGGTAGTATGAACCAAAAAAAAAAATGATAAAAGTTGTTTCGTCAATTCCTGATTTGATCTAAAGTAGTTATGAAAATGGAATGGTATGTTCATAAAGAGAAATTTGATGGTTAGGAATAACCAATAAATAATCAAAGCCAAATGTTGCAGATGAAATCAATAGAACAGGCATGACACTTATAGTCAGAGACCATATAATAAATTTATTAAATGGTCTCTGTTATAATGCATGGGTATTTTTCGTCTTACATACTAAACCTATTGCAAAATCCTGTCCGTGACATTTTGAACAGTACATTTTATTGAAGTTTGTAGTAGAAGTCGTGATATTTGTTGTATAACGCTTATGCGTGTCCGACATTATGGCAAAAACGTGTGATACATTAGTTTATCGGTTAGTATAAAATGCGCAGGGTAGAGGTCGGTTTGTGATAACGGTTACTGCATAAAGCCTGTTGTTTCGGCGAAAGACTGAAGCAAACGATAAACCGACCATGCGTGAGATGTCTTATGGTTTTTCACCAGTTGAACCCTGAGTGCGATTCCGCTGAAACGATTTGTAAAACTACTCCACTCACTTCAATCGTGCTCCGAGGGCATCACAGTATTTGAACAATTTGTTTGTATAACTGCTACATGACGCCAAGAAGAAATCTCACTATGTATGTAGCTAATGACTGATATGAAAACTATTTGCGACTTAAAGTGTTGAAATGTGTGGGATTGATATCTTAATGACACTTTCTCATGAAAAACGGACTTTTGGTGATTTATAGCGGAAAAACACCTGTTGATTTATTCCAATGGAAATATTGTACCAATCTAAAACTGTAATGTGAATGTGAAACCTGTCCTGAAAAGTGATGTGAAAATTGTGTTTAAAGACCGAATGTTCAGTGAAACTGGAATGTTCAGTGAAACTGGAAAGACTAACACTGGAATTAGTTTTATATAAAAAAGAAAGCATCACTGATATGAAAACGGCAGAGTGTGTATGCAAACCCGTTTTTGTTCGAATTTTAGGTAAGTTTTATTCATTTATTTGTTTTACTTTGAGTAATATGTCTTACATGCGAGGACAAAATGTGTCATCACACTTAAAGGTGTTGAACTTTGCTATGATGCGATGTTATTTATGCATTACAATTCCATTTCATAGACCATGAACTGGAAATATTCGCTCGAACGCAACTGCTAATGCATTATGAGGCCAAACCGAACGCCTGACTTCTCCTGTTTCTGCGTTTTGGCGTTCAATTTCGAGAGCGTACGGGAACATTGATTCTCTGCGTATATGCTTCAGCGAGCATGACAAGTTTTTCAAAGCAACGTCTCGTTCATTCATTCATTTATTTGAAAACACATTCCAAACGCCATGAATGAGCACGTTTCATAGAGTTAACCCTTTATCTCCTATCATAGATCTGAATAGTGACAGAAGATTACAAACTTATACAAAAGGATTCCTTTATAAGCTAACAAACTTGTTGGCATGTTTTTTGTCACTAGTGAGAGCTGTGAAACACACGTGTATATAGAACGCTTACGATACTAACCGGATCGAGCTATTCAAGGGTTAATGTATAACTTGTTTGTTCACCATATATCGTTTTCAACGGTTTCAATTGATTCGGGATGCATCTGTGAAATGCTATCATTAAATAGTTTACATACTTTCCGTTAAAGAGCGCTTTGTGGAATGCTGAGGTTAAATAGTTTGCCTAGTTTTAAGGGCGTGAATTGAATTCTCTCGTACAACGAAAAAGGATAACTATAATTTTGATGTTCCACAAGTTTTGAAAAAATAAATCCAAAGGTATCAATCAAATTCTCGAACGAAATATGAGTAGAACAAAAAGATATACTATGGTTTGC
Organism: Haliotis asinina; assembly: GCF_037392515.1. Taxonomy (NCBI): domain Eukaryota; kingdom Metazoa; phylum Mollusca; class Gastropoda; order Lepetellida; family Haliotidae; genus Haliotis; species Haliotis asinina. Next base: position 42,943,924 of record NC_090295.1, on the reverse strand, counting down.
TTTAAGTATAGCGAAATCGTATCCCGAAACAGAAGGTGAAGGTGAGATAAGCCATACCGTTTGATTAATATAAGTTTATACCATCTTATATATATCGCACAGTCGCAGCTTTGAAAACGAGAATCGTGACATAGATTTCAACAAAAACTACAAGTCATGATGGGTGTATTCTTAAAGACAAAAAAGAAATTGTCCACGTTTCAAGAAGTTAGGTACATTCACATAAGCGATATCAAATCTTGCTGACGTTGGCATGACAAATATCAAAACCTTGGTCATGGACGGCTACCACACTTTGTTAACCTAGCTCACGTTCTTTTTGGCAAAGAAGTCCTCCCTCCGCCCATAAACTCAACCCTCAAATTAACCACAAGGTAGATTGAAATATTTTCAATAGAACACTGTTTTGGTAAATACTGAGTCAAAGACGATGTGAGTGTGTGATGAATATTCTGTACGTTTGGACAGTTTACTGCTGGTATGATGGAAGATTTTTTTTAACGTTCTAGGATTAAGGAAAGTAAACCAAACATTTACCAAAAAACAGACTCCTACTTTGTTGGATCGTCAAATAGAAATACTAGAAAATCAACCAATAATTAAGGCTTACTGCGAAAAGTTCAAGAGAGAACAGAAACTGAAAAAGACTGAAAGAGATAAGACAGAGAGTGAAAGCAATTACGAAAGAACAAAAGACATTGGAAGAGAAAACAATTAAGCAAAGGAGAAAGAAAGAGAAGATAGTGAAGAGGAAGAGAGGAGAGGACAATCTGGAAATATTTAAGGACACAACTAGGAAGAGGCCGTGTTTAAATATCAAGTGTATGGTGGAACTACAGGTGTTAACGCTACCATTTTTGAAAAAAAAAATGAACATGACCTGTCTAAAGACGATAACGGAGTGCATCTGCAAACCCTGTTATGTTAAACTTTAGGTAAGTTTCATTCATTTATTGTGTTCCATTGAGTAACAAGTGTTACATGGGTGAACAAAATGTGTCATCACACTTAAATGTGTTGTACTTTACTATGATGCGATGTTATTGATGCATTACAATTCCATTTCATAGACCATGAACCGTAAAACATTCACTCGAACGCAACTGCCAAGGCGTTATGAGGTCAAACCGAACGCGTTACTTCGCCTGTTTCTGCGTTTTGGCGATCAATTTCGAGAGCGTACGGGAACATTGATTCTCTGTGTATATGTCTCAGCGAGCATTTCAAGTTTTTCAAAGCAACGTCTCGTTTATTCATTCATTATTTGATACATTCCGAACTCTATGAATGTTCACGTTTCATAAAGTTAACCTTTACCTTCTATCATAGATCTGAAAAAATAAATAAATAAATAAATAAATAAATAAAAAAAAAAATAAATAAATAAAAAATAAAAAACAAAAACAAAAACAAAACAAAAAAACAAAACAAAGCAAAACAAAAAAAACAAAACAAAAAAAACAAAAACAAAAACAAAAAAACCTAAAAACAAACACTCTATATAAGCTAACGAGCTGCTCAAAGGTTAATGTATAACTTGGTTGTTCACCGCATATCGTTTGAACGGTTTCAGTTGACTCAGGATGTATCTGTCTAATGCCATCGTTAAATAGTTTGCATACTTTGCGTTAAAGAGCACTTTGTGGAATGCCAAGGTTAAATAGTTTGCCTAGTTTTAAGAGTGTTAAGAGTCGTTCTTGTGGAATGCTATTGTATTTAGGATACATATGTGGAATGATATCGTTAAATAGTTTAAATAGTTTGACTCATCCCTCTGGAATGCTTTGTGCTCATAGGGAGGTGTGTTCAGGAATGTCTATTGTTGTGCTCTGGAATGCTTTGTTCTCGAAGGGAGGAGTAATCCTGAATAGTTTAAGGATTTTAAGGAGTAATCCTGTGGAATGTCTATTGTATTCGTCTGGAATGCTATTGTATTCGTCTGGAATGCTTTTGTTCTCTTAGGAATGCTATTGTCTGTGCTAAACGGATTACTTTTCTCCTACTACAGTGTCATTCTGTGCGCGTGAGCAAGGGGAGAGGGTAGAACTAGGGATGTTGGGGGTCGGCGATGCAGGGGTGTAGCTACCGTTACAGAAAAAAACCGGGCTCGCACATTACTGTTGCTAAAAAAGTTGGGCATGCCCTTAATGCCATCTAAAAGTGAGGCTTTGCAGCCTATCGGGCTTACTACGCTACTACTAAATTTGGCTGCTGCGTGTCAGGTGGGAGATTGTGTATAGAGAACTCGCGATATATATTGCAGTCCTTGGTGTAGTTGCATGTGTGCTGGTAGCCTTGCAAATAAACGTGATAATATATGGATGGTAAACTAGTGGCTTTTTCTGGGATGTGTGTCACGGTCATAGTTCACAGATACAAGGTTGGCGAGAGGAGCCTTTGTATGGAAACCTGTTCGGGACATAGTTCGACATCAAAAGTGAGTCGATCCATTACTGCTGGCAACAGACTATGGATCCTGATATAACCAAAGACTGCAGATAGTCCGTCATTGGAGTTAGTGACTTCATATTTTAAGTTAAATCGGTTATATGTCAGTCGTATCGTAACCCAAACAAGCTAAACATTCGTAATGCATAAAGTTATATTATAAAAACCTGTCAACGATGGACAGTAAAATCAACGAGAAGGTCACAATTAAATTTAGATAGTATGTAAATTTAAAACACAAGGCTGTAGATCGCCTATAACTGACTGCTGATACAGCGGGGTTGAATTAAAATCAGTCTGGAAAATCTAACTGCTGGAAAACCTATCATATATCGAAAACAAGCCGTCGCCCAAAAAAAACCCCAAAACAAAACACCTCGACGACCGAGGACCGTTGACTGAATTCCGTGGACTACTAAACTATACATGAAGTGACAGGCAGCCAGTGATAAGCCAAGCACACTCCTTCATCTGCCCTGACACACATTAACACATTAACATACATGCAATGTCGTGAAGCCGCTTTATAGCATCTCAAGTTGTTGTTATGTGGGAGATTCGATTTCTGTATCACTAGGTACTGTGTTACTGTATAGTGACACGAACAGCTGGGGCCGATTAGTAGGAAGTACGTCTGTTGTAAACAAGACAACACGCATCTACAGCATACCGGGGAGACAGGCTGATCGACTCAGTGCTTTCGTTCCCCTGCTGATGTGCACAACACAGGTTACAGACAATTATCATGCAGGCTAAACCAAACCTGGTGCTACCAAACCTAGAAAAAAGATCAGCTGGAATCTGAGATTCGAAACCTTAATAGCACCGCTTGGTCTTGAGAAAAACAACACATTTGAAAATTGGATTTCAGCAAAAATTACAAATGTTTTATGATAATGATAATAATAACATTAGGGCAATTCCAATGCGCTTATATCCATTCTGAAGTAGGTTGAAAGCGCTATACAATACAAAGGGTTCAGACATCAGAATGGGGGTGAGGTTTCAGTTTTGATCGGAAGCTAGAGAAGTGGCTGATGTTCCGGAGAGAGATAATTCCAGGCTGGTGAAACTGCTGTTAACAAAGGAACAAGCAGACGGTTTCTGTCCTGAGAACCAGGTCCAGCTGGTTTGTATGGCATAGAACGATTTTGGATTCGTTGAAGTCTCTGGATTTGTGATTCGTTTGCACCGACAAAGAGGGAGTTACATTAGTCCCGGCGGGTCATTAGGTGCGATAAGGTGAGTTTTTTTATCGAATCTATAGTTTGATATGACCTAACAAAACTGATATTGCGTAGAGCTGCAAAACAGATCCTTGAGAATGGGATATGTGATCATCCAAGAGAGGTTGGAGTCATGAATGACACCAAGCTTTTACTTTCTGTGAGAATGCACTTTGTCTTTGTACTGGTCGGTTTCAACACGTTGTCAAACATCTAGCTCTTGGTTTCCTCACAGCATTGTTGTAGGTCGTTCAAGGCAGGTGTTTGCTTGATCCAAAGTTGGTAAGAAGACCTTGTACATCTGGGAATCACCAGCAAAGTGATGGCGATCAACATGATGGGCTTCAATGATTTTCCCAAGATCTTTGATATAAAGACTGAACAAGACCAGACCAAAGAGGGCTCCTTGTCGGACACGGCAAAATAAATGAGCCGGGACAGAGTTTGATCCTCTATCAGTACCTGCTGGTGGCGGGAGGACAGATATGACTTGAACCAGCATAGAGCTGTGCCATTAACGTGGAAGTCTGACTGTAGCCGTTTGAGAAGTCTGTTGTGGTCTACAGTGAAGAAGAGGTCAAGAAGAGTGAGAAGGCCGAGTTTACCTTTATCAATACCGTGTCTCAAGTCATTCACGATGATTACAAGGCTGTCTCCGTGCTGTGGTTGCTGCGATAGACTGACTGAAGTGTGTCATAAAGATTGTGTTTGTTTAGGTGGTCACTGAGTCTCTCAGATACTCCCTTTCAACATGTTTTGAAACAAATGAGAGATTGGACAGAGGTTTCTTAGAGAGTCAGGGTCCAGACTGGACTTCTTCAGTAACGGTTTGACAAGAGCAGACTTGAACACAGCTAGGGCGACTCCCCACTGAAGGCTCTTGTTCGTTGATAACAGGAAGAAAAATGTTTATGTGGTCTAGAAGAAGAGAAGTTTGCAATGGGTCGAGGGCACAGATTGTCGGTTTACACTTCATCACGTCATCATGTGTAAATTCTCGAAAATGAAGGAGTTTGTCCGCTCTACTGTCATCAGAAACTGAAACTGAAACTGTATCGACTGTTTGCAAACGGTCGAAGACAGCATCATTGGTGTTATTGCTACAAGTTACATCAACCATGCACTCTCTGATTTTCAGGATTTGCAATGTGAAGAATTGCCGAAACTTGTCAGGAAGTGTCTCAGGAGACTCGCTCTGAGGAATGGGGAAAGACGACTCTTTACCAAGAAGTCATGTCATCGGTCTGTGTAAGGCTCGAGGATTTGGTGAGGGTTCCTGGAAATGTTTACTGGCGACACGATAGATTTTCAAAACATTACAAGACTGAAAAACAAATAAGAACAGAGACCATAGCAGTTTCCACTTTTGATAATCGTATCACATACATCACCATTTAAGCACAATTTGTTGTGTATTTCATATTTGGTTGTCATTGTACAAAAGAACGCGAATCGCATCTCGTGTGTGACACATTCGATACCAAGGTTAGAGCTTGAAAAACAGATCAATTTCATATCTGGGCCAAGAGAAAGCCGTTGCGCTCCAGCTGAGAAGGGACGTTAATACACATTACACCCCCTCCATAATCTTACAAGACAACCGTGCTATCCCACATGTCTCTGGAGTCCAACAAGTACAGCTGCACAGAAGGGACGTCGGGAAAGGTTGCGGAGAGGGTCAAGGTTGAAGGAAAGGTCAAAGCCTATGATGATGATTGTTCGCTAGAGTTCACTCTTACGCATCACGTTTAGTTAGTGTTTATGGAATTTATAAACATTCGTTGGAACGCATCCACTTCGCGGAGTGAAGACACTGACTGCACGAGATGTCCCTGCGTGTGAACGACACAGGCTCCCAGGCTTCATGTTAGAATACTGGAGTGGGTTTTCATTAATTCTCTAAGGTAAATGCAACTTTTGTGTCCCTAAGGGGCACTTAACAACGTGTTAGACCGTGCAGTGAAGCAGCCGATCCTATATTCCTTGACTTGAGTGAAATGAAACATGAAAATGACCTCGCCACATTTAAGTTTATATATGGACTGTCAAAATTTAGGGCGTTCCCATACCATTTGTTTGTCGTAATTCTTAGCTTAGACACACACTCAGGGTTAAGCATTAGTTAAGCATTAGTCGGCTTTTGACCAGTAACAGAATTAGAATGTGATATTCGAGCTTAGTAAAATTAGTTAAATTCTTAGCAGTACATCCACTCATAAGTATACAAGCCACGTAAAGAAACTGAATACACAGAAAATGCTTTCAGATGTGGAACACAACACAACGAAGACGAAATGATATTATAGACACACTGTAAGCCTAAGGAACGGACCACACCAAAATGTCAAAAGTACATGAACAACATCCACATCGATGACGTCAGAAGTTCAAAATCGAGTAAGGGTCACACGACGAAGTCACAAAGTCAGGAAGTGGTATGGCCACCGTGTGCGGTCGTCTCGACGACGTTGTCAGAATGGGTCGTATACCAGGGCGTCGCGGTCGAATAAAAAACTGACGTAACTGACGATTCCTGACAGTGTTGGGATGGAAAATGTTCAGTCCTAGAATGGTCTGGGACGTGGTCTCCTGTCTGGAACGTGTGTCAGAGATGAGATATCAAAATACATCTGTCATGTTTTGGCGTCGTTATTCGGGGACGCCCAGAATGTTGGTGGTCGCCGACGTCACTAGTGTTTCGATGACGTCAGACCAATGCTGATATCGTGTTGCCGTGGCATTGGAAATGTGCTGCCATCTGTTGCTGAATCCATTCCAATGGATTCATGACCTTGAACAGATGTTGAGCAAGCTTGGCATAACTGTGTGCATGTGACCTCTCATGTGAATCTGTGAACGTTTGAATGACCAGTGATCAAGCTTTCGACAGTGACAGCAATTTGCACAGATTGTGTGCAAGTCCATAGGCCACTATCAATGACGTCACGTCGTCTGGCACGTACATGAGCGTTTGATTGTCTCCAACACTTGAATGCGTTTCATCTTTTCTTAGTACACAGTTTCTTACTGTGGCTAGTATATTTCGTTAGTTCTTCAGACATTCTTTTTTAACCCCAAAGTGTTTGCATATTCAGCTATTCAGTTTAGAAATAATTGTTTTATCACCTTCCGTTCCTCAATTTCATATTGTAGATATATAAGAGTGAGTGAGTATAGTTTTACGCCGCACTCCGCAATATTACAGCTACTAGTATGTGGCGGTGGTCTGTAAATAATCGAGTCTGGACCAGACACTCCAGTGATCAACAACATGAGCATCGATCTGCGCAAATGGGAACCGATGACATGTGTCAACCAAGTCAGCGAGCCTGACCACCCGATCCCGTTAGTCGCCTCTTACGACAAGCATTGCCGCCTTTCACGGCAAGCATGGATTGCTGAAGGCCTGTTCTACCCCAGGACCTTTACGGGTCAGATATATAAGAATTATCATTTCTAGTTGATTCGATAAATCTAGATATTCGATAAATTTACGCTTTCCACATAACAAACGTATAATTCCACACTCAGCAATATTTCAGATATGTGGTGGAGGCTTGTAAATAATTGAGTCAGACAATCCAGTTATCAACGTCATTCATGGTGATCAAACACGAGTTCCTCATATCAAGGGTATCACAATTTAGGGTATTGAAAACAAACTAGGTCATGCAGTATGACACCCAACGTTATATAGATAGTGATGATAGCTATTTAAACTCTTAACGGTTTATATAAAATCTCAGGCCTCGAAATGAACATTGATAAGGCCGAAGCTTTGTGGATAGGTGCATTGGCAGACAGTAATGTCAGACTTTGTATAGATGTTAAACTGGACTGGCTTATAGGTGACTTTGAAAATTTTAGAATTCAAACTTAACGTTCATCTCGGAAATCTTTTCGTTATCAATACAGGGAAAAAATGTAAAATACTGATGTCAAAAAAAAAAAAGAAAAGAAAAGAAAAAGACTTAAAAAAGGAAAAACAAAAACAAACAAATACCCACAGCTTAACACTCATTGGTTAAATTACAGTCACTAATACACTTGCTCCATCTTTCTTAGGACATATGTTTATTGTCCTCCCCAATCCTCCCAAACCTTTTATAGATGATCCGAATAACTGACCCGTGAAGGTCTCGGGGTAGAACAGGCCTTCAGCAACCCAAGTTTGCCATAAAGGGTGACTATGCTTGTCGTAAAAGGTGACTAATGGGATCGGGTGGTCAAGCTCGCTGACTTGGTTGACACATGTCATCGTTTCCCAATTGCACAGATCGATGCTCATGTTGTTGATCACTGGATTGTCCGATCCAGACTCGATTATTTACAGACCACCGCCATATTGCTGGACTATTGCTGAGTGCGGCGTAAAACTAAACTCACTCAAGCACTCATTGAATAAGGTATTCTATAATTTCATTTGGATGTCAAGAGGGATGAAATATAGAATGAAAACATGAGCGGGGAGAACTTAAAGAGACCTCTGTGCTGGTGTTCAATGTCTTTATTCTTTATTCTATATTTTTGTGGATGAGTTTAATATTTCCTGTCGAGGTAAAAATATGCATAACATTTAACGGCAATTGCAGTTGTGTTTAAATAAAATAAATAAATGGTGTCTTGAAAACGGCAAAAACTAATTGTCTAAAGTTTAGTAGGAAATGTAAGCTCCACAAGGACCCAGGACTATCTGTAAATGGCACTCCTATCAAAGTTGTAAAGGAAGCCAAATTCTTGGATCTAATCTTCAATTCTTTTAACCTTCTTGCCACACATCAAATCTCTTCAAGCTAAATGCCCGAAAGCACTCGATTTGTCAAAGATTGTTTCAGATTCATTTGTACAGATCATTGGTACGATATAAACCTGATTATGGACCCATCGTATATGGTGGAGCTTGCAAAAGCAACCTGAAACTACTTGATTCTGTCCACCACCAAAGCCTGTGACTTTGCCTTGGGTGTTTTAGAACTTTTCGAGGCAAATGAACCATCTCTTATCCAATGCTTTATAAAGCTATCTTAAATGTACAATTTACTACAAAACTATTTTTTAACTAGTTTAACCCTGCTTTTAATTGTCTTTAATCCTCTATATGAGGACTTGTACAACAACAAGTCTTGTTCCACCTCTTGAGTTACGAATTCCACCATTCATTTCTGAAGCCCGCATTGAACTGGGGAATGTAGCTCCTTCCTATCTTCTTTCTTCTCCTCCTTGGCAAATAGTGACACCACAAGTCGACCTGACACTGACAACGTTTAAGCAATCGGATAGTAATGAATTACAATATAAACAAGAACATAATCAATGAAAAAGTAAATTAATACATACAAATCCTTGTTTACAGATGGATCCAAGGATGGTGGCGCAGTTACTTGTGCCACTGCCATTGGATCCAGAACAATATCTGTATTGGCGAATACCACATAACAGCTCAATTTAAATAACGCTAATGCCATATGAACAGCTCTTACATATATATATTGATAAACACCGGACATATAGACTATACATAATCTTTTCCGATTCCCTTTCCTGTCTTCAGGCTATTAATGTTTTTGGGGAAAAGATCCACTTTTAATCGAGGTTATTGAACATTATAATGAGCTTGCAATTGCTATCCGCCAATACGACATCGTCTTTTTGTGGTCACCCAACCACGTTGCCATTTCTGCCGATCCACTTAAGGATCTTTTTTTGATAAATGTTAATTTTTATTTAATTATTGTAATTAATTTATTTGATGAATGTGTTTTGTGAATAGGTATATTAAAGGATTGGTAGTTTAAATTAGAATCGTAGAATGTTGGTCGCTGTAACCTCAAAAGGGTGTTAAAATACTGTAAAACTATTGTCCTCCGGAGAGGGTAAGTCCCAAAACTTTCAAAGTAAAATATGAATTTAACACATTTTCAACGTAGTATTTTTGTCGTTTTAACTGTTGGCTGTTTTCCTACAATCGCCACCGGCTGAAGGGGTGGCTTAGGTCCATGCCGGTAGCAAATGTAATAAGGCCCTAGGATGGTGATCTACCTTCAGTCGTTGGCAATCTATGGCCCATCTTTTATGATGTTTTGTTTTCTTCATAGAGGGCTGCCAGTGCCAACATGCAATCAATATGACAAGTAAAATTATTGTGACATTTTACATACTTTTTGATATAAATAATTATGAAAGTTAATAGTTACTAACCCATTATTAAATATTGTTATTTCACATATAAATGCACATGACGAAATTGTTTTAATATGAACAATTCAAACAAACTTGCATCTCTGAAATTAGAAAAAATTACATAGAGATCTGTCACTGCCAGCATGGTGTGTCAGGCACGTGGTACATGCAGCATTTATGCCACCTTAGTGAACAGACTGCAAGAGCAGCATGTACCAGGGCTTTGGATGCTCCTGCTGGCAGCCAGCGCAACTGTATGGTAACCTGTTAGGGACAAAATTGTCAATCTGTGACGGCTGCTGTGCTCAATGAATAATTCAACCAGTGACGTTTGTGAAAAAGCTTAAATAGGCCTAAACGGCATACCTACTTTTATATTGGGTGCAACCTTTCCATAACACATTCACATTAAAAAATCCTCTCAGGAACGATGTTCTCAATATCTGATCTTTTCTCGTCACTACATGCCGAAATATCGCCGATGTGACGTTAAATGCTAACTCACTCACTCAGTATCTGGTCAGAATATTATAAAACGCATGAAACAAATTTTGATATGGAGGTCATTCTCTGTGAACCATCACAGCTTAAAAATCACCAATCTTTGCACTGATAGCTGGTTCAGGAAATGTTTGCACTCAGTTTACGATATTTGTAATGATGATGGCTTCATGAATTTGAACTAGACCGAACTTGAATATATTAGAATTATTTTAAACATACCGAAGACATGAGTTTAAAAAATACAGAAATTCTTACTATAAATTCACAGCTTCCAAGCTTACTAGTAGATAGAAAGGTTTCGAGATTTTACTGTTTTATGTAGTAGATTACTTATGTATAGCAAACAAACTTTTGCCAGTATGTTTAAAATAGTAGAGCGCGTTACCTTCTGATATTGACTAGAACATGGCATTTACTAACTTTATAAAATGTACAAAAGATACAAAGCTTGTGGATTACAAGTATGGATGTATTCACAGAATTATTCACACAAACCATGAGTTGCTTCGGATGACGCTTGTTGGTAATAAGACTTTAATTGTAGTTTCTGCAAGGGAGACGATGAGTATACTAAACACTTCATTCAAATTCAAAGCATTAAATAAGATAGAAACACTAAACCCTTAGCGAGTCCACATCAGAACTGCCTCTACTTCAGTCGTCGAACATGGGATGGGGACCTTGGGCTTTTCCAAAGGAATATCTCCATTAGATTAACATGTATAGTCTCTTAAATGAACAAATTTTGCAGTAAAAAAACACCGTTTCTGAACAATACTCTTACCTATTTTCATTTTTTCATAACAGGCCCAGCAAAGTTTGATTTTTTCTTTTCAGACTGTGGTAATCTAGACTTGGTACACATTCTAGGCTCGGGGAGTGCGTTTGGTAAATTTATTTCGGGGTCGTGTTAATGTAGGAAGGTCCATGTGTGTTCATAAGTGTGTTTCCAATCCTCTCTATGAAAATCTACCAATCAAGGTTCCACCACTTGGAATTAGAATTTTAGACCCCAATTTTAGGCCCTTTCACAGCGGAAACTAACACCATATTACCAGTCTAGTAGTATATTAATACGCACCCTAAATATAAACAGTATGTAATCTTTTCTGACTTTCTTTCTCGCATTCGGGCGATTAAAAATCTTTCTTGAAAGCATCCACTTTTTTAAAATTATTGATATTGAATTGGGTGCTGATCTTGCTACTGGCCAACACGACATCGTCATCTGTTGGTTACCCAGCCACGATGGCATTTCTAGGAACACAATGGCTGATCTTGCTGCTAAGGCAGCACTCAACAAATCTGTGACACTACTTCTTATTCCATACTCTGCTTGTAAAGCCACCATTAAGTGTTATATCCGTGATCTAATGCAGAAGACGTGGGACACCCAAGTGGGTATAAATACATTCAATAAAACCTTATATCGGTAACACCTACATGGGTTGTCAGTCCAGATTTACAAAGGTCATCATGCGATGATGTCGTATTGGTCACACAAGATGTACTCATGGATATTTATCGCAAGGTTGAGGGTCCTCCGTTTTACGTCTCTTGTGATGACAGAATCACGGTCAAGCATGTCTTGTTTGACTGTGTTGAATATTCCATCACAAAGGAAAACTATTTCAAATTACGAACTATGAAGGATCTTTTTAACAATGTTAGTTCCCATTTAATTATTGCATATATAAAACAATTTGTTAAATGATTTGTAAATAGATACATAATTTATGATTGGAAGTTTGAATTAGTAACGCAGATTGTTAGTGGCTGTATCCTCGATAGGGGTTAAAGTACTGTAAAATTCTTGACCTCCTGAGAGGGTACGTAAGTCCCAAAACATTCAAACGAAATTAATACTTTTCACTGTTTTTAATGTATGGCTAGATGTGTCTAACTTGCTAACAACTGAAGGGATGGTGTAAATCCAGCTACGGCTCATGCAGAAAGCAAATGTACTGTAAGTCCCCATGGTCCCTAGTATAGTGATCTACCTTCAGTTGATAGCGATCGATCTGTAGCCCAATTTATAACAAAATGTTATGGACTTCTTCTATATTGTTTTCACGACGTCTCTGGGCTATTCCTTGGGGATTAAACTACTGTGAATAATGATTGCCCTCCTGAGAGGGTATGGGAGTCCCAAAACATTCCAAGTAAATTAAAACTTTCCACGTGTTTAATATGTGTCTTTTGGATGTACGGCTAACAGTCTTAAAACTGCTACATAGCTGAAGGTATGGTGTAAATTCAGCTAGGGTCCATGCAGGAAGCAAATGTATTGTACGTACCCATGGCCCCTAGTATGGTGATACAGCTTCAGTTGTTGCCAATTTATAGCATGTTTCACATTGTGTTGTTAGATCTAGTTAAAGTGTTTTAGATTCAGTTTTTGGTTTTAAATGAATATCCGTGATACGCTAGTAGTTTTACTGTTCTTCATCAACAAGGTTTCAATTTCTAATTTTATTGATCAATAAGACATTATTAATTGCTCTCGTTACGATACGGCTGGAATATTGCCGATGTGACGATAAACATTAACTCTCCTACTCACTGAAATTAGAATTTAACCAGACATCACTGCAGCTGAAAGCTATCTTAGTATCGTACCATCGTACCGACTTTAGTTTTCCAACCCAGACAGATGGTGAAGTCGGAGGTAAGCATTATCTTCAGCTCCCCAAACGTAAGAACCCCCACCCCTCACCCCACCCCACCCCCAAAAAAAACAACAACAAAAAACCCAAAAAAAACAAACAAACAAACAAACAAACAAAACAAAACAAAACAAAACAAAACAAAACAAAAACAAAAAAAACAAAAAACAAAAACAAAACAAAAAAAACCCCAAAAACGAAACAATCTATTCTTTAGTATTCCAGCGCCAATACAGCCTGTATGGCTCCAAGTAAAACACCGATGGATCCTGGATCCATTTGACAGACAAGTCTCAGGATGGTGGCAAGAATCAGCATCAATGGATCCAAGTCCGTCTCCTCAAGACTTCCAAACGATGGCTCGACTTTCACTGATGGACCTAAAGCCTTGTTACTTCGAATCAGAACCATCCTGTCATTCCTGACATTTTAGAACTTTACAAGCATCTTTCTGCTCAAGAGTCTGGCATGTGTTTAGCTTGCAACCTAGAAATGTGGGATCAACAGATAACACAATAGCTGGTGATGCAGATAAGAAGATTTTTCACAAACCGTTATCTCCACTTCATAATTCCGTATAGTGTTTTCATTTCAAGTCCATTATCTGTTGATCACTGGATTGTCTGGTCCAGATTCGATTATTTACAGACTGTCGCCATATAGCTGGAATACTGCTGAGTGCGGCGTAATATTAAATTCATTCACTCACTTCAAGCCCAGTATCAAACGTTATACTCGACGCCTTACACCAAACGAGGTGGCACGCCAAGGTAAACAGAAATAAACGTCATGAATTGAAACCAACAATTGGTTACATATCTGCGTATCAGTCCAGACATGTTGAGCTCACTTTGCAGCGATGCTGCATTAGTCTGTTCTAAACAGACGAGGATTGGATAGGATATAGGATATTTATATAGCTCATATATCCACGTGTATACTCATAGGATGACCCTCCTATGTGAATCGAAAAGTCCGGGCTAGAATAGGCCTTCAGCAACCCATGCTTGCAATGAAAGGCGACTATGCTTGTCCTAAGAGGCGACTAATGGGATCGGGTGGTCGGGTTCGCTGACTTGGTTGACACTTGTCATCGTTTCCAAGTTGCGCAGATCGATCCTCAAGCTGTTGATCACTGGATTATCTGGTCCAGACTCGATTATTTACAGACCGCCGCGATATGGCTGGACTATTGCTGAGTGCGGCGTAAAACGTAACTCACTCTTAGTAAAGTATAGATTCTAGTATTTGTGTTGGGTTGAGGCCCATCCAGGATTCGAACCCACACCCTCACGGTCATACACCTAACTGCCAGCACACATCTAAACAACTCACCATAAATGGACATCCCCACGTGGAGACAATCATGGTTTCTGGGGACTTGTCCAGAATCCAAAGCACCTGTTGTGGGTTTCACACACATATGGCGCTTGTCCCCCCGAACGTCCAGAATCGGCGTTTCAACAAACAATATCAGACTTGACCAACATGAAAACTATCTCAGTTGGCAATACATTACACTTGAGTTAAAAGCAATAATTTTAAATTCTTAAAGACTTCTCAAAATACATTGACTATATTTAGATCGAATGGAGGACTATACCGACGATAGGTTAGCAGAGCGGGGTGACTACAACGGCCTTATTCGTAGACCTCACCTTCTCTCACTGGTATTTTCTCGGTTAGTATGCAAACAAAGTCATAAACCTTCAACATCAGACGAGGAAACACACAAAATACCCTCTGTGAATGAACAGTCTTGATTTATGACTCTCCGAATTATACCTTATCACATCCACTGACCTTTATCCTTCTCTTTTAATGACGTCACTGATACAGGAATAGGTGCTATTCAGTAATACAGGTACATAAAAATGCAAATAGAGATTACAATGAATAAATATTCACTTAGATGCACAAAAGAAGAAATAATAATCAAAAGTAATCATTTGAATGAGTTGGTAAACTGACATATGTACATCACGTCAGTGCGTCGTTTCGATGCAGATCCGTACACTGTTGTCAAAATTCATCTATATTGTACTTTAAAACATCTAATTATATATAAAATACCACGCAAAGACGTTGTGATGACACACTGACCAACCGTTGGCAACAAACCAAGTCAAACAGTGAGCCAATCCTACAGTCAGTAACACTCTGGAGAGCTTCCCAGTGAAAATGAAACAGCACAATAATGAAATATGAATTTATTACAGCACTATTATTGCTAACTTGAATATTTAAGCAAAGACTTCATGACAAATATGGTTTCTGAGTGAAAAGTGAAAGTGGCAGGGATAAATAAGGACAAAACGACAGTCACGTTCATTTTGAGGATACCTCGATCTGTGTGGTCTGTTTGTTTGATTTGCGTGTTTGATTGATTGATTTGTTCGTTCGTCATATTTATTTATTTATTTATTTATTTATTTATTTATTTATTTATTTATTTATTTATTTATTTATTTATTTATTTATTTATTTATTTATTTATTTGGGGATCTCTTTTCTTATGATTTCAGATTTTACTTCCATGACGGGTTTATTCCCAAAATCTTTTGTCATTATGATTGTGATAAAATCATACTTTATAACTATTTTAAATTACATTTCGAGCCCTGGCATAGACGCTCAGTGCACAATACGACAAATCAATGCCCAGCCTCTTGCAGCGGTAATCTACGTTATGGAATGTGCTACCCTTTGGTTGTGATGTCCCCACAGGGTTTTCATACAACAGGGCCGCTGACCAATGAGAACATTCTGCTCGTGAGCGACATCAGCTGTCACTACTAGCGTTTCTCAGTTTGGTGGTTGTTCTTCAGTATAACACAAGACTTTAACATACGAAGGATATCAAAACATGATATCGAAGTTCTGTCTTTTTTTCTTCACACTGGCAATGTACAAATGTCCAGTGTCACTCTCAACGAAAGCCCAGGGAAGTTCAATGGACCTTGAGCTAGTATCGCAATCAAACTGCCGTGTGATCGTCAACGATACAAACGAACTTATCAACTTACAGCCGCTCCAAAGAACCGACGGCCACCCAAGGTAATCAGAGCATGTATAAATTTGTATCAGTAAGTAGTTGTGACCACTTTTGGTGATGATGCACGAACCTAGCGTTGTCCAGGAAGGCGAGGAAACTAGTTGAACGTGACCTAGTTCTCCCCCGAAACCAGGTCACAGAAGGGTCAACAAAGTAGCAAAAACTGTACATTGTTTCCCAGCGTACCGCGCCTCGAGAGTGGGGTTGCATGTAACTATCAACGTTCACGTGTTGATATAGGACTTATAACATGTTCGTCTAATGCGTGATATGTACTTGACCAAATTATCACTATGTAAACAGATATGGTCATATAAAAAAACCCAAACAATCATGGCTACAAACAAATGTTGTATTTAGTTATTTTGCTTTCTCCTATCAACTGTAAAAACCCTTTTGCATTATTTAGAATGGGACTCAAACTATAAAGTGCTAGAAGTTGTACTTTTACTAAAAAAGTGTAAAACTGAATTATAGCATATGTTTCCTTTGCTTAATACTGACTGTAAATAACTAAAAACATGCAGAGCTCACCTCAGTCACTGTGTGCAACTGAATGTCGCACGCACCGACTTTACATGACATCTTAGATGCTGATGTATAGGGATGGAATAATAGATGAAAGAATGTCTCATTAATTGGAATCTGCCTGAACTCTTGTAGCAATCAGTTTCACGTATTTGTTTTTGAAAGAAACTTGATGAACAACAACCAACAGAATGATTTTAACTGGAACTAGAAAAAAGGAAAAGCACAAAAAGAGGAAAGAAAACCCAAATTGTCATTATCAATAATTAGTCTATGAAGACCTATGAATGGCGCACTCGTGAAGAGCCCCCTCCTCGTGGTGGGTGCTTGGTAACGCTAAGAGCATTTTAATCTCCTGTGTGGGCCCTGGGTATATTTGGTCCCAGCACCTGATTGCTGGCCTTGGTCAGAAATGGGCAAACACTGTGTTGGTGGAGGTGGTTTAGAGCTTTGGAACCCTGGAACAATGTTCCTATTGCCCAGCACACCAGTTTGGCCCTTACTTCACCTAGACTGGGTGAGCTGTTTGCAATCTAATTCCCAAGTTTTATATTGTATTGGTGTCTTTAGTTACTCTGTTTTAGTTTTGCATGTTAGTTTTATTTTCATATCTGCAATACTCTAGTATTTTCACTTTCCATCATCGACATGTTTAATTTTTCTCAAAGTATTCATTTTTGCATTGTACAAGTTGTTATCGCAATATGGCTGAGATATTGCAGATGTCACGTTAAGTATTTACTCACTCACTTGCTCACTAACCTTAACTGGTGGTTGAATGGGCCCGGTTCAATCAATTGGCTGGTCATGCCAAGTCCATTGCCACAACTTTTGTTACGTTTCACACAATTGTTGAATAACATGATATTTTTCTTCTGTGTTTTTGCCCTGACTTGTATGCCCCGAAGGTGATGGCTCATGGGTCAATCTGGTTGAAAAATCAAGTTTTCGTTTTTCTGTTTTGAGTAAATCATCCGAGTATCTTTGGTGCTGCAAGTTGTTTTCAGCATTAATTGTCCTTGTGATACTCCATGGTGGAGCTCAGATGATGACGTCAGACTACTAACCATGGCTTATGAAACACCCCCAAAAAGCAAACGTCTTCTTGAAACTGATCTTGATGACAATGACTTCAGACTGTCCAAACAAGCTGATAACCGGCCATGTTTTGGTGTCATTTACACCAAAGTTAACACACCATTGACATTAAACTTTTCCAGACTAATACTTTGTCTCTGAATAGATATAATTTTGATGGCAACAAACTAACCAATATGAACTGAGAAGGAGCCCCAAGGAAACCAGAGATTCAGAACCTGAGAACTCTAGACTTGCTTCCTTTAGGGCTTTAGACTTGCTTCCTTTAGGGCTTTAGCATTGCAAAGGGGACTTGGCAGCAGGGAAATTAATGTGGCTCAAGGACTTACCCTTTGCTCTGTCCAAGGGATCCAAGACATTGCCGGTGATGTATAAAACATTATTAGATTACATTCTGGTGCAATGTTGATTGAGTGAGGCAAAAGATAACAGTCAACCAACCTTCTGAACACTTACACTTTTGTTGACATTCCAGTTGCCTTCATGGCTCACAAAACACTTAACATGAGCAAGAGAATCATGGGAGACATGTCGCAACTTGATATCGTTTCTGAGAAATGGGATCAGGGTGTACTGTATGTTAAATGTTTTTCAACACCTAAAGATGATACAACCTTTCAAACCAGCACATATCTGTTTTCCTTTTCTTTACCTAGTGCTCAAAAATCACTGAACACAGGTTATTGTAAACTCTGTGTTGAGATAATCATTCCAAATCATCTTAGGTGCATTAAATTCAAAAGTTTGGCCACAGCGTAAATGCTTGCACATTATGTGTTGTTTGTACTCCCTGTGGTGAAAAAACACATACAACAGAAGATTGCAATAGTAAAACTGCATCGACTGTGCAGGAAATCACCCATCTTAGTCAAAGAACTGTCCCATATGGAAACAGCAAATGACAATTTGTAAAATAAATTTCACGCAAAACATTAGTTTTGTGGATGCCAAGAAACTAGTCAGCTACTCAGAGCAGACAGAAAGTTACTCTTCATTTGCCTGAACAACGGCTGAAGCAACACCTAGATTAGCCAAACTATCTGCAAGTTGTCAAATAAACCTAACTTGGGTAAAAATGGATTCTCCTAAACTTAATGCAGCCACTACGTCTACTTGATCAAGAAAATCACTTCCTTGTACATCTGGAATGCAATGACAGACATCCCCTGATCACGAACAGTCTTCTCAGTCACAAACAAGGTCTCATTAAAACCAAAAGTGAAAAGGCAGATTCTTAAAAAATACTCAGTGGCCAAGGACCTCAAGGGTCAGAAAGTAAAATTCAAACATTCAACATATATGGATATCTTGAATATGTGGACTTGTCTGAAAATGTCAGTTATAAGTTACACAGCTTGTCACCCACTAAAAAAGTCATCCCCCCACAAAAGATAGGATCTTGGCATAACATTATTATTCAGAGGAATTGCAGAGGGCTAGGGGCTAATTTCAGTGAATTGTAGTTCTAGTCCTTGATTTAACACCGTCACCTTTCTGTCTGCAGGAGACATTTTTAAAGCAGACAGATCCTTTTGACCTTTGTCATTTCAAAGCATATCATTGTTTCTCATCTCTGGGTGACAGGTCCACTGGAAAATCTTTAATCTTCGTCAAAACCTTATTAGACGTACTTCCAGTTAGTGGTATTCTGATTTATTGAAACAATCGTAAATTGGTCTCAGTGACCAAACAACGAAGCAATCGATCAACTTTTCTCATAATTGAACACAAACAATTTTGGAACTACTGTTCTAGTGTTTCAAAGACTTGATGATGGAACATATGTTTCAAATTGTCATGTCATGTTCAATTCTTAGAAATGTCACTTAAGAGCCATGATTGCATATTTTGTCAAAGACTCCATTAAGTTGATGTTCATGATATATTAGTCTTCAGTATAAAGTACCAAGTGGTGGAAGTGATCATTTTCCAGTGGTATTAAAACCTGTGAACCCATATGATACTACTCTGTACTGGAGTTGAAACTTTGAAAAAGCTTGCTGGAACTTATGTTGTACTCTGTCTTGTAACAGTCTTAAGCCAGACCTGTTTATAGAGGATTTCTTTGATGAACTCAAAACTATAGCTGATGAGTGTATCACAAAATCTTCTGCAGTTTATTGCATATGGAAACCCTGGTTCACCGATGAGTGCAAAGAGACCACAAAGGCACGGAAGAAAGCTGAGCATTATTTCCACAGTCTAAGTAAACTTAGCCTCAGTGCTTTCGTTACACGCCACCGCTGAAACGAAAAGCACTGAGGCTAAGTTTACTTAGACTGATTATTTCCACTGCCATCCTATGGCCCATAATTTGAATAATAAAACATTTTAAATGCTAAGGCACACCGTATGTTTGAGCGAAGTAAGCACCAATCCTAATATAGTTATGTGTCAAATTTAAATTCACGAATGTCAATATCAAAGGTATGGAATATGATCCAGAAAATGAAAGGTAAGGGCTCCCTATCTAGCATTAAACATTTCAAAGCTTGAGACGAATTATTAACTAGTAAATCTGATGCTTCAAATAAACTCCGAGAAACATTAGCCAAACCCTTTTCCTTATTGCATTATGTACCTCAATTTCAAAAATATAAACAACAGGAAAAGAACACTATTAATTTCAGTTCAGAAAATGGGGAAGACACCAATGAAATATTTTCTATTCAGCTACATACTGCTTTTGAACAAGCTCACAATGATAACATTCATTTTCAGCTCTTTGAGCACGTAACTGAATCTTATTTTTACCCTCTTAAACATATCTGATGATATTTGGACCTCTGGAAAATTTCTTTCTTCATGATGTGATGCTATTATTGTTCCTATCTCTAAACCTGGAGGGGCTGTGGGGTAGCCTAGTGGTTAAAGCGTTCGCTCGTCACGCCGAAGACCCGGGTTCGATTCCCCACATGGGTACAATGTGTGAGGTCCATTTTCTGGTGTCCCCCGCCGTGATATCGCTGGAATATTGCTAAAAGCGGCGTAAAACCAAACTCACTCACTCACTCTAAACCTGGACGTTTTGTATCCCTTGTGATGAAAGGGCCAAGCTTATCCTGCTTGACTGAATTAAGTCTTCCATCACAACGGATATGTATTTCATTGTTAAAACTAAGGATCTTTTCAGTTAAGTTAATAATCATTTCGTTATTTTAGATAAATTGAATTGCCCCATAAATATTGATGAAAAGTTTGTATATGAATAAATATTTTATCTTAGTAGGCAGTTTAGATTAGTAACCAAGATTGTTAGTGACTGTACCCACAAGGGTGTTGAAGTATTGCAAAATTATTGTCCTCCTGAGACAGTAGGCAAGTCCAAACACAATCAAGGTCAATTTAAACCTACTGGAAAGCTAGTTTAAACAGATTTTATTCATAAGGTGAAAAGGATTGGAGACCAGTTCTTTCAACTTATAAAACCCCACTCCAAGTATAACCTACTATTATTCTTATTTGTAGTATATGTGCTTTTTTAATTATGACTCAATTTTCCTGCAGTTGCCATGGTTTGAAGGAGTGTAAATCCAACTAGGGTCCGTGCATGTAGCAAAGGTACTGTACTTGATACAGGTACCCCATGGTCCCTAGTATGGTGATCTACCTTCAGTTCTTGGTGATCTTTAGCCTGTTTTCATATTGTATTGTCCTCCATAGTTAAACTGTTTTAGATTTAATTACACTGTACACTAATTCAGTCTCTTTCTATCTTGGATTTCTCTGAAAATCGGTCTGAGAATACGGTCTCGAATTCAATACTATATATTGTCATTAAATCATTTCTCTATTATCCAGACTCTCTCTATTTCGCATCTCAGACTGTAGTCTCGGCCTGACAGACTAACTTACATTAAAACAAACCCTATAATCCCGACTGAGTATCACTGACAGCCAGCCAGCTAATTAGCGGTACTTAACGGCACTTACTTTGATTATTGGCAAATCACATTAACCCAGGATATTACTGAGATAATGATGTCAATTCAGTGTCATGCTTGACACCTGTTAAAAGACTTCAAGCATCTGACATGAACATTACATGCCAAAATGGTGGACCGACCAATGATACATTGTCGAATTGAAACAATGTTGCACATCTTGAGTCTGTCACTGAAAATATGGTCATCAAACAAACCATGACAACCGGTTGTGAATCCTTGCTGACGGATTTCTTTAAGTAGTACATGTGTGTCAATAAAAAGAAATGAATTGTTTACCTGTGTTCCTGTTGTATTTGTGATATATGTACATGTTGCTGTCAAGGTAAGGGATGTAACTCCGTTTTTTTTAACGCTGTACTCTACTATCAGGACTTCTGTCTAATTCCTTGATGGAATTGACGAAGGGAGTCCGAATTAGACATAGTATACTGTACTAGTTTTAAAGATATATCTGTGATAATCTAGTTGTTTTACTGTCCTTCTGTACCATGTTTAAGTCATGATATGGCTGAAATATTGCCAATGTGACTTAAAATCTTAATCTCACTCACTCACTCACCTGTGCCCAAAGGACAAGGAGTGTATAAACAAACATTGAGGGTGTGAAGACAAAAATAGCCTCAACATTATAAGTTGTTCGCTGGTCACCAGGGGGTCATGGGTTGATGTACCATCAATGTTTATGTTTCCATCGGGGCCCATGGTACATCAACCATGTCCCTCTCATGACCAGTGGACAACATATTTATCTTACCGAACACTGCAATGTTAATTTTGAATTGTTTGGAGCACAGGTATTGGACACTACACTTCAGCCAATCTGTGTGAATAAAATGATTAAATTCTTGCATCTTGCTGTTTTTCCCGCAGGTATTGTCTTAGTAAAGTCGGTGTGGTGTGATTCACTTCTTGTCATTCACAGGAACTAGATTTGAACGTTTTGTTAAAATTTACTCTCTGGAATGCCAGGCAAGTCTTCTGCCAGGCAAGTCTTCTCTTCACCTGATGAAGGAGTAAGCATTAACTCCGAAACGTTGTGTTCTCTCATAAAGAAGTTGATATCCATAAAAATCTTCATTCTTATGTATTTTCACTTCTAAATGACATTCAAAGACTTAAGTCTTCTGTAAGTCATCACTAGATTTTGCAAGGCAACACAAGAAAAATATATTTAGAATGATCTCCCTTCCATCTATTTGCATTTGGTAGTTTCCATACATCATTAATGATTCAGTGTTATTTGAGGTGAAGAAGTACTACCACAATGTACCAAATGAATTCAGCATTCATAGCGGGGTATGTTGAAATGTACCTTGCTTGTAAGCGGGGTACATTGAAAATAACAGAAGAGCACTAAGCCAATCAGAAAACAATGTCTGTCTATAAGGTAAGATAACATGCTTTGTATTACTTCTTTTGCATATAATACCTTTTAAATTTATTTTTATATTATAAAATCCAAAGACCATCCACCCTGGTGTTGCCTACCCGTGCACCCTCTACCCTGGTGTCCTCAGTCCTTGAGCCCACATCCAATGGCACCCATACCCTGATGTCCCTATCCGTGACACCTCATAACCTGGCTTCCTCTACCTAGTATCCCGAGTCCAGGAGTCCCTCCCCTGGTACCTCTGTGGTAGTTGCCTCTACCATTGCATACATTTCCCAGCTGCTTTCTTCCTTGTAATTTTATTTTCAAAATTTTCCTGATATTGGAGATTTTTTGCCACAACTCCAGTGGTTTCCTATAATTAAGAAGAAATATACTGAACAGCTGATGTTTAAATCAATCAAAATTTAGCCAGACATTTGTGTGGCGTCAGTATTCAGCCAGAACTACAGACACGCACACAGAGCATTCATATCACATGTGAAAAACAAGTTTTTATGTGTTTTCCTGAAGAATGATTGAGCACTGATCTGATCTTGTCCATAAAGCAGTTGCCAGTGTGCCCATCTTACATTCAAATACACATTTTTGTAGCTCAAATATAAGCAATTTTTGTAATTTTCATATTATTGTTTATTAATCAGTGAAAATTAATCAGTGAAAAATCTTCTAAGTATGCCTGACCTTGCATACCCATTTACTGGTTCAGGTATTGTAACAGTGAAATTTCATAACCTTTAGATGATAGTCTTAACTATCATGATAGTCTCAACTATCATGACATAATTCCTTTCAAGAATGCCTCATTATGTTCAGCCTCGTTATATTCAGTCTTCATGCATCTTTTGTGGGTTTGGCATGATCTCAGTAAGTGCAAGGATTTATCAAGGATTCTATGCATATATCCCCTCACAGACAAATTTCGCGAAAATGTTACTTAGTCAAATTTTTCCAAATATGTTTTCCAAATTTGAGATTGCACTTATCCTAGACAAAGTATGTTTTACAAATTGATTGCGCTCGATGCATGCTGCTTTATCTTCATATATATTGAATTGTGAAAAACAAGTTATTTCTGCAAAGGTATGGAAATAGGTAGCTAGGTTGGTAGGTAGGTAGCTATAGATATAGTCTTGCTTTGATCCTGTACTGAATGCAAAACCCATGGATGTGTCGTAATTCTATCCTTCAAAGAGGCAGGTCTAGATAAGCGTATTTTTCTGTTTTAAAAAATTGTCATTTAATCTATCAATTATAAGTTGCGAAACTTTTGCAAGTCTAGTTTTAATAAACTTTGGGCAATATTCCAGCAATATCATGACACTGGACACCAGAAACAATGGGCACACATAGCACCTATGAAATAACTGAACCTTTGGCGTGATGAGTGAAGAAGTGAAAAAAATTACTTTGTACCATACAATAACATGTCAATAGTGTACTGTGCTAACACTATGTGTTCTGTAATGATTTGAGTGTTTGAGTCACCATGTGTACACCATCCTCTGATATTCTTAAACAAACACGAGTTACCAGTGCATGTACAGGGTGAATCTCGACACTCAAACCAAGGCCTTTTCTACAACCAATTAAGATCTTCGTTCATGATTTGATTAAAGGAAATGCTTCCGTATGTTATTTACAATCACTCTGTTTTTTCTCCTGGTAAAGTATGTTATGCTTTAATGTTGTTGTCACTATGGATAGTTAGACACATTAATATTTATACCTCGCTGGTAATTAGGGCCCGACTATTTGACATTATGTGAAAAGCTCACAAGAGCAATGTTGTTATGGTGGCAGTTTTTTATTTTCAGCATTCTAACGCATAAATGTTTTTAAAGACTTTTCAGGGATGGTATATTTCTTCTATGATATTGTCCAATCATTGTGGATTATGTTTTCTATGCAGAATAGATACCAACCATTATATCACCAAAAATCAGATGAGTTTCAATGTGGCCAGTATGTTATGTGCAACGCTATGTGGGATGAGGCCAGTGTGTTATGTGAAGCAGTGTGTGGGATGAAGCCAGTATGTTATGTGAAGCAGTGTGTGGGATTAAGCTAGCATGTTATGTGAAGCGGTGTGTGGGATGAGGCTAGCATGTTATGTAAAGCAGTGTGTGGGATGAGGCTAGCATGTTATGTGAAGCAGTGTGTGGGATGAGGTTAGCATGTTATGTGAAGCAGTGTATGGGATGAGGCTAGCATGTTATGTGAAGCAGTGTGTTTGATGAGGCTAGCATGTTATGTGAAGCAGTTTGTTGAATGAGACCAGTACATTATTTGAGGCAGTGTGTGGGATGAGGCCAGCATGTTATGTAAAGCAGTGTGTGGGATGAGGCCAGTGTGTTATGTGAAGCAATTTGTGGGATGAGACCAACATGTTATGTGAAGCAGTGTGTGGGATCACAGTCAAACTGTAGTGCAAATGGTGTTTTGCAGCATAGAGAATGACAAGTCTGCTTAGTCCAGTATATTATGTGAAACGCTGTGTTTGATGAGGCCAGTATGTTATGTGAAACACTGTTGGATGAGGCCAGTATGTTATGTGAAGCAGCATGTGGGGTGGGGCTAGTATGTGAAGCAGTGTGTGGAATGAGGCCAGTATGTTATGTGAAGCAGTGTTTTGGATGAGGCCAGTATGTTATGTGAAGCGGTGTGTGGGATGGGGCCAGTGTGTTATGTGAAGCACAGTGTGGGATGAGGCCAGTATGTTATGTTAAGAAGTGTGGAGGAGGACCAGTATGTTATGTGAAGTAGCATGTGGGATGGGGCCAGCATGTTGTGTGAAGCAGTGTGTTGAATGAGGCAAGTGTGTTATGTGAAGCAGTGTGTGGGATGAGGCCAGCATGTTATGTGAAGCAGTGTGTTGAATGAGGCTAGCATGTTATGTGAAGCAGTGTGTGGGATGAGGCCAGCATGTTCTGTGAAGCACTGTGTGGGAATGAGGCCAGTATGTTATGTGAAGCAGTGTGTAGGAGGATCAGTATGTTATGTGAAGCAATTTGTGGGATGAGGCCAGTATGTTATGTGAAGCACTTTGTGGGATGAAACCAGCATGTTATGTGAAGCACTGTGTAGGAGGAAGAGTATGTGATGTGAAGCAGTGTGTGGAATGAGACCAAAATGTTATGTGAAGGAATGTGTGGGATGAGGCCATTATCTTATGTGAAGCAGCTTGTTGGGTGGGGCCAGTATGTGAAGCAGTTTGTGGGATGAAACCAGCATGTTATGTGAAGCACTGTGTAGGGGGGAATCAGTAAGTGATGTGAAGTAGTGTCTTGGATGAGACGAGTATGCTATGTGAAGCAGTGTTTGGGATGAGTCCAGTACGTTATGTGAAGCAGTGTGTGGGATCAGGCCAGCATATGATGTGAAGCAGTGTCTTGGATGAGGCCAATATGTTATGTGAAGCATTGTGTAGGAGGACCAGTATATTATGTGAAGCCGCATGTGGGATGTGGCGAGGATGTTATGTGAAGCAGTATGTGGGATGGGGCTAGTATGTGAAGCAGTGTGTGGGATGAGGCCAGTATGTTATGTGAAGCAACATGTGGTATGGGGCAAGTATATGTTACATGAAGGAGTTTTTGAGTTCATTCCAATATGTTATGTGAAGCAGTGTGTGGCATGGAGTAAGTATATGTTATGTGAAGCAGTTTTTGAGTTGAGACCAGTATGTTATGTGAAGCAGTTTTTTAAATGAGTCCAGTATATGTTATGTGAAGCAGTTTTTGAGATGCGTCCTGTATGTTACGCGAAGCAGTGTTTTGGATGAGGCCAGTATGATATGTGAAGCAGTGTGTGGGATGGGGCAAGTATGTTATGTGAAGGAGTGTGTGAGATGAAGCCATTAAGTTATGTGAAGCAGTATGTAGGACAAGGCCAGCATGTTATGTGAAGCAGTATGTGGGATGGGGCCTGTGTGCAAAGCAGTTTGTTGGATGAGGCTTGCATGTTATGTGAAACTCTGTTTGATGAGTCCAGTATGTTATGTGAAGCAGTATGTGAGATGAGGCCAGCATGTTATGTGAAGCAGTGAGTGGAATGATGCCAGTATATTATGTGAGTCACTGTGTGGGATGAGGCCAGTGTGTTATGTGAAGCAGCATGTGGGATGAGGCCAGTATGTGAAGCAGCATGTGGGATGAGGCCAGTATGTGAAGCAGCATGTGGGATGAGGCCAGTATGTGAAGCAGCATGTGGGATGAGGCCAGTATGCTATTTGAAGCAGCACGTGGGATGAGGCCAATATGTTATGTGAAGCAGGTTGTCGGATGAGGCCAGTATGTTATGTGAAGCACAGTGTGTAAGAGGACCAGTATGTTATGTGAAGCACAGTGTTGGATGAGGCCAGTATGTTATGTGAAGCAGCATGTGGGATGAGGTCAGTATGTGATACAGTGTTTGGGATGAGGCCAGTATGTTATGTGAAGTAGCATGTGGGATGAAGTCAGTATGTGAAGCAGTGTATGGGATGAGGCCAGTATGCTATGTGAAGCAGCACGTGGGATGGGGCCAGTATGTGAAGCAGTGTGTAGGATGAGGCCAATATGTTATGTGAAGCAGGTTGTGGGATGAGGCCAGTATGTTATGTGAAGCACAGTGTGTAAGAGGACCAGTATGTTATGTGAAGCACAGTGTGTAAGAGGACCAGTATGTTATGTGAAGCACAGTGTTGGATGAGGCCAGTATGTTATGTGAAGCAGCATGTGGGATGAGGTCAGTATGTGAAACAGTGTTTGGGATGAGGCCAGTATGTTAAGTGAAGTAGCATGTGGGATGAAGTCAGTATGTGAAGCAGTGTATGGGATGAGGCCAGTATGTTATGTGAAGCAGCATGTGGGATGAGGTCAGGATGTTATGTGAAGCAGCATGTGGGATGAGGTCAGTATGTGAAGCAGTGGGTGGGATGAGGCCGGTATGTGATGTGAAGCACTTTGTGGGATGGTTCAAGTATGTTATGTGAAGCAGTGTGTGTGATGCTTCTTTAATACATTTTGAAGCATTCAGAATGTAATAAGTTGTAAGACTTCTATGGCCTGAGTTAACCTTTTGTCTTAAAAAGTATTTGAACTCAGAAGGTAATTAAGGAGCTCTTTTAGTGTCGGGATAATAATACTTTGTGGAACTTTTTTATCAAGTATGCCCAGTGCAGTTTGAGTGATTTGCCATCGGTGCATGGACTTTTCAGGCCATCCTGTTGCTTTCATACACCCAAATAGTGTGGTTAGATGGTTTGACCAATATATTCTTGACCAGACTCTGTGCCTTCCTTCAGGGCAGATCCCATGTCCAGTATGTGTGGTTTCATTACCGAAGGAAGGCTCACAAGAAGTTTTCGTCTTATTTGTCTGTAACCCAGTATTGAACCATCTTTAGGGGCAGCCCTAAGTAGGCAATGTACATTTAGTGCAGGGTATTAAAATCCATGATATTGTATACGTAGCCTTCAAGGGAGAAGTGTACATCATTAGGACCCCTGGATTATTATTCTTATTGAGCATAATTATATTAATGTTTTTATGTCCAGATGTTGTGATGACACAGTGTACACTGAGCAACCCTTCTGTGTGAGAGTTTTGACAGGTGGGATTGATCAAGGCATTGCACTGCCTATTGTCCAACATGTGAAGGGCACACCTTAGATCTGCTGAAAACAAGAAAAACTTATTGATGTTAGTATGAATCCCATTTTATCAATCAGGCTGACAGAATTTAATAAGTATGATCGTTGGTGATATGAATGTGCTGTGTTTGTATTAATGTATGTGCAGATGGAGAGTGGTGCTTCTCTCATTAGATGATCAATCCCTTGTCTTGTATGTGTAAACTGTCTTGTGGAGAGGAAAGAGCAAACACTGGATGATCTGTAATCATTGTGTTTTGTCAGTCCTTGAGAGCCAGCTATTGATCAGCTGCTGCTGAAGATAAAAGAAGATAAATTTGGGTTTGCAAACAGAGATAGTCCTATTATCTGAGCAGGTTGTGTTTCAGTACAGATAGCCAGACAATGCTTGTTTGCTTGTGCAATAATTGATGTTAGTGCCAGGAATATATTTTCAATCACAAGGTTTATCGATTGTTAAAATGTGAAGCAGTGTGTGGGTTGAGGCCAGTATGTGAAACAGTATGTGGGATGGGGTCAGCGTGTTATGTGATGCCATGTGTGGGATGAGGCCAATGTGTTATGTAAAGCAGTGTTTGGGATAAGGCCAGTATGTCATGTGAAGCAGTATGTGGGATTGGGCAAGTATGTTTTGTGAAGCAGTGTGTGAGATGAGTACAGTATGTTATGTGAAACAGTATGTGGGATGAGGCCAGTATGTGAAGCAGTGTGTGTGATAAGGCCAGTATGTTATGTGAAACAGTATGTGGGATGAGGCCAGAATGTCATGTGAAGCAGTGTTTGTGATGAGGCCAGTGTGTTATGTGAAGCAGTATGTGGGACGAGGCCAGAATGTCATGTGAAGCAGTGTGTGAGATGAGGCAAGTATGTTATGTGAAACAGCGTGTGTGATGATGTCAGCATGTTATGTGAAGCACAGTGTGGGATGAGTCCAGTATGTTATGTGAAGCAGTGTGTGGGATGAGGCCAGTATGTGGGATGAAGCCAGAATGTTATGTGAAACAGTGTGTGGGATGAGGCGAGAATGTTATGTGAAGCAGTTTGTGAGAAGAGTCCAGTATGGTATATGAAGCAGTGTGTGGAGTGAGTCCAGTATGTTATGTGAAGCAGTGTATGGGATGAGGCCAGAATGTTATGTGAAGCAGTATGTGGGATTAGGTAAGTATGTTATGTGAGGCAGTGTGTGAGATGAGTACAGTATGTTATGTGAAGTAGCATGTGGGATGGGGCAAGTATGTTATGTGAAGCAGTATGTGGGATGAGGCAAGCATGTTATGTGAAGCAGTGTGCGAGATGAGTCCAGTATGTTATGTGAAGCAGCTTGTGGGATGGGGCCAGTATGTAATGCAGTGTGTGGGATGAGACAAGTATGTTATGTGAAGCAGTGTTTGGGATGAGTCCAGTATGTGATGTGATGCAGCGTGTGGGATAGGGCCACAATGTTACGTGAAGCAGTATGTGGGATGAGCCCAGTATGTTATGTGAAGCAGTTTGTGGGTTGAGGCCAGTATGTTATGTGAAGCACTGTGTGGGATGGGGCAAGTATGTTATGTGAAGCAGTTTGTGAGATGAGGTCAGTATGTTCTGTGAAGCACTGTGTGGGATGGGGCAAGTATGTTATGTGAAGCAGTGTGTGGGATGAGGCCAGTATGTGATGTGAAGACGTGTGTGGGATGACAGTCAAACTGTAGTGCAAATGAGGTTTTGCAGCATAGAGAAAATGACAAGTCTGCTTAGATGCAAGTTAATCGAGCAAAGATTGGCAACATACTTCCATCGCTTTGGATTTAAAAATATTTTTCATGTCAAAATAAAATATCACCACCATCAAATGTATACACCCTTTCTATACAATGGGTTGTGCTCTCACATTTCCTACTCCATGTTGGACAATTAATCACGTGAAATATTTTTTTGTTCAACATAATAAATAGTTAAGATTACTGGACAACACATGTCCTACCCTGTCGGCTCCATCCCCAGAGTAATGCCCAGTCCTTCCACTTCCACTGTCACGGTTTCCCACATAAGAGCTGGTATGTCTCGGCTCTTATCCACTTTGGGTAGCATCTTTATTAACAATTACTTCCATGAATAAAGTTAGCGGCAACTAAACTTCTTGACTTGAATGGGGCAAGTCGATTGTGATACAGAAGGGGAGGTGAATAATTCACTTCACTAATCAAATAACTGTAGTTGCCCACAGTATAAACTGTATTTTGTGGTCTATT
Source organism: Haliotis asinina (assembly GCF_037392515.1). NCBI lineage: Eukaryota > Metazoa > Mollusca > Gastropoda > Lepetellida > Haliotidae > Haliotis > Haliotis asinina. The sequence goes on along the minus strand of NC_090295.1, from coordinate 42,913,016 downwards.
TATGCTTCTTGTTACATACAGGTTATATATTTATTACAAAACTTGAACCATAATGGTTCCTGAAATAAAGATGATTGTGTTGTTGAAAATGTCTTATTTTGTTCTTTACACAACCTGTCCGTCAACTGGATGATTCCAAGCAATTTCCCGGAAAAAGGCCATTTCACGCCTTGTGTTCTTGCCTTGGGGTTTTAGATTTCATTTTGTGGTCTTAAATCAACAGTAAAGGACTTCAAACAAAGTAGCTTTACCTTCTAATTATCTAGTAGTCCATGGACAGGTAAGATACCATTATTTGGTTGCCCAAAGTGAAAATTGACCTGTCCAGAAGATCAGGCGATGGGATCAAAATTTTTGAATGTGTGGTTATGTGTAGCCAGCATGACAGTCTGTCAGACAAATCAGTTACATGGAGCCTTTACTTTCACAGGCATCAGTTGATTCACCTTGACCTACATAATTTGAGAACATTTTGTTTTCTTTGTAACAAACACACAGAATTCCACATCATCTTGAGTTTCTGTAACCTGATTGTTTTTCAGTCAAGATACAATACAATGTACATACTCTACGCCACTGAAACACACAGGATGAGAGCCAACCCAGGTTTCACTGACAAGACACAGACCATGGTTCTCTCAGGCCTATGTGTAAGGACTCCTGCAATCTCATGTCACTAGCTACGTGCTATGACACCATGAGGAGGAGGCAATAAACGTGTAAACATTTTGTTCTTGTTCTTAATCCCAAACAGATAGGATGTAGTTTAATATTTGATTGTGATTCTGTAATATTTCTACTTCAGTTATACTGTGGTAATGAAATTCATAGTCATTTCTCATGGAATGGTCTGTCTCCGTGGACTAGTGTGTCTGACTGGAGAGTGGAAGGTAATTGATCAATCCCCAGCTACATCATTTACAAAAGGCATTATGCAGTGAAACTCATTGTTCCTCACTGGCTCACTTCAGCATGAAATGAGTGAAGCACTGTTTAGCAGAGTTGGTGCATGCATGTAAAGATCTGTGTACATGCAGTTATCTAAATGCATGTGATGTTCATGCTGAAGGCCCATTTTCGATTCCCCACATAGTTACAATGTGCCCATTTCTGGTGTTCGTTTGCTGAGATTTTTCCTGGAATATTGCTATAAGTGGTGTAAAACCATACTCACTCACTCATTCACTGACACAGTCACAGCAAAAGTAACTTGGTTTCCGTTCTTGCGGAAACCTGATGGATACTGGGTAATGTAGGTTTCCGCTAGGTTTCCGTTTCAGGAAACGCGCAATGAGAGTTTCCGCATAGTTTCCACAACTGAAACTAACAAGTCTCAGTTTCTGTCATGTTTCCGTCAACTGAAACCCTTAGAAAGTGGGTAATTGAAAGTTTCCGTCATTGCGGAAACTCAGTGTAAAAGAACGGAAACTCACTGGATTCTTGGTGGAAACTTAAGTTTCAGTCCACTTTCCGTCAGGTTTCCCCACTGCGGAAACCAGGTTATTTTTGCTGTGAGTGTGATACAACAGAAATGTTCAGTTCCTAGTAAACCCAATATTTACTCTTAGTCTCTGAATATGTACAATTTTGAAGGGAACAATAAAATTCCTTTCAAGAGCAATTCAGATGAAAATGAGACCCAGTGATATTGAAGATTCAGAACCTGAAGAAATTTAGATTTGCTTCCTGAGGACTTTACAAAGGGCTAGGCACGTAGCAGTTCAAGGCAGCGTTCGAAATAATAGTGGCCCAGAACCCCAACGCTGGTTGTAATTGTATCGGGCTGACAGTTAAAAACATCTGCAGGCCCTTGTGGCCTTGGTATATTATCCATCTTTTCAACTGGAATCTTTCCCCCGTGTTATTTTTCTTTACTTACATTCCAGTTGTGATAACTTACAGTTTCACTTCCTGGTATTTTCAGCTTTGCTAATTAACTTGTAAGAACAGTGTGAAACAGTACAGTGTAGACTATTTTGCTTTCGTTTTGTATGACTTTAATAAAATTGGGCTCGAGATTTCATTCAGGACCTGTAAATTTTAAAGTGTGCAGGACCTGATGGCCAACTGGCAAAATATAGTATTGTCAACACCGGGTCAAGGACTGTGAGTAAGGCTACCCCCAGCTTGGCCTTGAAACTTGCTTCAAATACCTGAGGATAAGAGGTCAGCCGCACATTTTGTTCTGCATGGTTGATTTCAGGTATCACATTGACAAGACATACAACTCGATGGAAAAGCTGTTGAAATTCTATGTCCCTGTGCCCTCAAGACTCTCTTCATGTTGAGGTGTTCTGCTGTGGTGTTGTCATTTGTTCTCGTTCAGGAATGTGTGGGAGCAGTACGTTTTTCTGACATGTGATGTGACTTATTCTCCAGTGCAGTATGTAGACAGAGAGCTTCCAGTCAGTGTTTCTTGCAGGTTTGTGATGGACACTCTCCCCATAAATTCTGGAAACTAAAACTACACCAAATTGCAAAACTTGAAATTGTTCTTAGTGGATGAAATAACAGTATGGGAGGCTTGTTATGATTCTTACCAAGAATCAGCTTATATGTACGAAACATACCATTTTGACACTGATTTGAAGGTTCAAGTAGGGATTTGGCTCATATATACGAAATCTGCTTATTTACGATAATATATGGTAGAGCTTTCAACACATTTAATAACCCAGGGTGAAAAACAAGTACTTAATTGCCAAATTGATGTACCAACTGAAAACAAATTGTCAAGTTTTCGAAGCTTCTCCAAGAGCTTTTAGAGAAGATAATATTTTACTAAAGAATGCATTTGCTATTATTTAGGAGAATGAAGATGGCGACTTTATGTACAAATATGAAAACGATAACTTAACCTAAAAAAAACAAACTTGATTTAGAAATCATGACATATAATAGGCCTTGGTTTCAGTGACACCAAATCTATTGAAAGTTTACCCCAGTAGAATTAAACCTACTTCTGTCAGTACAAGTTGTGTCATGCAAGATTCTTTTGGCCATGACTTCAAATACGTATTTAACTACTAGCAAATAGTAGTTTTGATTTTCCAACTTGATGTAAACAAACCATAATCTCAGTATGCTTCATTATACACAGAAACCATGAGGAAATATCAACCATTTGCTTTGCACAGATGTTGGTTGGGTAGTGATTGCTATTTCAGCCACCTTAATACCTAAAACCTAAAAATAAACTCAGGGGTTTCCAATTTGTCTCCCACTGACTACTCCTCAGCAGTGTAGATGTTATCTGTCCATAAGTGACAGGACTACAAGGGATATGGGTGACTGTCAAGCCAATGGCCATGTCAAAGGTTATCCTTGGAATTTACAACTAGAATGCACTTGTGCCTTATGGTAGGTGTCCATTTTGGATGACTAAAGAGATAGATTAATTTGATAAGTATAAGTGTAAACTTTAAAAGTGTGAACTTTCAAATTTTAGTCATATTGAGTATAAATCTTTCAACATGGTGATGTCAGCATTATGTTAGTGTACCATGAACAGCTTGGGGCCAGGGGAGTGAGGAGAGGGTTATTTTCACAGCCTGCTTGAAATGTGAAACTTCAATGAATACTAATCCACTTACATGTTTGATTCTGTGAAACACACCTTAGGAAATTCAGATCTGGATTAAACTGCGAGAAATATATTTTCATATTGTATGTTTTGTAGGCTGTCTGCATCCATACATTTTACCATAAGTCTTTACAACATGTGCACAATGGTTTAATTTCATCGTGAACTGTAAGTCGATTTTGTGATATTTCATAGAATGTACTTGAATACAGCATTACTTTGCATTGAAAGAGCTTTGACCAGGTAAGGAGGCCACACCCCAACTGCATTCTGGCTTGGACCTCAGCCTTTATCTACCCTAAAGTAAACCAACTTGCTTCAGAATTGTGTGAGGTGTTCATGTCAAAATTAAACTGAATCAGATGGGAATATGAACTCACCGAAAACTGCTGAAGTTCACAAACTGAAATAAATGAAGTTTAGAAATTGGTCTGCTTGGTAGAGTGATTACTAAAACATGGTATTATGTGGCCTTCATTCTGTCCATCTGACAGAAATTTAATTAAGTGAATGTTCTAATAATAGTGATGGTCAAGAATAACACTGCTGGTCTGCTGGCCTGCTGGCCAACATCCGATTAACCATAGTGCTCATAAAACCATGCTTCAAACTCACAATGGTAGCACACTGACACTCATTAAGGATGCCTTGACACAGAAATATTGTTCTGTCCTTTCCTACACCACTGTGTCCAACAAGCAATAAGAAACGAGCAAGATGATCATGTCATGATCTGTCTGGTACCTCCAGCCAATACATGTACACTTCTGTCCTTGACCCAGATTTCCGTTACAATCAGTTGTAGGGCTAACGCACATGTAAACAGTACCATAATTCAAAGCACAGATACAATGAAGTCTTACAATTTCGAAGTTGGCAGTGTGTTCTTGACTAAAATATGGTGGTGTTTTTAAACATTAGCCTAGATTTGAGTCATGCACATGTTCGTGATTATCTGGCGACACATTCTGTCTCAGTCGTACGTCATCATAAAATTATCATAAACAGCAATCCTGATTAAACACTATTTCTGCACTGTTGCTGTATATTTTCCGTGCTATCTTGTCTTCCCTTTAGGCCATAAACTGGATATGAAAGGAGAACTTGATTTTTATCCTGTTTTACCTTCCACTGGAGCCAGGATATTATTCTCATCTCCACAAGTTTTGAGGATGTTTTGAACCTTTGCTTCATGTTTGACAAACTGAAAAACTTTACAGTCAATAGCATGTAGCTCTAGAGTAGGTGATCATTATCTGACAACGGTGGACTGTCCAAACACCAGATTTTTTTTCTCCTTCACGAGTGAAGCTATTTCAGCCCACTGTAGACATGTAAAAAGTTAGACACCGTTTGAGACAACATGCAATGTCAAATCATATAGACATACCAGCCATGAGTTAGTTGCTAAGCTAGAAAAGAAAAATGTCAATAGCCATATTGTGACATTTTTTTATCACTGTACATGCTATATACTCATGATGGCAGCGTGGCTTTACATAAGAGATAAAAACAGACACACACATTGTTGGGCAGAGGTGACTTTACGTTAATATATTTCAAATTCATCATTTAACAAATTCACGAGCTAGGTCTTCTTGAAATGGTGGTTGACCTACCTTCACACTCTTGTGCCTCGGTCCAGCAAAACCAAGCCATGTTGATATCAATGCTATCCAACCTCAATTCAATCAAGAATTTCCCTAACTTCACCACTATATCTGAATTGGTCATGCCACTGTATATTATTCTGAAAAGTTAGCAAGAAAGCATGCATATTAATTCTTAAATATGCGCTTAAGCTTACACAATACAATGTGATTTCCTGTAGATCTTTATTGTCATGTTATATGTATATGTACTGAGGGAAAAAAATAAGGGATCACATGAAAGCACAACTGTTTCCTTATTTCTTTCCAGGCTTCTTCACAAGTTGTGTGATACAAAGCTTGTGAAGAAACCTGGAAAAAAACAAAGGGACGCTTTTATGTGATTCCCTATTTTTTTCCCTCAGTATATTTGTTGGGAAAATAACTAAACGTTGAACAGCTGTTTCAATTACATCATATACATTCTGGTCTTAAACAGTTAAAGATGCAAAAATATGTTGACACCTAAGTCAGCTTCTTCACGTCTCTTTCTTTTCACGTTTTTATGCCTGTCGTAAGACGTGACTAACGGGATCAGGTGGTCAGGCTCACTGACTTGGTTGAAACATGCCATCGGTTGTCAGTTGCACAGATCGATGCTTCAGCTGTTGATCGCTGGGTTGTATGGACCAGACTCGATTATTTACAGACTGCCAACATATGGCTGGAATATTGCTGAGTGCGACGTAAAACTAAACTCACTCACTCACTCACTTTTCTTGATGGGTATACTTTAATATATAAATTGATTTATTATCAATAAATTATTTTTTTGTATTCACAATAGGTCTGAAATATTTCTGATGTGACTATGATGTCAACTCACTCACGCACTCTGCATACAGGCAGGTAGACACACAACCAACAGTTCTGTACCAGATGTCATCTACTCTAAAATATCTGTGGTCACATACACGTGGTTAGTGTTGGGAAGTGGTTGAAGTCTCACAAGTGATAATTGGTTCATTACCAATGAGCAATTATCGATAAAACTTGGTTAGGTTCATTTTCACATTTTCTTGTTCAGGTTGTTATTGCATGGAAGTATGACATGATTCTCTGTTGATTATCGCTTTTATTTTGAAACTGCACAAACTGCATGTGCAAATTTTACATCCCATGTAAAATGATGCAGCTTGCTACTTTTAAGTGATGACTAATATACCATGAACATGAACTTTCTGGAGTCTTCAAGAAATATTTACTCATGACTTTTCAGTAAGGGAAGTGACTTTTTATAAGTAATTAAACATGTTCTTGTCAATCGTCACGTGTTTCAAACACTAAAACAGTGTCTCGAAAATCTTTTGCAGTTGATTATGAAAAAATGTTCGTGTTCATGTGCATGAAGTAAGGAGTAGCACCTTGCTGCAGCTGACATGCTTCACCCATCAGTTTTTTTGTGCAACACCCTAGAAATTAATATCCTAGGTTTGTTTTTAAGATCAGTACGGCAATTATGAGGGTTTTATGCAAACTTTTAATATCATATTATATATTTATCCAGAGTGAAATTCTTATACATGCCCCAAGCTCTTGTGAAACAAAAGGTTTCATATGAAATTGATAAAAGGTTTTCATCACATGTATGATGTATCATTTATTTAAAAATCAAACACTGTCTTTTTGTTCGTGTTATGAGTTTAGAGTGCTAGATGTAGATACAGAGCGACCTTGGCCTGGGTTTCTAACAAAAGACAGCTTGCAATTATTTAAGAAACAAACTTTTGCCACTACAAAAACACCATTAATTTCCTCTTTGGAATGTGCACTTATGTCAATGAAATGTTTTTAATTGAATTGTTTGAAATAATTGCTGTTTCAACTTCGTACAACCTTGATGCCTGGCACATACAAGATCAAGGTGTTCCTAGAGACTTGTAGGTGTAATTAGCAAGTAGTTACCAGATTTGCTGGTGTTAGGATAAACCAGCATTAAAAAGCATTAAAAAGTCTTGTCCGTGAACAACTCTGTCCAGCCCTTCGTTCCATCTTTAGATCATACAATGGTCACTTTTAACAAACATTATTGGTTGTCCAAAGAAAAAGATGAATGCATAGGCAGATGCAGGAATTTTCAATGGGGATGGGTGGGTGGTTGGTTGGATGGAGGGTGGAGTCGAACCTTCTGAACCCGATACCACACCCAACGAACACAACTCCAGATCCACCAATGGAATGTGTTCTCTCACCTGATGAGATTTCACTCATGATTTCACATGATGTCATGATTATAGGTCTATATGTCAGTGTGTAAGTCATTTTGTAAACTATATCGTCAGAAGAACAGGCAGATATGGATGGTTGAACTCCCAGCACTCAATTCTGCAGCTTTTAATAGCTATCATAAACTGTTTCACCTTGAACTGGTTGTTGACAGCTTTGTAACTTTCTCAACTGGAACTATTGCAGTAGATATTTTGGTGTATTTTTAACGTTGTATTGTTGTAGTGTGGTTGTATAGGCATCTACAGTAATCACATGCAGCCTTACAAGCTATTTCCCTTCAACGTTTATCTGAGTTAAACATTTGATGCACTTATATGGCCTCATAGCAGTCCTTGACATACCGATCTGTAAATGAAGGACGTGTATTTTTCTCCCAGTATGACACAAGGCACTGGTAAACAGGTAAATGTGTTTTAGTTTCTTGGACTTAAAGTGTGCAGGAGAAAGAAAACAAAACAGGATATGAAGAAATAAGTATACATTGTGTTCTGTGTTCTGTGAGACCTGCATGAAGCCTTTTTGTGAGGAATGGAGTGAATAGGGACAAATAATCTGTTTAACATGCAATAGGATAAATGTGTTGGTTTAGGGTAATAAATAACTGACAACCAACTGTCCATGCCAGAAAGCTATTGGAACATTTAAACAATTGAATGACATCAAAACTGTTTTAAATGAAATTCTGGTTTGTCATCATGTGCCTATGTTTATCATGTTTTGGCAAGTTTGCATGTGTGAAAAACAGTTTTATTTTGTTTACATGGCATTTAGAAGTGATACACATAAAGGCTAGTATTTTATGGATGTCAACTTCTTTATTTTGATTGACATGACCTTTTGGAGTATAATTCCATTCCTTCAGCATTCACCTAATGAAGGGGAAAGCATACACTTTGAAACAATTTGTCCATCACACTTATGAGGCTGATATGTTAAGAGTCCATGATATTCTTGCCTTTATTCTTATTTTCAAATGATGTAATTTATCACATGGTATTTTCAGTAAAAGAAATGCCATTTTCTGTCTGTGCCGGCAGAAGGAAGAATATCCATGTGCAGGACAGTGTTACTAATATTCCAGTAACAGACTCGCCAAATATAGCCTTGTCTGTGACATGTGTCTACTGAATATTCATAATACAGTCAGGGATCCATGTCATTACTACATAAGGCCAGACCGATTTTATTTCTTGTTTTATGTATTTTCATCTTCAGAAAACATAACGGCAGGAGGGAAAAAAATCAAAATAAACTCACCAAGGCCTCTTTTTCAGGAAGCGCTAAGGTGATTGCAAGTCATTGAGGTCTTAGTGCAGTGTTAAAGAAGTTAAGTGAACCTTAGTTAAGGTTGCTTTGTGAACGTATCCCCAGTCAAAGTAGTATTCCTTCCATATATTAGAACTATTTTACTTCTGACGACTTGCTAAGTGTATATCGGGCAAAAACAATCCAGAATGTTTTTTCTTGTACATTTACAGTTTTGGCCATTAAAAACTTAGCAGGGAAATTTGATTTTTATTTTCTTCTTATTCCTGAAAAGATACGACTGACGACCCGTAAAGCAAGAAATAAAATTGGTCTGGCCTAACCTTGACTCCGATTGCCAGTTAAAGTCATAGAATTTTTAACCCTGTGGATGCCTGTTGCTTCACCATTCAACATAAGCAGAAATGTAGGTCTAGTACCTCACACTAGGCTTTCTGGATCAGAATAACGCCAAGTTCCATGTCTTGTAATGATCTAGATCAAAGAAGCGTTGCATTAGGGCTGAGTAGCACTTAGTATGTTCATGTGTAAATCAATAAATAGAAAATGTAAGTGACTCCATACGATTTTACTGCAAATCAAGCGACTGCTTGGAACATAAACTGCGGTATTAGTTTATGTACACCTGTCTCCTGACAGGCTGGATACTTTGCTAGTTTGTAATTTACTCTGAGTGGTATGGCTGATTTCCTGTTGTCTACACTTTTTTTGTGTTATTGTGTAACTATGCTGTTTGTGAAGTTATTTGTCAGCTTTCTTATTCAAGAGAATGTATTTAATGTGTCGTTTGTGTTTATTGAGGTGTGCACTCTGCATATATGTTGCCATTGACTCAAGAGAAAGTCAGCTATAATCTCGGTCTGAGCTAGTATTTATATACTAGCAATGCACAAGTGGCAAATATGTACCTTGTTGTCATGGCAGCAGACATGCCAAAGTCAGTAGACACTCTACTCTCTGTAATATCACGCTGTAAGTCACACTGAAATTTTAGAAAAATGACAGCTTGTATCATCTTACCTTATTAAAATATTTTAATTCCATTGGACAATTATAGTTTAACAATTTTGGACTCGTGAAGGTCTGAGGTAGAACAGGCCTTCAGCAACCCAGGTTTGCCATGAAAGGTTGTCGTAAGAGGCAACTGAAAGGATCGGGTGGTCAGACTTGCTGACTCGGCTGACACATCATCAGCTCCCAATCGTGCAGATTGATGCTGATGCTGTTGACCACTGGATTGTCTCGTCCAGACTTGATACCAGATTGCCGCCATATAACTGGAACATTGCTGTGTGTGGCATAAAACTAAACTTACTCACTCACTTAACAAGTTTCTGTGTCACCCCTCCCAGGATGGTGACAAATGGAAAAAATATTAGCTGCTGCAATGGTAACTGCCAAACTCTCCATGGAGAAGCTGTATCAGTAACAATCATATGACATAATATGGCGCATACAGTGCCTGGAGTTAGAAAACCATTCGATTAGCTGTTCTTGAGGTCACTATGTAGACGTTTATGTATGTAGACTTTAACATTTTTAAGCTATGTTATAGACTGAATAGTAAGCACACTCAATTTAAACATAATAAACCATTTCCACAGCAGTTTTTAGCTTGTCAGTTTGTTTCACTAATTTAGAAAATCCAGTCGAGGCCTACGACACTTTGTTTACATGTGATATGGTCTGTAATGATCTTTAAAATCAAATGAAATGATATTTTGTACATTCATCATGGTGGTAGGATAAATACATTGTGTGGTTCTGCCTTGGGTAAGGTCTGATGTATGCCTCTTTGTAACAATATTATCCATTGCCTACCTCACCTAGCGGCTCAGGTGGCACTACTACGAAAATGTGTACATCAGACCACATTACACTCGAAAGAAGCATACAACTTATATGGAAACTTTTACTGTAAAGTACAGATTCGATTACTTTACAGATTGAGTAAAAGCCACACAAAGCTGGCAATCTAACCCACACAGATACTGTGGTTTCCACAAAATGAAAGCCAAACAACTAATAGTCTAGATCTGTATTTTATTGTATTAGAATTATATCTGAAATGGTAAATATTACCATTAATGTTTGTTTTGCAGGTTCTCAACCTTGTTCAGTTCTCAGAATCAGTTATGGAACTACACCTTCAACCCATGTGTTCCATACACTCTGCCTTTAAAGAACCCCCATGAACCGTTTGGTGATAGCTGTCATTCTGTGTCGGTAAGTATGTCCCCTTCAACCCATGTGTTCCGTACACTCTGCCTTTAAAGAACCCCCATGAACCGTTTGGTGATAGCTGTCATTCTGTGTCGGTAAGTATGTCACCTTCAACCCATGTGTTCCGTACACTCTGCCTTTAAAGAACCCCCATGAACCGTTTGGTGATAGCTGTCATTCTGTGTCGGTAAGTATGTCCCCTTCAACCCATGTGTTCCGTACACTCTGCCTTTAAAGAACCCCCATGAACCGTTTGGTGATAGCTGTCATTCTGTGTCGGTAAGTATGTCCCCTTCAACCCATGTGTTCCGTACACTCTGCCTTTAAAGAACCCCCATGAACCGTTTGGTGATAGCTGTCATTCTGTGTCGGTAAGTATGTCACCTTCAACCCATGTGTTCCATACACTCTGCCTTTAAAGAACCCCCATGAACCGTTTGGTGATAGCTGTCATTCTGTGTCGGTAAGTATGTCCCCTTCAACCCATGTGTTCCGTACACTCTGCCTTTAAAGAACCCCCATGAACCGTTTGGTGATAGCTGTCATTCTGTGTCGGTAAGTATGTCCCCTTCAACCCATGTGTTCCGTACACTCTGCCTTTAAAGAACCCCCATGAACCGTTTGGTGATAGCTGTCATTCTGTGTCGGTAAGTATGTCACCTTCAACCCATGTGTTCCGTACACTCTGCCTTTAAAGAACCCCCATGAACCGTTTGGTGATAGCTGTCATTCTGTGTCGGTAAGTATGTCACCTTCAACCCATGTGTTCCATACACTCTGCCTTTAAAGAACCCCCATGAACCGTTTGGTGATAGCTGTCATTCTGTGTCGGTAAGTATGTCACCTTCAACCCATGTGTTCCGTACACTCTGCCTTTAAAGAACCCCCATGAACCGTTTGATGATAGCTGTCATTCTGTGTCGGTAAGTATGTCCCCTTCAACCCATGTGTTCCGTACACTCTGCCTTTAAAGAACCCCCATGAACCGTTTGGTGATAGCTGTCATTCTGTGTCGGTAAGTATGTCCCCTTCAACCCATGTGTTCCGTACACTCTGCCTTTAAAGAACCCCCATGAACCGTTTGATGATAGCTGTCATTCTGTGTCGGTAAGTATGTCACCTTCAACCCATGTGTTCCGTACACTCTGCCTTTAAAGAACCCCCATGAACCTTTTGGTGATAGCTGTCATTCTGTGTCGGTAAGTATGTCCCCTTCAACCCATGTGTTCCGTACACTCTGCCTTTAAAGAACCCCCATGAACCGTTTGGTGATAGCTGTCATTCTGTGTCGGTAAGTATGTCACCTTCAACCCATGTGTTCCGTACACTCTGCCTTTAAAGAACCCCCATGAACCGTTTGGTGATAGCTGTCATTCTGTGTCGGTAAGTATGTCCCCTTCAACCCATGTGTTCCGTACACTCTGCCTTTAAAGAACCCCCATGAACCGTTTGGTGATAGCTGTCATTCTGTGTCGGTAAGTATGTCCCCTTCAACCCATGTGTTCCGTACACTCTGCCTTTAAAGAACCCCCATGAACCGTTTGGTGATAGCTGTCATTCTGTGTCGGTAAGTATGTCCCCTTCAACCTTTGCATATCATGCAACAATCTTTACAAACTTTTAAATATCATATGTATCAAATGTATTTAAACATGGTTGAAAGTGCTGCTCAACTTACTGCTATGAATACAGAACTAGGTGCACATATATTAAATCATACATGATTAGTTGTACAGAATGTAACATTATAGATGATATTATATACTTGCAGAAACAAATAGAGGATCACGGGAATATTCAAGCATTCCTTTAATATTTTCCAATTTTCATCTCCAGCTTTCAATAGCACAGTGGTAGGAAAAACTGGAAAATATCAAAGGAATGCATGAATTTCAGTTAGCTTAGCAATTTGTGTATCTATGTGTCTCAATTTACCAGCTGTGAATGGGTACCTTGTAAAGAATGGGAAAGGTACATGAAGTCGATGCGGTTAGGGGCAGCAAGTGGTGTAGGCTCCCCAGGGAGTTGAGATTGATAATATGATGTGCCATTGAGATTGACATGTGATATATGGAAAAAGCTTTGAGAAGCGGAGTTTGATATCGGCGCTATTGAAATGTTATTATGATGTAAGGTGTAATGATAAGTATGATTACTTGCACAGAATACAGAACAAGGAGTAAAGATACCTATGAGTAGCTGTTCAATTAGTTGTTTGCATATGAACTGTTAACTGGGGCCTATTGTTAATGATTCAGTTATCACGTGACATCCACTCACTTGTATCTTTGCAAAAAAAGGGTGATGTACAAAGTTCTAAATACCAACGACTTGTTTTGTTAGATCAGTAGCTTCCCTAGTAACCTGACACCTGATTAGATAGGACACCTGCCACCTGGGACACACTTTGTAGGGCTTCAGCTGATTTGCTCTCTCAGTTCGTGGGGGCTGTCTCTCAGCTACTTGTGTAGCTACAAACAGCTAGTATTTCTTTCAGTCTTGGCAGTGATGTGGCATATAATGAATCTATATGGATCTCACCCACACACGCATGCACGCAAGCACCTACCCACCCACAAGCATGGTCGTTTTGAAAGTGAGACCAGAAGGGTGTCAGTCCCGATAATACTGCCCTGACACCTTATTGGAAGTGTTTTTACCTGTGACACTGATGCTACTCAACACTATACACAGTCCACCTAATTTGCCATGATTTCAAACTTATGAGCATCGCCTACAAGTGTCTCAACAATCTTGCCTCTTCATATCTATCATTCCTGTTAACCCATTCAAGTTCCATCCACCACTCTTCGTTTTCAAGCTGCACATCTACTGGTACTCCCCCTAGTATTCGCCTCTCTTCCTGTGGAAAGAAAAGTCTTTAACATATTGCTCCACTCCAATTGAACTCTTTGCCACTCCACACAACACTTTTTGAAACAATGGATTCTTTGAAAAAAATTCTTTTCTTCACCTTGTACATAGGTTCTCAGTGCCATGAGCATGCATTCATTTTAGTCAAAATGTCTTGAACAAACTATCATTAGTTCTCACTGAGTCTTCGTAATACCCATATTTTACTGTATTTAATTACCACTGAATATGAAAAACTTAGAACTGTAATATTCAATAATTTTTCTGAAGAAAAACAAATTGGAACACTGTGAAATCTATGACTTGAAGCGTGCAGCATGGCATGATAGAATAATCATAGTACAACAAACCTGATTTTGTCTTTGGTGTATAACTTGATGAAGGAGGTATTGACAAATTACTACAGGATGTCTGCACAATTAAAAATCTAGTTTTGAGATCAGTGTCCCTACACCATGACCCTAGTGTGTCACCTTTTTTACAAATGACAGCTGATTATCAGTTGGACTCCAAGTAGTATCTCACTGGGACCACAATGACCTGGCCCCTAATTGCTGTGTTATCACTTGGATTGAAGTCAAGTGAATTGCAGTCTGATTTAAGAAACAATATCCTCTTGATCTTGATTCAGCAAAATAGTTGATGTTCACACAGTGAACACACTGATGAGACAATGTAAGATCTGAAATAGGCACAAACCTAAACAAGTGACTGTGTGACTGTAACGGCCATAAAAAGATTCAAGTTTGTTCAGTACATCTTGTCCCTTCCATTTCCAAGACTTTCAGCACATATTTATTTATTTGTTCACTATGGTTGTGAAAACAATGATTCCATGTTGAGTCAGATGAGCTACAAAGCCTTGTGACTCTGTCTTGTAAATGTTTTTATTTGTGATTGATGAAGGAAGCAGCTGAGGAATCAATAAGTTCCTTTCAAGGGTCCTCATTTGAGTTATAGGTGTCCAGTCATTCTACACAGTGACACATCAATTGTTTGAAATGATGTCAAATCACTAATGTGAGACCTGTATGAACTTTGTGATCCTCAGAAGACTGTTACCTCTCCAGCCACTGTTGTGACCCCATCTGTCGAAGTGCTTCTGAATGTTCTTGTGTGTTCCTGAATGTTCCTGAATGTTCCTGTTCTTGTGTGTTGCAGATCTGCCAGTACAGTGATGTACAAGAGCCTGGCTTCTACTATGCGTTGGGTGTGCAAGATAAGGCTTACTTCAAGGCAGGACGGGACCGTCAAGACTTGCTTCATGTAGAACTACGATTTGGAGGAGTAGAGTGAGTTGTTTCTACTGTAAACTATCCTGTGTGTTTATGGTAAATGATACTTTGAGCAATAGTCTGCTTATGTGTCAGGATGATTTTATGGAGTCCGGAAGTGAGTGAGTTTGGTTATATTCTGCCTTTATCACTATTCCAGCAAGATCACAGCAGGGGACACCAGAAATGGATTTCAAGCATTGTGCCTTTGTGGAGATTTGAACTTTGGTCTTCAGTGTGATGAGCAAACACTTTAACGACTAGACTACCCTGATTCTCACATATTGTGGAAGGATAACTTGATGTCATTAGGTCGTAAATGTGCATGTATGATGGTTGTTAATGAATGAGTGAGTGAGTTAAGTTTTATGCCTTCCAGCTATATGGTGGCTGTCTGTAAGTAATCAGGTCTGGATCAGACAATCCAGTGATGAACACCATGTGCATTAATATGGGCAATTGGGAATTGCTGTTATGTGTCAACCAAGTCAGTGAACCTGACCACCTGCTCCTGTTAGCTGCTTCTTGCAAGCAGGTTATTGAAGATCACTTCTAACATGGGTTGGTGGTAAGTTAAGGATGTGGACTGTGGCAAGTCTGGTTTTTGGAACCCATGCTTCATGGATCCTGGAACAACTAAGGGACATAACTACACTGCAGTCTGATAAACTTCAAACCACTGAACAGCATGAAAACATAATATATCTATTGGCTGTTTTGTTACCACTTTGTGAATGTTTTCCAAGCGCTCTAATCTTTGACAGTGGAGGTCCACACAGTCCTGTTCTTGTCTCCTTGTAAAGATTACAGACCAGAAGGCATCTGTAACTTCTTGTTCTTCATGTATAGGATTGGATGGTGGGATTGTCTTTGTCACTGCAATCCAGACATGCTACTATCCTAACAATTTTGTCACAAAACTTAAGCTGAACTCCCATTTGTGTTACAGGTCAATGAGGCAGAGAGAAGTTATTGTACGTCTGGTGTGTGATGAGGAGAGAACATCGGTTGAAGATGGACTGTTTCGGATAGTAAAGGACATCGGCCGAGGGGAGCCTGTGGTAAATATGTTCTTTTCAACCAGTCCCAACATCCTGAAAAAATACTATACTAATAAAAACTATATTTTCATAAGAGCTTTGCTGCCTCATGATGTTGAGATCATTTATGGAACAGGGGTGGAGGTGTGATGTGTGATCTGATAGAAACATCACCTCTCATTTTTCATGTTGATAAGTGAATCAAGATCTCTCAGAGGTGGTTATTTGGCCAAAGTCTGCAGTATTGTCAGTAAAACTTCCCAAATGGAAATTCAAAGTTCTCTTATTGTAAAAATGGACAAGATGAAAGTGAAACAAACAAAAGGAAGAGGCTTCATTTTATTATCGAGCGCAATATTAAAATACATCTTTTAATAAAAATCTTCAGGTAAATCCCAATTTTGACCAAATAAGGCACAAGACTTGGGATCCTGGATACGTTCTTGTTTTAATGTTGCAGGAGGCGGAGCTTCACCATAAATGTTGTTGTCCCAATGGCTGTTTAGGAAAGTCTCTGGATGGTATGTGTATTATTAAAATATTGGTTGAAAGAACAGAACCCAGTCATGGCTTTCAAAACATTTGTTACACAATGATAGGGTTTGGGTGACAACAGATCTGGTTAAATAGACTCGTGCATTTGTACACAAAATATCTGGGTTTGTTTCTCTAGTAGTGTGTTATGTGTAAGAACTGTTGTTTGTGTCATCAGTGTGATAATTTACTATATAACATCTGGAGAGTTGCCAGTAGGTAGACAGACCACTCTAATAGAAAGAAATCCTTGTTGATGTGTCTATGTCAATACAGTGTGCAGACGTTCCAATTAAGACACTTTGAAACCACACATCAAATGCTTCTTGTACCTGGTCATCTGCAACACTGGAAGATAATGACACACCAACATCTCAAACTGGAAACAGGAAATGTACAGCATCTATCAAATTCCTGTCAGTGTCTCCATCCAGACAGTCACATCACTGTCTTTGTGAGGCTCATCATGGGGTGGTTCTCAAATGAAAGATAATATTTGGCATCAAAAGTCGCTTGTCTGTATTTTCCAGCAAAGTTGGGCATACTTCAATAAAAAGCACTTAAACAGTTAACTAAGACAAGCTTAGCAGTTTTCCATCGATTTTTCACATTTAATTTTGATTCATCTTCCGTTTGTGCTTTATGTTTTCTTGTACTGAACTGCCTCCCTGAGGACCCACATTCATACTTTTTGAACTCAGTGTCTGTCAACATAGGTGTTGTATTGCGTCTACATCAGTGTGTGAACTTAATTTGTCACCCAGATATTTCACACATACCACATGCATTTGGAACAATAATCACACAAAAGAAATAATCATAGGTAATATACTTGACACTATGAAAGAGGTATGTAGCTGAAAAGAAATCTTTAAAAAAGAGCATATTTTCTAGTTGCATATTTACATGTAGACCTGGATGGATAGAACTGGTTACATCACCAGTCTGAAGAGACTTGCATGACTGATGGTAACTATGGCAACATATTCAGATGTTTCTTCACATCTGTTTGAAGAACAGAACATTTTTTACTGTTTATTTGGATTATGTTGCAGATAGAGGTTTTGCTGAATTTTATCCAAACTCCATAAGCCAAATAATGAATGCTTTTGTCAGGGAGTTATCTGTTCTCAACTGAGCAGTCGGAGAATTTGCCATTGAAAACCCTGAAGCAGACATGATTGATTTTTATTGTATAAAGTAGGTTTTTGTCAGTGGAAACTAAACTTCAATACAATAACACTGCTTGAATAAACTTGCTTCATTGATTAGAACAGGGATAATGTGAACAATCCATCTCCAAGATATTGAAAAATCCTTCCTGTACAAGTATGTGTGTCATAATGCATGGTGCTGAGAGTATATAAACACTCACTCACCTTCTGGATGAAATGGTATGATGGTGGAATGTTGCTTCTATTTTTCTTGGGTCGTCGTGGTTACAATCTCCAGGATGTGGCAGACATAGCGTAGCTTCTAAATATAGCTTCAGTTTTGCATACAAAGGTTACATTGTTTTCACTAAGGTTGCAGCACTGCTCATTGAATTGACAGAGTTCCTTTCATAGGTTACTAAGCTACTTAGTAATGGTACCATGTTGCTCACTGAGAGTTGCTCACCAGCATTACTCTGTTTCCTTTATAGGTTTCAGTGTTGTGTACTAAGGTAACAATATTTAGGAGGTTGCAGTGTTGTTCATGAAGCATAAAGCACTACTTACTAAAGTTGCAATATTGTTCACTTAGGGCAGAGTGCTGCTTACTGTGATTGCAATGTTGTTCACAAAGGGTAGACCGCTGGGCCTAGATTTTCAAAGCACTCTTAGCGCTAAGATAGTCATAAGTGTCATACATTAACATTAACTTACGACTATCTAAGCACTGAAAGAGCTTCAAAAATCTAGACGCTGCTTAATAAGGCTGCAGTGTTGTTTACAAAGGGCAAAACACTGCTTACTAAACTTACAATATTCTTCACTAAGGGTAGAGTACAATGTTCACTAAGGTTAGAGTGTTGCTTACTAAGGTTATAATGTTGTTTTCTAAGGGAAGGACGTTTCTTGATAACACTTACATTGTTGTTCACAAAGGTTAGGGTGTTGCTTATTAAAGTTACAGTGTTGTACAGTTTTTCCTGCCAAAGTTACAATGTTGTTCATTAAGGGTATAACATTGCTTAAGTTACATTGTTGTTCACAAAGGATAGAGCGCTGCTTATAAAGGGTACAATTTTGATCATTAAGGGTGGTACAGTGTAGCTCAGAAAGGTTACAGTATTGTTCATTCTGGTTACATGTTGTACATGGAGTTAACACTTGTTCACAAAAGTTACAGCTAGCTTGCTAAGATGATTAAGTTGTTCACCAATGCTACAATGTTGCCCACGAAAGTTACAACATTGTTTCTTTATTCCAAAGTCCCTCCGAAGTGCATAGAAGATATACCCATAAACCCAGGGCAATCTCACAGCCCAGACATGCCTGTGGGTGTCTGTTGCTGTTGTTGCAATGTTGCTTATGTGTTCCAGAGTCCAAGGGGAAGAAGGGAGCCGATGGTGGGATGTTGCTGATCCTGGTGGGCACGGTGGTGACGTTGCTGTTTGTAGCTGCTGCTATCGGAGGTCTTTGTTACATCAAGCGCACTCAGCTGCAGATATACTACAAGTTGCCAGGTAGGAAGACAGAATTATTCCAGCTGATGAAAATGTTGCAGTATATCAAGTCTGAACTAGACAAACCATTCTTAGAGATTATGGAAAATGTTGTGTCTTGGCAGTATGTCTAATGGCACGTAGTCACTGAGCCTGACAACCTAATATGGTATTTTCACCTCATCCCACAAGCTATAGATTGATGGAACCTCATACAAACCCTAACATTAATGTGAACCCTGATCCCAAATTTGAATCCCAAGCCTTAATGTAAACTCTGATCTCTTATGTCCAAGCTGATCTCTGCTGTAAACCCAAGCTCTGGTTACTAAAGTAATCCTGATCCATGACGTAAATATATATGTCCCTGATGTAAACCCTCATCCTGAAGTTCCCCTGAAGATGCTCATATCCGTGACATAAACCCCAATCTCAAAATGTAAACCCTAAACCTTGATCTAAGGAGTTACCCCAATCTATGAAATAAATCCTGATATCAGAGATGCAAACCCTGATTCCTGATGTAAACACTGATCACTGATGTATATTATGATCCCAGATTTAAACAGAGGTCTGTACACAAGGGTTCAGTTTTGTGATACTCACACATCTCTCTTTAAGCGTTCTATAGATACACACATTTGAATATTTACAGTGGGTGCTAGCAAAGTATATCTTCTGAAAAAGTGAACTAGTATGTATAAAGTATACATTTTATAGATGTATGACCTTTTACTAATTTACGCTTTATATGGGTGTCCTTTTGACAAGGGATCGGAGGCCCTTTTGACTTTCTGATATGGCCATTTTGGCAAGTCTTTGCTGCCCTTTTGACTTTTCTGTTTTGGGGAGCTTTTGTTCTGCGGCCCTTTTAACCTGTTCCCTTTACATATGAAGGGTATGCGAGAGTAAGCAAATGATCTCCCATAATCCACTGATCCTGACAGGATCATTTGCTTACAGGATTTTATAGCAATGTATGATATGGATTTACAACACCTTTAATATTTACATCTTAATGTTTCTGGGCTACTTCTTGCCCCATAAACTGAAACATTGTGATGTAAATATTAAAGAAGTTATAAATCCATACCATTGTTGTTATCTTAGCTTCCAGCTTCTAAATTCCCATCAAGCATCAGGACAGGATTTGCCAGCTCCAATAGGCACAATCATCTAAAGTGTATCCAGGTTTGACTTCCATCTTTATCAGTAATTTCCGACAATATTTCCCTCCCATGTGAAAATAAACCTGATCAGACTTTCATATCTGACATTTTGTCATTTGGCACTATGGCAACGATTGCACTCAGGTAATTATCAGGGACTAGACACTGAACAAATGAGGATGAATACTGAGTTACTTCTGAACTGTCTCCTGCTGTATTTAGTAAAGTGCAGTCATTAATCACAGGATAAGCTGACCTCACATACTCATATGGATTTGAACCCTATCACTTCGTGATAAGTGTGATATTCAGGCTCCCTTAATGCTTTGAACATGTAGGATGTGTAACAGGAGCACGCACCTTGGACATGATGGATATCGAATAACGTCCAGGATAAGTGCTCACACAGCTGAAACCAGAAATAACACAATTCTACATGATCCTAATAAGCTGATATTGAGCAGTGAATCAGGTATCGGGTATCTCCAGAAATATTGTCTGGCTATTGATGGATACCCCGTGGCCATTAATATCTTCCCCACAGATATATTAAGTTTGGTGTTTTGTGACTGTAATCACATGCTAACTGTGATCTGCATTGCAAATTCCTGGCTGCATCAGTGTAGCTGTTGGATCAAATGCCGCTTAGCCTTGGTGAACCATCCATGGTGCTGGATATCAGAATGTACCAGAACATACTGAAATGTTGAAGTGTCTGGCTTCTTGTCTTGGTGAAATATCTGCAGTACAAAACATACTGCTTGTTTCTCTGTTGCAGTTGTGAATAGAATTGGTCCCCGGTTCGTCATGCTTGTCTCCCTGTCGTGATTTTGGGCAGATTAGGTCACCAGTACCCCATGCTTGTCCTTCTGCAGGGGTTCTATTGCATGATACATCCCAATGTCAGGCTTTTCTTCGTGTTGGGATTTTGGGCAGAATTAAATATTAATATTAAACCACTACCTCATGGTTAATCCTTTACAGGATTCAGGACAGAATAGGTCCCCAGTACTTCATGCTTGTCTCCCTGTTGAGATTCAGGGCAGAATAGGTCCCCAGTACTTCATGCTTGTCTTTCTGTTGAGATTCAGGGCGGAATAGGTCCCCTGTACTTCATGCTTGTCTCCCTGTTGAGATTCAGGGCGGAATAGGTCCCCTGTACTTCATGCTTATCTCCCTGTTGAGATTCAGGGCGGAATAGGTCCCCTGTACTTCATGCTTATCTCCCTGTTGAGATTCAGGGCAGAATAGGTCCCCAGTACTTCATGCTTGTCTTTCTGTTGAGATTCAGGGTGGAATAGGTCCCCAGTACTTCATGCTTGTCTCCCTGTTGAGATTCAGGGCAGAATAGGTCCCCTGTACTTCATGCTTATCTCCCTGTTGAGATTCAGGGCAGAATAGGTCCCCAGTACTTCATGCTTGTCTTTCTGTTGAGATTCAGGGTGGAATAGGTCCCCAGTACTTCATGCTTGTCTCCCTGTTGAGATTCAGGGCAGAATAGGTCCCCAGTACTTCATGCTTGTCTCCCTGTTGAGATTCAGGGCAGAATAGGTCCCCTGTACTTCATGCTTGTCTCCCTGTTGAGATTCAGGGCAGAATAGGTCCCCAGTACTTCATGCTTGTCTCCCTGTTGAGATTCAGGGCAGAATAGGTCCCCAGTACTTCATGCTTGTCTCCCTGTTGAGATTCAGGGCAGAATAGATCCCCAGTACTTCATGCTTGTCTCCCTGTTGAGATTCAGGGCGGAATAGGTCCCCAGTACTTCATGCTTGTCTCCCTGTTAAGATTCAGGACAGAATAGGTCCCCAGCACTTCATGCTTGTCTCCCTGTTGAGATTCAGGACAGAATAGGTCCCCAGCACTTCATGCTTGTCTCCCTGTTGGGATTTTGTGTAGAATAGGTCCCCAGTATGTCATGCTTATCTCCCTGTTGAGATTCAGGGCAGAATAGGTCCCCAGTACTTCATGCTTGTCTCCCTGTTGAGATTCAGGGCAGAATAGATCCCCAGTACTTCATGCTTGTCTCCCTGTTGAGATTCAGGGCGGAATAGGTCCCCAGTACTTCATGCTTGTCTCCCTGTTAAGATTCAGGACAGAATAGGTCCCCAGTACTTCATGCTTGTCTCCCTGTTGGGATTCAGGACAGAATAGGTCCCCAGCACTTCATGCTTGTCTCCCTGTTGGGATTTTGTGTAGAATAGGTCCCCAGTACTTCATGCTTGTCTCCCTGTTGGGATTTTGTGTAGAATAGGTCCCCAGCACTTCATGCTTGTCTCCCTGTTAAGATTCAGGACAGAATAGGTCCCCAGCACTTCATGCTTGTCTCCCTGTTGGGATTTTGTGTAGAATAGGTCCCCAGTATGTCATGCTTATCTTCCTGTTGAGATTCAGGGCAGAATAGGTCCTTGGTACCACAAGTTTATCTACCTGTTGGGATTCATGGCAGAGAAGGTTCCCAGTGCACCTTTGTTGCCAGAGACATAAAACATGTGAAACAGAACTGTGACTTTCTTAAGTTGTTTCATCATCTTCGAAAATGAGAGTCATAGTCTGTTTATACACCATTAGTCAAAATACTCCTGAACAAGCAGGAAAATGTGTGAATCGAACAATTATTTGACACAGATCTGGCTATTCATTTTGCTATTTCTTCCTGTCTCATGCAGTATGATTTCATTGGTTCTTATAATTTGAGATTCTGCAACATATGTCATATTTGGGATTTCACTTTCTTAATAAAGCACAAATTCTAGTACTTTTGAGGGGTTGAGTCCCGTCTTGGATTTGAACCGGCACCAGGGGTTGGGACAGTGGCAACTGGTTATTGGGGTCATAGACACAACCATGTTTGTATAGACGGGCAGGAACATTTGTAAAACCATATATATTGACATCTGTTTCCTTTATATTCAGGTCTGTACAATGCCCCACCCAGTTCAAGCATGTCAGGTCCATCAAGGATGGAACAAGGGTTGAACCCAAACTTGTCTCGACCTGTTGCCTACCGAGACTATGAGCCAGCGACGACACTTAGAAAAAAACTACTTCCTGTCCTGGATGATGCCATTATATCTGTTGACAGTGTAGAACTTGGTCAAAGGTAACTGTGAGTGAATGGGTGAGTGACTTCAGTTTTATGCCACACTCAGTAATATTCCAGCTATGTGGCAGGGGTCTGTAAATAATCCAATCTGGACCAGACAGTCCAATGGTCAATACCACAAGCATCATTCTATGAAACTGGGATATGATGACATTTGTTGACCAAATCAGCGAGTCTCACCACCTGATCCTGTTAGTCATTACGACATGCGTGGGTTACTGAAGGTCAACTCTAACCAGGGTCTCCATGAGCTGTGTGTCTGTGTAATGCATGATGTGGTGGTGTACACCCTGCAGTGGTGATATTAGTTACATACAGACCCTTTATCTTCCTCTGTCATTAGCTGTGTCAGGGCCAACCTGCTTATCAAGGTCTTAACATTGATGTCAAATGCATGGCTGGATGTGGAATGTCAGCAGATGTCACGATATGAGACATTCAGTGTTGGGTCAACGTGGTTGCATGCACTCACATTATGTAATGCAGTTACCAGGTGAAATGTTGTTGCTTGAAAAACATTTGTCCCTTATTTGTGGTGGATTAATTAGTCCAGGTGGAATGATTCAGTGATTGAACATTGGATCATTGTTGAGAACAATTAATGGGAACCATTGATGAAAACAATTGATGACCTCCTTTTTCATGACATCCCCAAACAAATGTCATTGTTGGGCTCTTGTTCCTTTGACAATAATTTTCTCATAATTTTCGGAACTTGTTCATCAAGGGTGAAGTATTTTTAATTTTTAATGGGAACATTAGATATTTTATGGTCTTTTTCACCTGTATACAGCAGATGAAGGCCGAATGTTTGGTACGACTATATATACAATGTATGTCATTGACTAAAGATAACAATTTGAAGCAGGGTATTTGGAAAAAGCTCGGCCAGCCATAAGAGGAATCTAATGCATGTAGATATAAATCATTTGAAATACTCGTGAAGATCATATTACAAGTAGCTATAGTTTTCTTCAACCTGTGCTCATTGTAAGCGGTGACTAACACGATCAGGAGGTCAGACTGATCAGTGCTCATGGCATTGGTCACTGCATTGTCTGGTTCAGACTTGTTTATTTAAAGACTGCCACCTTAAGGCAAGGATATTCCTTAGTGTGATGTTAAGCAACAAGCAAACATCTTTTATGCAAGTACAAACCATTGATCAATGATGATCCTGTGAACATCTGCTCAGGATGTTTACATTGTGGCAGCAACATCATGGAGCAGCTAGTAGTTTCATGGCAGCCGGATGCATCTCCTTTGCAAGAAACTCTCAATAATGGAAATTAATGTGTAGACAGCGAAGTGAAACTGTTGCTGTAGTTGATGTTGGCCACAACTTCCTGTTTGATGTAGTGTTGAATGAGTCAAATAAGGGACTGGTTGCATGTTTGTTTGAATGGATTAAACAGAGGTTGCATGTCTGCAGGTGATAAACAACCAGTCTATTCAGCAATGTGAAGAGCTTTGGTTATCTGGTGAAGCAGGGAAATAGCATGGAGGTAGAGGTTAATCTCATTGTGTCGCTGTAGGAGAATCATGCTTGTTAGGGCGCCTGGTAAAATGAGTGAGATAGGAGATGTCAGGCATCGAACCAGGGCCTAGATTACTTAAGCTTTCTTAGTGCTAAGATAGTCATAAGTTAATGTTAATTCATGGCACTTAAGACTAACTTAGCGCTGCAAGAGCTTTGAAAATCTAGGCCCTGGGTCTTAGGTGTGACGAGTGAACGCTTTAACCACAACCCTTCCCCACCCAGTGGTTGGAAGTAGCTACTGGCCCACTAGCCAAATGCTAGTTGATTGTGAATCAAGCTAGTAATAATTTTGTTAAAGCTATCCTGACTGGCTTGCTGAAAATCTCACATAATTTGATCTTTTTGAATGCACATGAATGTGACGAATGCAGTTATAAAAGTTTATTAGTATGTTTTATCACAGGATGATCGCTATGTAGAAAATGTCAAGAGCATTGTGCAAAAGAGGATATAAATGTAACGATGTGCATTTAGATATTTTGCAGAGCCAGTGAAGTATGTTATGTGGCAACAACATTTTTGCTAGCTACTTTTCAAAATAAATTCATACACTAACTCCTCACCTGGTAAAAGAGAGCTTCAAAGTGTGCTTGAAAATGTGTGCAGCTGTTGTACTAACTGTACTTATTGAGGGTTGTTTGTGCCACTACATGCCTTGTACTTGTTATATGGGACTCTCATGCATTACAGTCTTCAACTCCTACTGCTGGTAGGAATCCTAGTGAACAGAAATAGGAGACACATAGTAAATAATGAAACCCAGATCCTGACATTAGATTCCATGTACTGTAGAGAAAGACAGAAGCACAGCAACACATGTATATGAATGTTTGCCAACAATGTGTGCTGGAAACAAGAAGCAGCAGGTCCCCCTAGTCCTCATCGGTCTACTTACATAGCTTCTCGTGGAAAACTAGAGCAATTGTTCTACCAGCTGTGTTATTTGTCCCATTTTTTAATTTGTCATATTGTGGACTGCACTTGAGAATGTGAAGATGAAAACTTGGTTACCTTGTGGTATTTAGATCTCACTTATCTCTGACGTGATCGTAAATTTTTCACCACTTGGTGATTTAGCTAAAGCATGTGTGCATAGGGTGGGATCAGAACTCCTCACTTTGTCCAGCTGACCTTGTCCTGTATCCTACAGTGATTGATTGGGCAGTGACCTAGATAGACTTGCCAGTACCTACCAGTCACTGTGTTCATACTGATAGACCAGTTGGAATCTCAAGTGTTGGCAGGAGTTTTGTTTGTTGGTGTATCATTGTGTTGTGATGGTGTACTATTTTATGTTTGGTGTATTTTGTGTCATGCTGGTGTACTATTTTGTCTTGGTGTATTTTATGTCACGTTTTGTGCCATGTTGGTGTACTATTTTGTTTTGGTGTATTTTGTGTCATGTTGGTGTACTATTTTGTTTTGGTGTATTTTGTGTCATGTCGAAGTACTATTTTGATTTGGTGTATTGGTGCATTTGGTGTAGTTTTTGTCATCCATGTATTGGTATTATATTGTTCTGTGACATTGGTGTATTGTTTGTGTGTTAAGAGCAAACAGAAAAGTATCAATATGTTGATATTTAAGTAATCTGAAAAAATAGGAAAGGACAAACCTTGGTTTTCTCCTCATTTATCATGTGAATCTGTAATTAATCCTCACAACACATTTGGCTCTATTGTTATTATTTTGGACTCCATCTTACTGCCCGTCTGTGCAAGGTCATCATTTCCAGACCAGAATATTCAGCATTTGTTCACCAAACTCTGTACATAGATAGGTCTGGTGGTGAACTGGAACCTTTTGGTAGTTTTGGATTTTTGATATGGTAACAAGTTTGACTTAAAATGAAATTGGTAGTAGTGCTCATTTCCAGAGCAGAACTTTAAACCTTTCAATTCTTTGCGGTACTCAAGAACTTAATGACATAAATCAACACTACCACTCTATTTCCAGTGTCAACACTACTGAGGTATATCGATGCAAGAAAGCATTGTGAGGCACTTTGTTGTAGATACAAGCATGCTAGTATATGAATAGTTTATGTATATACTCCAAACAAAAAGAATGGGAACACCATAAAATTTGATAGTCATAAATGTAGTTGTTTCTGTGCTTAATGGACACTTACATCGACAAGTTAGAACATGTGGTCAAGCAACTGATTCAATATTTGTGCGTTTTTAGTGAAATGAAACATTGTCAAAAACAGCAAAAGCCAAGGATGCTGAAACACACAAGCCCCATGTTTGATTCAAATGCCCAAAGGAAGGCACACGTCACATGCAGCTTGAATCATTTAAGTGCCAATCGAGCTCACAAAAATTAAATTAGAGTAGAAGAAAAGCCAGATCTGTGGATGTCAGCTTCTTTATTGTAAATAGCACAACGTTTCTGATGAAGGACCAAGCATTTGCTCTGAAATGTCATGTTATTCACGATGAAGTTGACATCCATAAATCTTGCTTTTCTTATATATTCCACTTCTAAATGCCCTTCAAAGATTTACCATAGAGCGTAAATGATCTCACCATGTTTATGTATTTATATGACTATCCCATACTTTTTGTTTTTAGTGTATATGTTTTCATGTGATTAATGTGATGAACAATGTAACATAGATGTAGCTAGTTGATGTATTCACAAAGAGTATTTTACCATTGCGGGGGATATTGATGACCTTGTCTTTTTCTTATGACATTCTGTGACTGGAAACATGTCATCATGTCTGTAGGTGTCATTGATCAGTTTGTGCAATTCTCAAGGAAGTCATTTGGTAATTGATCTCACTATGGAAAGAGAAAAGTGTTCAATAATTTGGTCTGAAGAACAGCAGCACCCGTGAGGCAGGCATGAGGCTACTTTTGAGATGTTATGTAGTGGATAAGGTTATAATGCAGTGGATGAGGTTATATTACAGTACATGATTTTGTGATGCAGTGGATGAGGTTATGATGCAGTGGCTAAGGTTTTAGTACAGAGAATGATGTGATGCAGTAGATGAGGTTACACTAAAGTGAATGAGGGTATAATACAGTGGACAAAGGTATAATACAGTAAATGAGATTGTGATGCAGTGAATGATGTGACACCATGGATGAGGATGAGGATGCGATGCAGCAGTGGATGAATTTATGATGGACTGGATGAGGTTATGATGCATTGGATGAGGTGATGATGCAGTGGATCAGTTGATGCACTGGATGAGGTTGTGATGCAGTGGATGAGGTGATGATACAGTGGTTGAGTTGATGCATAGGATGGGGTTGTAGTACAGTGGATGAGATTGTGATGTAGTGGATGAGGTGATGATACAGTGGTTGAGTTGGTGCATTGGATGAGGTTGTGATGCAGTGGATGAGGTTGTGATGCAGTGGATGAGTTGATGCAGTGGATGAGTTGATGCAGTGGATGAGCAGTCCTATGTTCACTTTTTACTTCATGAGATATTTTTCCCTATGAGAAGATGATGAGTGTTGATAGCTAAGTATTATCAGCCAGTGATAACATGTTCAAGTTGCCTATTGACGTGTTACATTTGCTCATGATAACGTCTGTCTTTCAGACTAGGAGGGGGTATCTTTGGTGATACACACATCGCCACCTGGCAGGACATGACAGTCGCGGTCAAGAGGCTGACTATCAATATCCATGGCAACCAGGTTACCGAGGCAACCATGGAATTTATGAAGAGTGAGGTGTGGTTTCACAGGTGAGTGATTGAATGAGTTTCCTCCACAATCCATCTCCACAAGTTCTTTTGTTGTGAAAAGTAGTTATTTTTTTTGTGGGAATCTGTAGAATGTAACTTTGCTGCCTTTAGATTGTTAGTCCAACCTCACTGCATTCTCACTACACAACTGTATCTAGTCCTGCCTGGACATTACAGAAATTAATAAACAGTGTTGATTAGGTCAGGGATGCTGAGGTCAAAGGTTACAGGTAAGCAGGGTGTTTGATGACCTTTATTTACAGATAGATGAATGATCCTGATGCTACTGGCACCCTTGTCATATTCCTGAACCCACAGACCTGTGAAGATCTGGGTTAGAATTGGTTGTGACGTGCACCAACCCATGGTTGTTGTAAGAAGCGACAAGTGAGATCGGGTAGTCTGGCTTGCTGACTTGGTTGATACACGTCATTGGTTCCCAAACGTGCAGATTGATGCTGATGCTGTTCATCACTGGATTGTCTGGTCCAGACTTGATACCCGACCACTGCCATATAACTGGAATATTGCTGTGTGTGGTGTAAAAGTAAACTTACTCAATTAACAAGTTGCATCTCAGGTGGGCAGATAGATGCTGTTGATCACTGGATTGTCTGGTCCAGACTTGATAATTTACAGACTGCCACCATATAGCTGGAATATCTGAGTTAGGCGTTAGCAACAACAATCAACCAGAATCCACAAGAAACAAGTGGTAAAAAATGAACCAATACAACAAAACCTGAAGATGTCTTTAGTTTCCAATATCCATGAAATACAGGGTATATTCAACAAATGGATGGGTGATATTATGACAGAAAAGTGTGGGAAGGAATGTTGTTAAGCTAATGTGCACATTAGGCATGAATGAGGCTTAGGCATAGCCAGGGCGAGTCACAATTGGAATAATAGAGGAACATGACATACCTAGTGAACTGTCAGAACTTCTAATGATTCGGAACACTTGGTGAATACAAACTTTTACCCTCAAAGCTTCGTTTTCATACCCTCTTGTTTTATAAACAACAGTAAAAACACTGATTCCATCCAGCATTGTTTTATTTAAATAAGACCTATTGTCATCCATCTTGCTCTATTATGTTCTTGTTTGTTTCTGCTTACATTGCTATTACCATGTTTAATTTACCTCTTTCAATGCTTGGTTTATTGTCTCTTGCCATAACATGGAACAGGGGACTATGTATTCAGCATCGTCTGCATGTCCGTCAGTACGCACGTCCCATTTCTTGTTAACGCGATATCTCATGAACTGCTGCACCCAATGTCTTCAAATTTGGTGACATCCTAGATTGGGGTATTACAAAGACACCAGTCGATTTGTTTGACCTTGACCTTGTTTCAAGGTCACTGTGACTCTTTGATCACTTTTCAAACTCTTCTTAACGAACAGTTAACAGTTGTACATACATTGGGGGATTATACAGACACCAACTGATTTGGATGAATTTGACTCTATTTTTTAGGTACCCCCAACTTTTTGATATCTGATGAACTATTATTCCCAAATGTTTCAAGTTTTGTGACAGCCTACACTGACACCAGCCAGTTTGGATGACCTTGATCTTATATTGAATATGGCAACGACACTTTGTCCACTTTTTGAACTTTTGTTGATGCAATATTCCATAAATATTCCACTTTTGTCGACAGCCTGCATTAGGTGCTTATCCAGACACCAGTCATTTCATGCATTTTGTGTATGAGCAAAGAGTAAACAGTAGTGAATATGTTATAAATATGTCATGCTTCTTTACCGGCGGGGGACACTGCTATGTTAGCGGCAAACACTTTTTTCAAATCTTGATGTTTAAGTGGAAAGTGTGTCTATGTACCCTAGTGCCATGCTGTGTTATTCTGTCAGAGCATCTGATGTAAAATAAATTCCTTGGAGCAATAAAGTATTATTATTTTATTGTCGTAGCTGGGGTTGAAGTTTTAGGACAGTTTCCTGTGGTCAAAATATTTGACACTAACCAATCTATCTTGTGCTGTCAAGATAGATTCTGTAAATAATAATAAACATGCAACTGAAAGTGTGACGACAATACCAGACAAGAGCATCTATTTGCACATCTCAACGCTGTAACTCATGTCCTATTAAATGCACTACCTCTAGCAGTGGCGTAAAGTTTTCAAAACTAGTTGAAAATATACACCTGTTTAATTCATTGCAAAAGATGTCCAATGGTAGATATTTTTATGCATTGATATGCATCTACAGTATTGATAATGCAACTGCATTTTGGTTGTAACATAATGCCCCAAAGTGCTGAATCTAACAATACGATGCATGTAGGCTATGACCTTTTAGCAATATGAACTAGGTTAAAAGTGGAATAGATATATTGAAAATAAACTGTTTGCCATATCAGCTCTTCTCCAGGCTATTTTTATAGACAAATATAGAAACCTTTGCACCAAAAGGCTTATTCAGTGGTATTGATTTTGATATTATAGATCATTATAAGGATCTTATGTATCCTTGAGGACCCTAGTATCTCTATTGCAAGGCTGATGTCACACATCATTGTTTCATTGGTGTGTTTTGAAACTTTCATAAATAACCTCAAGGGCAATTGTGACATACTTAGAAACTTGTAAAGGTAGGTCAACAATTGACTGTTTTTCACTTGACAGACTGTATTGCTGGAAGACAGCCCTTAAGGGAAATGTGGAAATATTATGTTATAATTGTTTTATTGTTGATACTGGATTTATTCTTAATATACTTAATATAGTGTATGATGTCTGCATTGACCCAGTTCACTACCATGGAAACGTGTTGGGGGTAATTTCACCAGCAATTTTTCTGTTATCAACTACGATGAGGTGAAAAGGATTTCAATTTGTCAAACTGAGTTTGATGACTAGGGAACTTTTGTTAGTGGTCAGAGATCCTGTTGTGCTGTTTATTTTTGTTTAGATTTTGAAAATTATTTGCACACTATGCTGTAGTCAGGTAGAAATGGTCCCCTTGACTGGCTTGTTGAGATTACTTGTTAGTGTTGTGGAAGACATGCTGCAGACAATTAAGTTTATGTTCAAGGTCATGGCTGCGTGATTAGGGTTGAGATGATGCCAGATTTTCAGTTTCAGAGGGATGGTTAGAGGTGAATGTACTGTTGGTTTTTCCTGTAGTTCAGTGTGCATCTTTCTGCTATGGTCTCTGGATACAAGGATGTCTGAACAGCAGATTGTTCTTGATCACTGTCTCCAATTGGTGAATTGGAAATGTTTGGCATGAAGGTCTTGAGGAGCTAGTATAGTGGTGTCAAGTCCTGGACCCACTTGCACAAAGCCATCTTAGCTCAATGACTGTCTTAAGCCTAGGAGGGTGGTGGGGTAGCCTAGTGGTTAAAGTGTTCGCTCGTCACACCGAAGACCTGGGTTCGATTCCCCACATGGGCACAATTTGTGAAGCCTATTTTCTGGTGTCCCTCTCCGTGACATTGCTCTAATATTGCTAAAAGCGGTGTAAAACTAAATTCACTCACTTAAGCCTAGGTTAGAGAATGGAAGTTGCAATCATTGTAGTGCTAAGATCACTTTGTGCAAGTGAGTCTAGGGTCTAAATCAACCATAGTGCTACCAGTCATTGGTCTGTTATGGTATAGGAGTTGATCACTTTGTACAATGACATCCTGGTCTTTTCTGAGGATCATCAATGTGTTACCCACCTTCCTTTAAGAATAGACACGATAGATTGGATATTTGGAGAGGACTTCATCTTCAAAATGGGTCAGTGTTCAGTATTTAATTTCATTCCGTCTAGAATAAGCCAACATACCCTGTAAAGTAAATGTCCACTTGTCACATATTTATGTCCATTACTGCAATGGACTGCTCACCAATGCTCCAAAGTCGGCCATAAACAAACTCCAACGCATTCAAAATACGGCTGCCACGATCGTGTCTTGCTCCAGGAAGTATGATCACATAACCCCAATCCTTTGTACCCTCCACTGGCTTCCAGTACAACAAAGAATAAGCTATAAGACCCTGTGCTTCGTGTACCAATGTCTGTCGGGGGATGCTCCAGAGCATCTCCTTGCCTGTATTGTACCATATATCCTGGCTCTATTTTTGAGATCAGAGTAAAAAAATTTGCTGACTATCCCAGTTACCAAAACAGATTCCTATGGACACAGATCCTTTTCATTTGCAGCTGCGACTGAGTGGAATTAGTTTCGAAAATATTAAAGACTGTGACACTTTCTCTCTCTTTAATTCCAGACTCAAAATATATCTGTATGAGCAAGCATTCTGTGATGAGTCAAGTCAGTGAACCCTTGGACTGTGCGCTTGGAGCATGAAATATTCATGGAGCCATGCACATTATAAATGAACTATTATTATTATTATATTTCCTGGACAGTTCAGGTGTGTCTGTTCCTCCAACATGTAGTTTGGAATTGTGTGTTGTAGCCGACAGCGCCACAAGAACATTGTGACAGTGGTGGGTCTCTGCTTGGACGGAAAACACCCCTACATCATCACAGAGTACGTCAACGGAGAGTGTCTCAAGGATGTCATCAAGCACAAAGGAACAGAACTCACGTGGCCTCAGAGAGTCAAGATGGTGAGTCAACTCATATCTTGAGTCTACTTCAGACCTTCACTATTATATTTTTTATTAAAGTAATAGGAAAATAATACGGATGGCAGCTTCTTGTTTATTTTATGTCACGTTTGTGGGCTATTCCTTGTCCCTTTGTCAGATGAATTGATACAGACAAGATACATCAATGAGTATATATACGAAATTGTACAAGACGCCAGTGTTGCATGTACATACAATAAATTGAATAGGAAATGTGTTGCTAGACAATGGATATATTGTTTATACAAGGGAAGGATATAAAATACATATGTACACATATTGTATTATCAACTCATTTCACACCTGCAGGGAGAGATATTGAACAATAAATATTAAAAGACTCATTATATTACAGCTGTATCATTCATGAACGACATCTCTGGCTTTGAATATTTTATGAATAGGGGTTGTTGGTTATCCAAGACCAGAGATATTATGAACATTTATGATATGTTATCAGTGTCATGGTGTGGCCGATGGCATGGCCTTCCTGCACTCCACCAAGCCCCCCATCATCCACCGCGATCTCCGCTGTGCCAACCTGTTCCTGCTACAAGATGATATCATCAAGGTGAGTGTGTTAGTGAGTTAGATTCAGTGTTGTTGTAAACAGAATGTCTCTAGAATGCACAGTGAGTCAGCTTGGTATTTTAGTTACATCACAGTTTCAAATATAGAAAATATGGCATTTAAAACCCATCAGTGGCCCAAACTGGACTCCAATAAATGTACAGGGAATACATAATATGTAATAATGTAGTATGTCCACCTGAATAAATTTTTCAAAAACTAAATCAAATAAACAGATTAATTAAATTTAAGAAAATATATGTGCAGGCATCCTCAAGATTGTTTTCATGATCTTCAGTATTTACGTTTTGCCTGTCACTGTTTTGTAAGTATTTCTGTTTGAAAGTGTGACATGTATGCACCAGATAGATGTGTTACTGGTTATACATGTCCGATCTCATTCCTCAAGTATTGACTGGTGCCACAAACCAAGACTACTAATGCATAAAAGGCGACTCAGCTTGTCGTAAGAGGCGACTAACAGGATCGGGTGGTCAGGCTTGCTGACTTGGTTGACGCATGTCATCGGTTCCCAATTGATCGATGCTCATGTTGTTGATCACTGGATTGTCTGGTCCAGACTCGATTATTTACAGACCGCCGCCATATAGCTGTAATATTGCTGAGTGCGGCGTAAAACTAAACTCACTCACTCACTCAAGACTACTAATGACAGTGGGTGATTCTGTGTGTACTTCTGTTGGCAGGTGGCTGACTTTGGTTTGGTGAAACTGTTGCAGCCAGTCAGACAGGAGTGTTTACATGATGATTGCTGTTGTAAGTTGTGGTCTGGAAAGTCCTATCAGGGCTAATTTTTCAACAACAGGAGTACGTACTCCATATTTTTCAGTATAAGAGTAATAGAGACACCAAATTTGTTTCTGTGCCTCCATGTTTACATACACTTGTCCAATTTTGACCAATCAGATTTAATTTTCTGGAGTCCTATCAAATCTTTTTTATGGTGTGCTCAGGGAAATCACGTCTGTGTAATGCGTCAGAGAAGTATCTTGTTAAAGGTCACATGCAACATAAAACACAACTTTGCAGATTCTGGTACCTTTTGGTATGTACTTACCAAAACAAATCATAAAAAATGCCAATTCAACCTATAAAGTTGACAGAAAAGCCCGCGAAATTGGAACTCAAACGTGTCACTAAATTCCCCCCAGCACTAGGGGGGAAACTGGTTTCAACAGCTGTGCTGTGCTGCGTCCATAACGCATGCGCAGTGAATAGGTTCGCGGAGCTTGAAACAGTATGCATGCCCAGCATCTGAGGTTGTGAGCAGTAGTCTAATCTTGGTTGTGTACACAAACAAGTAAATAATCTACTCGTTACGTAAAACAACTTGTTGATTGTGGTAAGCAGTCTCTGTCACAGAGAGAGCTCAGTGTCTGGTTTATTGACACCTATATGTCTGTCTGCCTGTCTGCTAAAGACAACATGCAATACACAGCTTCAATCATTGACCACGTGCAATTTGAACTTAATACCTATCAGACTATACAACATAAAGAAAATAAGTTGATTTATGACTCGTGCACCTGAGTCCCGTGTCTGCCACATTATGTAATTAGGCCCGTGTGATACACATGACATGTTTTTATGTCTGTGGGTTTGCAAACAAACTACATTCATTTTTTTCGGAAGACTGGGTCTGACGGAAACTGGTGCAAACTCTTGTCAGTTTCAAGTCCTGCTTTGTACTTGAACGAATGACAGATTCCAGCCACGCAGCAGTTTACCATCTCTACTGACATGATTTTTTAATGGATCGAGCGGAAATTCAGAGAACATGTATGTTCCAAACCGAACATCTCTATATTCATTCTTCAAGGATAACGACTTCTTTTAGTGTATATGATTTTGTTTGACAACAGTATATGAATCCATACTGAAATGACGGATCAAGTACACAAAAAGAAGTTGTTACCCATAAAGAATCTTTCTTTCTTGTGACTGGCTATACTTCTAAAATGCCCATCAAACAGATCATCTTTCTGTACACACAATGAACCCTTAGCATATCAGCAAATGAAACAGCCAATCGGAAGCCGTCGTTACACTTGAGTGCATATCCAGCCGCTATGACTGGGTTCAGTCTCCCGAGGGCTTCGTTTCGGGGGAATTAAGCCCAAGTACAAAATATTGCACTTTTGAATCGCGATTGTACGCTTATAATTTTGTTTATTTGTTTTTTTAAAAGCAGCAATGTAAATTATATGTCATGAATAAGTGATAAATGTGTTTTAATTATGTTTGATTTTTTGGTTGCATGTGACCTTTAAGAAACAAGATTTGTAATACTTATCCTGTCTCACAATGTGCACTTTCCTCTGTTCTTCAACTATGGAATGGAAACAGTTTTATAAGATTTCTAGTACCTCTTCCTCCCAGCATACCCCAGCTCCATGTGTCACAGGAAGGCAATGCAAAACATGCAGCATGCCTTGATGACCATGTTACTCTCTACTGAAGTCATTCTCTGC
The DNA here is from genome assembly GCF_037392515.1 of Haliotis asinina. Lineage (NCBI taxonomy): Eukaryota > Metazoa > Mollusca > Gastropoda > Lepetellida > Haliotidae > Haliotis > Haliotis asinina. The sequence goes on along the minus strand of NC_090295.1, from coordinate 42,876,487 downwards.
TTTGTCAACATCCTTTGCAGAATGATGTTTTCATTGCTGGCCAGTACAGAGAGAATAATCCTACAACGATACAATCTCAATAGAAGTTTTCATGGTTTAGTTATTGTCTTACTTATCTAATAAGCTACAAAGAGAAGAAAAAGCATGGTAGAGAATGACAATATGAGAGAAAGAGAAAACGTTTTCATCTTGCAGGTGGACGTTTTCTGTACATGACAGGGGGGTTGTAGACTTGCTAGACCATGGTGCTTTTGCAGCCTCAAGGAAAATGAAAAGTTTTACTCTTTCCAGTTAGCTCACAGCCATCAGCTCTCTTGTAGTTATGTACATCTACAAGGAACAAGATCTCTACAGTTCCAAAGTTCAGTCTCTACTTTGATCTTGCAAGCTGATGGGCCAATTTGTCATTTCTATAATTCTTAAGCACCTCGGCAAAATAAGCACTTGAAGAGAAAAATTGTGAATGTATCACCCACAACTCATTATCTTTCTTATAGCTCTTCTAAGAAAAGTAAGAAATCCATGATCTGAATGTTAACAAGGTGCAAAGTAAACAGAATGGCAAGGATCTCTACAATTCTGTGTTTACACAGTCAGCTCCACACAAACAAGCAATCATGTTAGAGTTGATTGAGTACACAGATTCAGGTATTTTCAATTGTATTGGGATTATAAATGTTCCTCCTCTTCGTTTCACAAACATTGATGACAAGGAAGCTTGTTGGTGGGAAACGTTGAGAGCATTTAAGAGCGATTACTCAATTGTAGTGTCTTTCACTGGTATGTCTGTGGGGAGTGGGGGGGTTCTTGGATTCTTTAAAAATATGAGTGGAACAGTCTTATCCTGTGTCTTAAATCCGTCATTGTCCTTTCACAATGATACAAGGAGATTATCAGAATTGTCCATTCGTTGACAGGATCCTGTCCTGTCACCATTCAAAAACAACCCATCAGGTCCAGAATCTGTAATTTTAGGACCAGAATACTGATCTGGCCCCAATGTCTTGAAACAAACTTAAGTTTTCACTCAAATCTCAAACTGAGCTGACAATTTGAATCAGCTGAATTTTAACTCAACTGCATTTTTCTAACTAAAAAAGTTCAAACCACTGAAGAAATCTTTACACCAAACTCAGATTGTCTACTAAATTTAAGTTTGATGCAGATTTCCGTTCTTTCTGGAAAATGCATGTTCTTGTGTTTTCTCAAATTTGAGCGAAAACTTGAACTTAAGTTAAAACTCAGACTTAAGTTTGTTTCGAGAAATCGGGGCCTGATCCTCCAGACAGATCCTACAGAGTTGGGTGATCTGTGAGCCTTCATCCAATCATGGATTAAATGCAAGATGTCTGGTACCCATAAAAGTCTGTTTAGAATACATATCATCGCTCACATGATGGACACTCAACCCTGATGAACCCCGCTACACTGGTTACAACAGATAAGGGAATGATTTCATTAGGGAGTCACCTGTTTACCCCTGGTAGGCTGCATGTTTTGCATGGACTACATATAACTGCCTAATGCAATAGATGACATTGTTGCATGCTTGGATGAGGTGGTACTGGCAACTTGCAGCCATACTTCACAGTTGAAGAAGGGTAGGGGCAGAACATGAGACAGGATAAGTTTAAGGATTATACAATTTATGATCAAAATTACTTCGTTATTTCTAAGCGATGTTCAAGGAATTACTTTTTCATAATATGTAAAGTGATCAGGAAAGACAGCAGTGATAGCAATTTGGAAAGCAATGGTTCTCTGATTGAATGCATCTTTATTGAAGCTGTTGTAGTTTTTATGAAGGGAGAATGTTGTAACATATTGGAACAGATATTGTAGTTATGGTGATCTTCACTGCATGTCCAAGTTTTGAAATACGAATTGAAATACTAATTTGTTCTTTAGTTTTAAAATGCAGTATGAATCCACAGACGTGTTGCCATAGTTACAAGATGTTGTTGTCCATAGGTCAGCGTCAGTACAGTGCATGTCCTGCCTCATTCCGATGGACGGCGCCAGAACTCCTGGCCCACCCCACAGCCCAGGAGGATGATGCTGTCATCACAACTGCTTGTGATGTGTATTCTTATGGGGTCATCATGTGGGAGATCATTGTGTGTGCTGACCCCTTCGATGACCTCCAAACAGAACAAGAGGTACAACAATGCTTGACAGTGTGAATCAGAGTACTGTATGTTGCCAGCTGATGGAGGCTGTAAACAATGTTTGACAATGTGAATCACGATACTGTGTGTTGCCAGGTGATGGAGATGGTAAACAATGTTTGACAATGTGAATGAAAGCACTGTGTTGCTAGGTGATGGAGGCTGTAAACAATGTTTGACAACGTGAATCAGTATACTGTGTGTTGCCAGGTGATGGAGGCAGTTAGCCATGTTCGACAGTGTGAGTGAAAGTACTGTGTTGCTAGGTGATGGAGGTGGTGAAAATATTTGACAATGTGAATGAGAGTACTGTATGTTGCCAGGTGTTGGAGGCAGTAAACAGTGTTTGACAACATGAATCAGTATACTCTGTGTTTCCAAGTGATGGAGGCTGTAAAAATTGTTCAACAATGTGAATGAGAGTTCCGTGTTGCCAGATGATGGAGCCAGTTATCATTGTTTGACAATGTGAATGAGAATACTGTGTTGCTAGGCAATGGAGGTGGTAAAAATATTTCACAATGTGAATGAGAGTACTGTGTTGCCAGGTGATGGAGGTGAGAGCATGGTGTTCTCCGGTGATGGAGGCAGTAACTATGGTTCAAAAATGTGAATGAGAGAAAGGTGTTGCTAAACATTGTTTGACAATGGGAATCAAGACACTGTGTGTTGCCAGGTAATGGAGGTGGTCAAGAGTGGACGTCGGCCGGATATTCCAACCTCTGCTGAGGTTATGCCTCAATACAGGGAGATGCTGAGAGAGTGTTGGTGCCAGGAACCACAGAATCGACCCACATTTAAACAGGTGAGAACATGCTGTGACAGGAGTAACATTATCTTATATATGGTGAAGCTGAGATAGTGTGAGATACACTTGACCATGTTGAACAGGTGTCTTATATGTGGAGCCACACAAAGACACTAGAAAGAAATGTATTCTGCTGGCTGTTATATTGAACACAGTAATCTTGCCTGTTTCAGATATTTGAAACAATATCTTTTGTATATATTTGGTATAGTTGTTACAATACACAGGCTGAATTAATGAAACTTGTTACATTAAGCTTTATCTCTCGCAGTCTACATGAACATGGAAGATAGACATGAGAGTCTTGATGTAGAGTTAGTCATATTAATTTGAAAGCAAACTGTTTAGAATATACATATTGCAGTCGGCTAGCTGTCTTAGACACCAGGATAGTGATCCAGTTAGCGTCTTGGTGCCAGGATTGAGCCCACCTGTGACCAGGTGTAAAAACCTCAGAGTCAGCTTTGTGTGCAGACACTGTCATTTTGTCACAACCCCTAGTGTGCAGTACACAACTCTGTGCACTTGAAAGAACCCACAAATCCATTGGTAAATGACCAGATGGTGGCCACATAAATGTGTGCAAACAACTAGTTGTGGGTACTGCAACATGCATTAAACTGGACAAGATGTCCCAGTCCGCCCAGGTGTTAATGGGTACCTTGTAAGGATGGGAAAGCCACACTAACTCAGTGTGCCTAGTGGCTGCAAGAGTTGTATGATCCCCAGGGAGTTTGAAATTACACTGAAATGTTGAGATGGACATCCAATGATCGTGGGAACATCAAAGCATTTTTGAGCAGCTGATATGATTTTGGTTATTTGCAGGTTGCAGTCAGACTTCGGGAAATCTCCCATCAATCAAGATCCTTTCAGAAAGTTGTAAACAACAAACACAAACACCGAGAACAGACTTTGAATGCACAAGTGTAGTTTGTGAAGCAAGAACATTTTGTGACCTCTGGGACATATTGATTCCGGGGTAGCAACGGGCAGAGATCTGAGAATGTGTTGAATCAAGATCACCTACAAGTCGTCATTGAAGGGATTCGTGGGTATCTGTCTAGATCTTGGACTGGGAATGTGACACACATGAGACTGTCACTGATCCTATGATAAACAATGCCAGTTCTGATATATCCAAATCACATCCCAACTCAATATCATCTTGGAACATTTGATAGACAGTTGATACCATGGAAACAGGAAACTGTCTTTTTCCAGTGCTGTCAAATTCAGCTTCGACTTACAGTGTATATAAAGGATGTGTCACATTCGAGAGACCTACACGAATACTTTGAGTTGTGAAATTTCCATATGATCACTGGTGATAACATGAAAACCGTGGATAGTTTCCACGTAATCAGTGGTGAAAACAGAACTGTGGATAGTTTCCTCAGGATCAGTACTGACAACATGAGAACCATGGATGGTTTCCACATGATCTGTACTGATAACATGAGAACCATGGACAGTTTCTACATGATCTGTACTGATAACATGAGAACTGTGGACAGTTTCCACAGGATCAGTACTGATAACATGAGATCCATGGACAGTTGTCACAGGATCAGTTCTGATAACATGAGAACCATGGACAGTTTCCACAGGATCAGTACTGATAACATGAGATCCATGGACAGTTGTCACAGGATCAGTGCTGATAACATGAGATCCATGGACAGTTGTCACAGGATTAGTGCTGATAACATGAGAACTGTGGACAGTTTCCACAGGATCAGTACTGATAACATGAGAACCATGGATGGTTTCCACATGATCTGTACTGATAACATGAGAACTGTGGACAGTTTCCACAGGATCAGTACTGATAACATAAGCACTGTGGACAGTTTCCACAGGATCAGTGCTGATAACATGAGAACTGTGGACAGTTTCCACAGGATCAGTGCTGATAACATGAGAACTGTGGACAGTTTCCACAGGATCAGTGCTGATAACACGAGAGCTGTGGATAGTTTCCTTGACATGATCAGAGGTGACAATGACGGGCAGCTTACATGTGACCGGCAGCGAAGACATCAGCTACCCACTACTTAATGTACTACATGTAATATATTAATCAGAGTTATGTTCCCTGGTGACAGGATCCACTGATTGCTGGTAGTTTGATTTTCATGAAGATGAAACTCTAGTTATTCTTCCTGCATAGTGGGGAATACACCATCAACTTCATGGTCATTTTCAGGGATGTGAGAATATCTGATTTATCTATGCCACAAGTCCCCCCAACCCACACACCCCATATTCCAATACCAATATTGAAGGTCAGTTCCAGGCCTGTCTGACGTATGCTTCTGGTATACTCCATGTGGTGATTTTAAGATGTGTTATTGTCAAAAATTGTGCAATACATTTACAATAAACTGATTATTTAATCCCAGTGACAACACACTGTTATACGTTAAGGAAATGAAATGGCCCAGTTCTGTGTATGAGATGATATATGATATGTTTTCATAATAAATATATTTTATATCTACATGTTTGAGGCCAGATTTTTGTAAACATGGCAATACATTTGTTAATGAGTGTGACTGTACAAATGTTTGTAGATATAATGGGCAGGATTGATTGATTTTGTGTTGTTTACCAAAGTGCCCAGTGGTGTTCTAACATTCATTTCATCAACTTGCCTGTTGACTGATGGCATCGATATCCTAAAGACTAAATATTCACTAACAAACTACACTTTTGTTTTATTGACATTCACCAGCCTGTCAATGAGTTCTTGCAGTTCTTGTTGATCTGTTGCAGGAATTGCCAACTAATATGTTTATAGAAAGGGTAGGGACATGTTTTGGATTGCTGTGATCTTGGTTTAGTGTACATGGCGTCAATAAAACAAAATATACTGAAGAAAAAATGTATGGATCATGAATGTTCATTTATTTTGATGTATAATTGATATTGTCTGTTGATTGTACCTAGCAACATGTAACACACTTTGGACCAAGTAGACAGTTGCAAGAAATGTCTGCATGTCAGTCAATGCAATGTTTTGTCATGAATTCTTCGTGTTCCAGAACTGCGTGCATGTTGTTGATTGTGATTACTAGTAAACAACAACATAACAGATAAGCCATCTGCTGACTCTGTCAAATTGTAAAGTGACGTGACTCACATGTACCATGACACTTATCTTTGACATTGATTTTATTGTCAAATGAAAATTTTACTATGATGTTCAAAGTGGCATGGTATTTGTTTCTTCTAGTGTATCTCTGAAAAAACTGCAGATTGTATTGCCAGTAGCACCTTGAAAGAGGGCGTCTTTTCCCATCCCTCTCTATGAATGTTGTATTCATAGGCCAAGAATGTTTTTATGCCACATTGTATTTGTACAAGTTTCATAATGTGAGTCATAAATATATTATGATACCATTTTTACTTCAGGTGCTTTGTTTAATAAGTTTGAGTACTTCTTAAACACTATGTATTTATCTCATTTAGCCAGTACAGAACACCATTTTGTGACTTGTGACACTGATACTGACTGGAGATATGAGACAGGGTTATAGGGGTCATGGGATGATTCTGATTGGGCTAGAGTGCAAGGGTCATAAAGGTTAGGTTGCGAGGGTATCCTCACATCATTGGAAGGTCAGGGGTCATGAGGGTTTTGTTGAAGGTCATGGGTTCTTTGCATGTGTTATTTGCAGATGATCCATTTAGGTTTTTGGGTAAGTTCACTTTATATGTAGTGTTTCCAGGATGAAATTGTTACTTTGAAAACCCATCATTCTTGTAAAAGATGACAAGGATTACATGGTCAGACTTAGTGAGTTGGTTGCTGACAGGTCTGTTGTCTAGTCCATACATTATTCTTTACTGTCCTTTGTCTTGTAGCTGGATTATTGCAGAGTATGGCTTTTAACAACAAAATAATTCACTGACATTAGCAAAATTTAGAACTGTTGAAGAAGGAATGCGCTTACCCCACCAGATTGTATTGCCATGGAAAGTCATAGTTAACTGATCTGATGTTTTTGAACGGCCAAGGCTTTGGCTGCCAAGCTGTGGTCTTTACATGAGCCAGGCTGTCAAAACTTGTACTTCTCCTAGTCTGTCAGTCCTGCCACCAAGGGTCAGGGTCATTTCTGAAGGGACAAGATCATTGATTGTGAGAAAGGACAAGAAATAATAAAGGTCTTTGAAAGGTATTCGGTACACTGACGTATGTCGGCATATCAATTCTGTGTCAGCAGGAGTCATTTTGTACTTTAGATTTGTCCTGTGTAGAAACTTTTTGTGTCACAGTATTTTCAGACTCAGGTGCAACTATGCTTGTCGTAAGAGGCGACTAACGGGATCAGGTGGTTAGGCTCGCTGACTTGGTTGACACATGTCATTGGTTTCCAGTTGCGCAGATCAATGCTGATGTTGTTGATCACTGGATTGTCTGGTCCAGACTCGATTATTTACAGACTGCCATCATATAGCTGGAATATTGCTGAGTGCGGTGTAAAACTAAACTAGGTGACCAAAGTCATGGATGTAAGCATGAACAAGAACAGACTGGCTTCTCTTGGGAGTCCAGTGTTTTAGAGATATTATTACAATAATATTCTGTCCACTGACATGATCACAGACTAACTTACTGTGCCCCTGCTCCACATTGTAACTTAGGCGGTTCGCAGTGCAGTGAGCTGGCTACATGTAGAGACCAGTGTTTGAAATGATTGCCAGTCTGGAGGCTGGTTGTTATTGTATTATACTTACACCACTGTGTCTTTTCATAAATAACACTAATGTCAATCTTTTAGTTTTTGCAAAAGCTGTAAATTTGACTGTTTCACCATTTAGCCTTGTGCAGATCTCCACATACAAGGTATGGTAAGGGTAATTCCAGCCATATAACACTCTTCTCAGAAATCTTGTCACTTCAAGATGGACAGCATGGCACGGTCATGATACAACCAGATGATGCCATGGCTAGATGATGACTGGCTAGAACACAGCATGGCAAGGTGACAACATGACAAGATGGTGCCATGACTAGATGATGATTGGTTAAAACACAACATGGCAAGGTGATGACATGACTAGATGATGACTGGCTAGGACATAGCATGGCAAGGTGACGACAAGACTAGATGATGCCATGGCTAGATAACAATTTGGTAGAACAGCAAGGCAAGGTGATGACATGACCAGATGATGCCATGGCTAGGTGACAATTGGCAAGAACACAGTATGGCAAGGTGATAACATGACCAGATGATGCCATGGCTAGATAACAATTTGGTAGAACAGCAAGGCAAGGTGATGACATGACCAGATGATGCCATGGCTAGGTGACAATTGGCAAGAACACACTATGGCAAGGTGATGATGTGACCACATGATACAATGGCTAGGTGCTGATTGGCTACAACATTGCATGGCAAGGTGACAACTTTAACACATGATGCCATGGCTAGATAACTATTTGCTGGAACACAGCATGGCAAGGTGATGACACAACCAGATGACGATATGACTAGATGACGATTGGCTAGAACACAGCATGGCAAGGTGATGACATGACCAAATGATTCCATGGCTAGAATACAGCAAGGCAAGGATGACTTGACCAGATGATGCCATGGCCGATGACTGGCCGAGATATTGACGCAGGATTAAATGGTGACACGACCAAATGGCTAATGGAATGATACATTAAATGGCAACATGACTAGATGACCCCATTGTCTGGTGACATGACTCTGTGATGTAAGGTGATGACATCAGTGAATGATGGCACACCCAGGTGACATTATAGTTAAACTGAATGGTATTACAGTTATGTAATGGCATCTTTATGGGTATTCAGATAACCACAGTGGAACATACCAGCACTGACAGAGTGCAGACTGGGCTAGTCTCATTATCAGGAAAATCCTTGATGTACATATACATCAGTAAAACGACTAGCTCCTATGAAGTTGACTCAACAATAATAATTTTTGGTACAAGTACCTTTCATAATGCTTTATGTTGATAATGTCCGTCAGCTGAATATGTTTTACTTGATAATGTATGTTGTTTAATGTCTGTTACCTCATAATACCAGTATCATAATAATGTTCATGTCTTTATACTGGTCTTTCACTTGATAACCACTTTGTCTGACTCGAGAATCTGTGTCCATAATATCGATAATATCTGTATCATGTTTCACAAGTTGTGTACGAATCTTCTCTCTATTACATCAGGCAATGTAGTGATTGTACATTTGAAAGGAGAGTTTCTGCTGTATTGCATTTCGTTGACATAAATCCAGAAAGTGATAAAACAACAAATGTAACTAGCTATACTTGTTTTGGAATCTAGCTGGGAGAGCCAGCTACCTGTCTTAATCTTCATTATAATGGCTGAATGCCAGCAATTATTAGCTCAAGTTTACTTTTCTGACATCTTTAATATCACATGGGATGTGTTTCCTAACGAGATGAATGATCTATGGGTCTCGAGCATCTACTTGCAAAATCCAAACCCTGGAAACATCCATTTAGAAATTGTTCTTCACCAGTTATAAGAGGCAGTTTTAAAGGAACAAAGGCATATCGTCATATCTCAATTGAATTGATCAATGCTCATGCTGTCAATCACTAAATTGTATTTTTTTACAGACCTCAGTCATACAGTTGTACTATTGCTGAGTTAAACATCAGACAAAACACTGTAAATTCAAATTTCATGTTAAGCATGTCATCCACAGCTCTTTCAGAACGTTTTGAATCTGTCCAGATGTACACTTACCAGCACTTTTAGTTGAAAGTAATGATGTACCAGAGTCACTGAAAACAATGCCAAGTAATCTAACAATATTAAATATCATAAATGAGTCACTTATTGCACTTAGTTGTATTGTTTTGTAAAAGGTAGTGTTGTGCAATTGCTGTCGATTCATAGGAAGAGTGATATGTTCAGTATGTATTGTCCTTGCAGAGGAAGAATGATGTGTTCTGTATGTGTTCTCTATGTTGAGGAAGAGTGATGTGTTCTGTAGGTATTGTCTATGCACAGGAACAATGATGTTCTCTGTGGTCCATGCAGAGGAACAATGATGTGTTCTGTATGTGTTCTCCATGTAGAGGAAGTGTGATGTGTTCTGTATGTGTTGTCCATGCAGAGGAACAATGATGTTCTGCTTGTGTTGTCCATGTAGAGGAACAATGATGAGTTCTGTATGTGTGGTCCATAGGGAGAGCAACAATGATGTGTTCTGTATGTGTGGTCCATGCAGAGGAAGAATGATGTGTTCTCCATGTAGAGGATGAATGATGTGTTCTGTAGATGTGGTCCATTCAGAGGAAGAATGATGTTCTGCTTGTGTTCTCCATGCAGAAGAATAGTGATGTGTTCTGTATGTGTGGTCCATGCAGAGGAAGAATGATGTGTTTTGTATGTGTTTTCCGTTTAGAGGAAGAATGATGTGTTTTGTATGTGTGGTCCATTCAGAGGAAAAGTTATGTATTATGTGTTGTCCATGAAGGGGAAACATGCGGTATGTCTTTTTCCTCGAAAAGAAAGTGCATTGTGCCCTTTATCTGCTTGATTGCAGTGTTTGTCTCTTGCTCACACTACCTACAATGAAACTTATTTCTACAATAAACTGATTAAATGAATATCTTGTTCTTCAATTTCGAGTGTCCCTCACTGTGATATTGCTGGAATATTGCTCAAAGTGGTGTGAAACAAAACTCACTCATTCAGCATCAACCACCAGGTACTAGTTTTACCCATCTGAGAAGTCAAACAGGACCTTCAGCATGAGAAACCGCTGTAACCAGCAGGTAACCTCACCAGACCTTACAGCAAGAGACACCAGAATCTGATACAACAGATTCACTCTTGCACAGCACATGAAACCAGACCATGGCCCACTTCTGTAAGGACTTTCTGTAAGGACAACTCACAAACTAAACTGAAACATAACAGCAACAACGATGTTACGACACAAAGTGCAAGCACACTTAAACGATCCACAAAATTAGACTCCCCCAGGTCACACAGACATGCATTTGATAAGTGTTTACATTCATACCCAGCACTGTTACTTGATGAGATAATGATTTAAGTATAAGCCATGGGACCCTTTGACACCTTCGCTCGCTTATCTCCCAGTCATGATCGTGTTACTGAAGGTAAGACTACCCAGATCAATGAGTCCGCCAAGACAGGATGAGATGATAGCTCCATCTCCTTGTGTCAAGGACACAACAGTAACAGAAGCATATTGATATCTTCGGTAATCTGTCTTTATCTAGTATCAACAAGTGAAGTTCATTTCTGGTGTCCCCTGCTGTGATATTGCTGGAATATTGCTAAAAGTGACCTTAAACCATACTCACTGACTGATGTGGAGTTTAGGCTGAATTGGACAGTTTTTTAAAAGTTCATCCAGTGAAAAGACATGTGTTTTGATAAAGTATGTATGACATGTAATACACAAGATTACAACCCCCCGACCTAACATGATTATTTTGCAAAAAATATATCATCAAAAATGTTTTTCAGGGGATTTTCATGAATAGGATGAGCTAAATTCTACCAGTATTATCATTGCATGTCATTATTTTCTTCCCATTACTCTACACAAAATATTTGTATTGTTTCCCTTCCCATTACTCTACATAAAATATTTGCATTGAAAAACGAACGCTGGAAAATGAACATGGAGAAACTGTAGAACACACACTTTCATTCTGAAGAACAAACTCATTGCTGTCATCTTTGATACATATTATGTTACTAGGAAACACAAGAAACTGTTTGAGGGGTTCATGTCTTCAGATGACATAGTCGTAGTTAAAGAAACGGAATTCTTTGAGTACTGGTTATAGATTTCTTTATAAGGCCAGATCAATTTTATTGCTCAGAAAATCTTAAGGCAAGATAGAAAAAATCTTTCAAAGTCAAAGAAAACTTGGTTTTAAATATTAAGAGTATTTTTCTTCTGACAATTTTTAAAGTGTATTTGGGGCAAAAGACAATTAAAACAAGAGTCATCAGGAGATGACATATCCCCCTGGCCCCCACATATTTGAAAGGACAAATCATCAGACAGTTACTTATTGTGTTTTTAGACCAAGTCTGAATTGTTTCTATGGAATTCATGAAAAATATAAATGCCATAAATCAGAAAAAGTCACCATTTCAAGATCTGTCTCGTATATCTGCCAAGACCTTTTGAAAGATATGAAATGGTTTTCGAGCTGTGCTCCAGAAACCAAGTCAGCAACATGTTCATGGAACTGAGAAAATAATACATTAAAAAAACAAAACAAAGGAAATAGCAAAAGGCACCACTTTGGGGTCTGCCACAGATATCTACCAAGTTTTACTGACAGATATTTAGAAGTTTGAGAGTTCTGCTCTGGAAACGAAACACACATCTCACTTTTGAGACTAAGTACAAAATGCTTCTATGGAAACCGAGAAACTAAGACATCACAAAAGCCTGTAAGTAGCAAAAGGCACCACGTTAGGTTCCGATTGATATACCTACCAAGTTCTGCAGAAAAATATTGAATGGTTTTTAAGTTCTGCTCTGGAAACGAAGCACATCCCTCCATTTTGAGACTAAGTCTTAACCGTTTCCATGGAAACTGAGAAAATAATACATCACAAAATCCTGTAAATACCAAAAGGCACCACTTTGGGGTCTGCCACATATATCTACCAAGTTACACTGACAGGTATTAAGAAGTTTTTGAGTTCTGCTCTGGAAACGAAACACACATCTCACTTTTGAGACAAAGTCTGAATCGTTTCCATGGAAACCAAGAAACTAAGAAATCACAAAAACATGTAACTAGCTAAAGGCACCACTGCAGCTTCTGATTGGTATATCTACCAAGTTTTGCAGCAAAATATTGAATGGATTTTGAGTTATGCTCTGGAAACGAAGCACATCCCTTCATTTTGAGACTAAGTCCGAAACATTTCCATGGAAACTGAGAAAATGATAAATCACAAAAACCTGTAAATACCAAAAGGCACCACTTTAGGGCCTGTGACATATATCTAACAAGTTTTGCAGAAAAATATTGAATGTTTTTTGAGTTCTGCTCCGGAAACAAAGCCTGCCTCACCATAAGACTAACACCAAAATGTTCCATGGAAAAAAAAAAAAAAAAAAAAAAAAAAGGCCAAAACTCTGTAAATAGCACAAGGCACAACTATAGGTTGAGATCATTATATCTATCAAGTTTGGTCTAAAAATATTGAACGGTTTCTCAGTTATGCTCCGGAAACAACAAAATGATTACGGGCGGACGGATGGATGGACAGATGAGGCGTCAACAATATCCCCCCGCATTACATGCCAGGGGGATAAAACTTTGTGTTCTTGTAAGCTTACACTTTTTATCACACATCTTCACATCATAAGTAATTTTGAGACTAAGTCCGAAACATTTCCATGGAAACCAAGAAAATTATACAACACAAAATCCTGTAAATACCAAAAGGCACCACTTTGGGGTCTGCCACATATATCTACCAAATTTTGCAGAAAAATTTTGAACGGTTTCTGAGTTATACTCCGGAAACGAAGCCTGCCTCACCATAAGACTAACACCAAAATGTTCCATGGTAAAACAAAACAAAAAAAAAAAAAGCCAAAACTCTGTAAATAGCACAAGGCACAACTATAGGTTGAGATCATTATATCTATCAAGTTTGGTCTAAAAATATTGAACGGTTTCTCAGTTATGCTCCGGAAACAACAAAATGATTACGGGCGGACGGATGGATGAACAGATGAGGCGTCGACAATATCCCCCCACATTACATGCCGGGGGGATAAAACTTTGTGTTCTTGTAAGCTTACACTTTTTATCACACATCTTCACATCATAAGTAATTTTGAGACTAAGTCCGAAACATTTCCATGGAAACTGAGAAAATGATAAATCACAAAAACCTGTAAATACCAAAAGGCACCACTTTAGGGCCTGTGACATATATCTAACAAGTTTTGCAGAAAAATATTGAATGTTTTTTGAGTTCTGCTCCGGAAACAAAGCCTGCCTCACCATAAGACTAACACCAAAATGTTCCATGGAAAAAAATTAAAAAAAAAAAAAAAAAGGCCAAAACTCTGTAAATAGCACAAGGCACAACTATAGGTTGAGATCATTATATCTATCAAGTTTGGTCTAAAAATATTGAACGGTTTCTCAGTTATGCTCCGGAAACAACAAAATGATTACGGGCGGACGGATGGATGAACAGATGAGGCGTCGACAATATCCCCCCACATTACATGCCGGGGGGATAAAACTTTGTGTTCTTGTAAGCTTACATTTTTTATCACACATCTTCACATCATAAGTAATATTCAATCAACAGCTGGGCTCAGGCAAATCATGTTGCAAGCTAATGAAATTCAGTGCAGATTACAAAAAGTGTTCATTGTACACATCCTAGTAATGTTTTCAAGTGATTTCTAAACATTCAGGGTTTTTCTGATTAATCACATGGACAGCAGAACATTGAACTCATAAAAGACAGCTTTATCTTCATGAATATTGGTAAATTGTGACAATTCACCATTGTCATCCTGTCTTATTCACGGAAGATGTGACCACTCTTTCAGAATGGCCACATTCAGGCTTCGCATGGGCATAATTCTTCCTGCACTGTAATGTCATGACCTTCAACCAGTGCAGATAACAAAAAGTGTTCATTGTACATATCCTAGTAATGACTACACGATGCCAATTAGAAAGTGGTCAAATGCAACATAAGTCATATTTGGGATTTCACTTTCTCAGAAAAGTACAAATTCTAGTACCTTTTGGTTGAGTTCCATCTGGAATTCAAACCCGCAGCCTCAGAGTCAAGCGCCTAATCGCCAGCACACAAAGTCAGCCACCTACCCTGCTCAGACACTGCGACTTCCACTCTACAAAACGTAGAGGATATTCCATTTGGGCTGGCATTATTGGAGTGAGCAGCAATATTCCAGCTAGGTGGTGGCAGCATGTAAATACCTGAGTCTGGATCAGACAATCCAGTGATCAACAGCATGAGTATCAATCTTCCCCATTGGGAACCGATGACCTGTCAACCAAGTCAGCGACCCTGACCACCCATTCCCGTTATTTGCCTCTTATGACAAGCATAATCGCCTTTTGTGGCAAGCATAGGTTGCCATAGGCCTATTCTACCCCGAAACCTTCACAGGTCACATGATATTGGAACCAAGTTGCACAATTTTATGTGGATTTCGAAGATGATTATTTCATGTTTTGAATTTCATTGAAACATGAAAGTTTCATTCAAATGTGAACATATTCTAGGTTAAATTAATTTAAATTTTCAGAGAGATGAGCCGGCATGTTGCAGTAAGTTTTGTGAGTGAAATTTGCCTTAATATTGTTTCAAATAGAATTAATGGTGGGGTTTGGGTGGGGGTGGTTGACATGAAGTGTCAAGTATGGAACAACTAAAACAAGACAGAGCACTGTCTCGGTTGTTCTAGCAGTTTTTGATAGCAAGATCAAACAAGTATGACAACTCCCACACATAACTTTCCATCAGAGCAACTGTGTTATTAAAGTATGTTGAAGGGAGGCCTCTAAAAATGGCGATGAGTAGTTAACAGAATAGACAAACGATTCTTAACTGGCAAGACGGATTGAAAATACAAGCCCAACTTCCACATATTGTCTCATAATTGATGGACCATCACATTACTGCAAGACATTGCTGGTTTCAAGAGCAACAGCAATTGACCAACTGTTGATAACAAGTGTTATATTGTGAATCAGGTTTACTCTGCAATTCACTGACAGGTGCAGCAGAGTGTGGCATAGATGGATTGAGTGTTTTAAATGTCATTAATGTTAGAACAGTTGTTTTGGGCATGGTTCAGGAGCGGTGTACAGAGAGACACTGCGGCAGGCGGAACGCTTTTACATGTTATTCCATGACAGCATCCTGGAAACACACATGGTGCCATTTATCAGCTAACAAATACCATAGCCTGCACCAAGCCAAGACTTGACAACCACGACTTGACAACGTGGATATAACACGTCAACAACCATGACTACTAGGAATTTGCCACAACTCATCAAGAAGACTGACTGATTGACTGTTGTTTAATACCCCACTCAGCCTTAATGCCACTACATGGCAGCAGTCTGTAAATAATAGAATCTGGAACAGACTTCTATATTGTGATCCAGTTTCACACACCATGTACAACATGGCCCAATCTTACACACCATGTACAGAGTGATCCAGTTTCACACTCCACCTACAAGGTGATCACGTTTTTCACACCATGTACAAAGTGATCCAGTTTCACACATGTACAAGGTGATCCAGTCTTACACACCATGTACAAGGTGATCCAGGTTTACACTTTATATATGTATATATACAATGTGATCCAGTTTCACAAACCATGTACAAGGTGATGTAGTCTTACACACCATGTACAAGGTGATGCAGTCTTACACACCATGTACAAGGTGATGCATTCTTACACACCATGTACAAGGTGATGCAGTCTTACACACCATGCACAAGGTGATGCTGTCTTACACACCATGTACAAGGTGATCCAGTCTTACACACCATGTACAAGGTGATGCAGTCTTACACAATACGTACAAGGTGATGCTGTCTTACACACCATGTACAAGGTGATGCAGTCTTACAAACCATGTACAAGGTGATGCAGTCTTACAAACCATGTACAAGGTGATGCTGTCTTACAAACCATGTACAAGGTGATCCAGTCTTACACACCACACAAAGAGTGATCCAGTCTTACACACCACGTACAAGGTGATTCAGTCTTACACACCATGTACAAGGTGATTCAGTCTTAAAAACCATATACAAGGTGATCCAGGTTTACACTTTAAATATGTATATATACAATGTGATCCAATTTCACACACCATGTACAAGGTGATCCAGGTTTACACTTTAAATATGTATATATACAATGTGAACCAGTTTCACACACCATGTATAAGGTGATGCAGTCTTACACAATACGTACAAGGTGATCAAGTTTTACACATTATGTACAAGGTGATCCAGTTTTACACTCTATATATAAACCTAAAGTGTGCTTCTCAACATATATTAGGTCATCTCTTGTTTTCCCAGAATAAGAGGTTTTTGTTTTGGAAGGTCGGGTTTTACTTTTCGCTAGAAAGACCTCTTCCCAGGTTTTACTTTTCCTAACTTTATATGAACATCAACATTCAAATGATACATGAATACTTGAAATCAACTGAAAAATATTGATCAAGATCAAACTGGCAATACAATGTTTTCCGACAGGGGATTGGAACCACAATCTCTCATCCGTAGGCAGACGTTCTACCGCAAGGGAAATCCCTCTCCCTCTGGTTTTAGATTGTCTGCCAAAACAAACCCAACTCTGACACATTATACTGACTCCGAGCCAACCAATCCTTGTCTTACCCATTAATGCAAATACCATATTTTAATGTCTTTTGGTACAACACGGCTGTGAACCGAAACAATCACCTTCTGCACTCCAGACCGACAATCTAACCACTACACCACAGAGGTGGTACAAAGAACAATAACACAAACAAGCTGATTGATTATTTATATACAAGATGAGACACAAAAACACTGTCACTTCAGCGATTCCAACTACATATAGGATAGACCACAAGGGCCCCGTGTTTAATTGTTGAAATGCTGACTTAAACCCCGAGGGACAAAGAATCTCAAAATGATATTGTCAGTAGTGGGAGGCTCCAGCTCACATTGGTGGTTGGCAATACAGCAGCTCCTCCACACCACTCTCCACATTCACAATGGTGATGGCTTTCTGGTGATGTTGCCATCTTCTTGGTGACCAAGTTCTTGTCATGTGGCCACCTCCATCTTGATGACCGGCTTCTCCTCATGGTCGTCTCTCTTCATAATGTCATCTTTGAACTGCTGAATCAACTCCTTGCTTTGTTTCAGTCTCTCGTTCAATTCAGAGATCTCATACCGAATCTTGTTCTTAGCTGACAGAATGTTTGTCAGAGTCCTCTCTTTTTTCTCATCAACTGAAGCAAATATTGCAACATTCCATATTGTCAAAAATGTCAATATAAAAAGGATCATTTCACAAAATGTCACATCAACAAACACAGAAATACATAACAGTCTTCTCTGGCTTTCTTCTTATTTTTATCCAGATACAAAAAAAACCACAACATAAGATCATTATGTACACTGATGATCTTCCAGTGAGAAAACTGCATATTTTCATCAAATAGGAATCAAGGAATAGTTGAAAATATGTTTCCAATAACTGAAGCCTACTTACAGTCCGTCTCGTGTTTGTATGTCCCAACTGGCATCAGACGAACATTGTTCAGGAGCTGCTGTGTCATGGCTGTCGGATCATTGAATACCTGAAAATATCATGTTGCTGTGTTTGAGTGACGGCAACGTGTGCGAAATTCTGATATCACCTTAGATTATAGCAGGAATGCCAGCAATCAAGGATGTCAAACTTATGAGACGCGAGTGAGTGAGTGAGTGAGTGAGTGAGTGAGTGAGTGAGTGAGTGAGTGAGTGAGTGAGTGAGTGAGTGAGTGAGTGAGTGAGTGAGTGGTTTATGTGACTTTCAGCAATATCTCAGCACATTCATGGCAGGACTTTAGTGGAGACCTACAGTGCCTGAATGTGTTTAGTTATTACCACCAAGCTACCACACTGCCCCAAAGACCTACAAGCACCAGCCTGTATGGTAGAGACAAACCAAGCACTAGCATTACAATTACGATCAATCTGGTGATAAGCCAAACATCAGCGGATCTGAAACACAACAAAGGTATGCAACTCTGCACACCCTTTGACACTCTGTTTTCATGCCATGCTACATTAGGTTTGAAAAAAAAAACAGTCAAGGATCATCTTCATCTCTGTTACTCAGAAATACCTATCAAATCAGACATCAAATCTGTGTGAATCTCACCAGCTCATCGTAGAACTCTGCCACCAAGGACTTCTTGCCCAGCATAATGTCAGTCTCACTCTGGAACAGCTTTAGCAGGTGGTACACAGTCACCTGCAACACAAATACAGCTTCAACTTGTGGTATATAGTCGCCAACCACATATATAGATTCAGCAAGGGGTACACAGTCACCTGCAACACAAATACAGCTTCAGCTTGTGAGTATACAGTCACCAACCACGTATATATATTCAGTAGGTAGTACGATACTGGAACAGGGTGATTCTCAAGTTCAAATGACCATCGTTACTCACCGGCCGTTCGTTGGGATCGTTGAAGTAGATCTTAATGACCACCTCAAACTCGCCCCACCCAGTCTCAGTCACTTCATAGGGAGGCTTCATCACCACTGGCAACACAAAACATGAAATCAGTCACCTGTTTTAGTATACAAATCTAGTGCGATAGAAATTTCCAAAGTATTTCAATTCATGACAAGCCGGTCTAAACAGAGTGATACAAAACATGCACTAGAGCAACATATGATTCAGAACTACAGCATAATACTTTTGTCGACATGCAATGAATGCATGTCCCCAGAGTCTCTGAATAAACCCTTTTCTGGCCACAGAACAAACATTAACACCTGCATGCTTTATCTACCATACTTCATCACCTTGTTATGTATAATTCAGGGGGCACAATCTGGGACTTAACTAAATATATTCTACACACCTGATATACATGTATAGGACCAAGGTGCAACCTGGTTTTGTCTGGTGCAGCTAGCTTTCCATTTCAATCTAGAGCAAGTTAAATCAGTTTCTTTAAATCAACCCTCTCTGTTTCATTGCTGAATTTGGATACAAGTCAACAGTGGAGCAAGAGTGCAATAAGAGCAGTGATTTTATGTCCGCTTCAGACACCTGACTCACCCACCTCTATTCTGGTTGGGGTAACTCTCATGAAGCTTGAAGTGCACCTTCTTCACATAAACTGACATGTCCTGTCGAGGAAAGGGGAACAATTATGATATTGATCATCAGTCTGAAAACAAGCAGCTATCAACTAACAATGTGAACATGATTCTTCAGGCTTAACCCACTTTCAACTGGTGTCATGCAGTCTTCAAATGAAGATTACAGCTGCTAAACAGCAAAGTCAGGCATAATCATGCATGATAGGGTTTCTCTAAGCCTGTTGTACCAAGCCTAAGCGGCAATAGTTTTAAAATACCTGAAATCTCTCTCTGAAATGTTGCAATGTTCGTGTTTGTGATACCATTGTCTGGTTCCGATACATCACTGTAATGTTGTATACCATTCCAAAACAGGTAGACCAATTCTGCGAGTTTTATGCAGAGCTTGTGCAAAAAGAAGAAAAGCCAGGTGTACGCAAGGCATGTGCATTAATGCTGACAAAGTTATTGATTCATTAACATGTTGTTTGCTCCCTCCCTCCCATCTCACACACCTGGCTGTTCATTGCACTCCTCTCTCATACCAAATAGTGAACTGTAAATATTTTAATGACTGTTACAGAACCTTTTTGTTTCCAAGACATAAATTCAGCAAAAATCTTACAGACTTGGTCTGATGTTGTTATTGCGATCGGCATTCCATTGAGTATTTTATGTTTATCAGTTTTCATGTTAGACTGCAATTCATTGGTCCACTTTTGATCCAAATGGACTATAATTTCTCTTCATCACCTGTTTCTTCCGGCTTCATCACTTGCACTTTATCAGTCTTGTAAATACAATATCCATTACCTTTTTTAAATGGTATATACTGTAAATCACAAAATTTTTGCGTCATGATATTTTTGCGAGTGGCGACCAACAGATATTTTTACGTCATGATATTTTTGCGACTTGCCTTATTCTCAAAACATAGTTTAGTTTGACAGTTTCAAAGCCTACTTGCATCTGAAAGTTTTAACTGAAGTAAATCCAATCACATATTAAAGTTTGCCGATCATCTTGAACACCATTCAGTGGACTACTTCTGCATGTATACAATCAGTGATGTTTTCCTAAAAACAACACTTGCTGCATAGGCCAGATAATCTTAAAAATGTTTAAAGGGATTAAATTAAATGGAATGACTGTAATAAATTGGCACTGATTAAGGACCAGTTTAGTCAGTGTCGGCGAAGTTGTTGATCTCCAGATAAGTGTCATGAAACCTATCCTATGGTCTCGGCTTTTCAAACAGACTCTAAGGACATAGAATGTGTGTTGCGTGGTTGGCGCCTGTCTGGACAATCAGACGTACTGATTGAGTGAATTTTGTTCAGGTATCCATTGTTTGACATGTGACACATGAGTACTTAGTAATGCGAGTAATTAGTCATTCTTCGAGTTCTTGTCACTGCTTAACATATGTATTGTCTAGATCTATTGTTAATTATATGAAGTGGTGAATAATAAAGCAAAGATAGGACAGGTTGTTTGTTGTCACAACCCCTAGTGTACAGTACACAACCCTGTGCACTTAAAAGAACCCACGAATCCATTGGTATATGACCAGATGGTGGCCACATGAACACGTGCATACACCTAGTTGCAGGTACAGCAACGTGCAGTAAACTTGGACAAAGTGCTGTGAGTATGTGTCCCAGTCCACCCAGCTGTCAATTGGGTACCTCGTTAGGATGAGAGAGCCACAATAAACTTGGTGCGCCTAGTGGCAGCAAGAGTTGTATACTCCCCAGGTAGTTGAGATTGAAATACGATGTGCTGTTGAGATTGACATCCGGTGATCGAGGGAAAAATACCAGCGCCTTGAGCATTCACTAGTGCGTGGATATGTGCGCTATATAAATATCCAATCTATCTATCTATGATTATTCATTGCATTCTACCAGCAAATCGTGTCATGATATTTTTGCGAGCTCAAGTCATTCGCAGTTTTCGCAAAAATATCATGCTCGCAAAAATTCAGAAAATCTCACTTCGTTAAAACATGAACATCAACATAATCCGTGTATATCTATCATGCATACTGAGTTTTGTCTGATTGAAGTTCAAGCTTTGCCATTGTTTACTGAAGTCAGAAGCATTAAGAGAGGCAATAGCACAGCTCTTGTGGGAGAAATCTACACAGATTTACAGGCACTGCATGTAATACCATACTTGAGGAATTCAGTACTTTCACAAGGATATTTTCAAATCGGTCTGCACAACAATAACAAACACTGTACCTCATTCTTGTATGGTTTCACATACACAGTCCACTGGTGAGTGTGTCCATCTTCTTCGCGTTTTTTACCAAAGTAGCGGGCGATGTTCCCATAGACTATCGGTTTGACCAGGGTTACACCCTGCAGACAGAGTAAACGAGAAAGGTTGTCACACATTTCATTACGCAACGAGTCCAACACACAGAAACTCAAGGGGACCACTGTCTATTTGATGATCATGGTCGAAAAGAAGTAAACATGGTCTAGTGGTCCTAGTAAAGATTCATATGAGAGTGAGTGAGTTTAGTATTACGCCGCACTCAGCAATATTCCAGGTATGTGGCAGCGTAGCATAGGTGCCTTTTCTGGCAAGAATGGGTTGCTGAAAGCCTTTTCTACACCAGACCTTCATGGGTCTAATATGAATGATTTGAAGAACACACACTCACACCCTCTCACCCACACACACTATCATCATCATTTTCAACACTTATTACTACTAATACAAGGATGAGAGAAATGTGACAAAGTTCAAAGTCAAGTGAGTTTTATGCAACACTCTGCAATATTCCAGCTATATGGTAGCAACCTGTACCTAAACTAGTCTAGACCAAACAATCCAGTGATCAACAGCATGAGCATAGAAACACAGACATGAAGAACAAGTTATTTCTATCCAACCGTGACCTATTCTCGTTCAATACACTCCAAATGCAAAGGTATGATATACTATACACCTGTACCACTGTATCATGTTCCCAATGTGGGTGTCCCTATCATCATGATCATAACAAAAGTACATCACATGAAAGAAAAACATTACCCATAAAAGCACATCTGTCTCATCATGACTCGTGTCTCTTAGAACTTGCTGACTTTTTGTGCACACCAACATTCACAATACACAACAGGGCTCGAGAAAATTTTTCCACATGATGAGTATCTATATACTTATTTTTTCAGTATAAGAGTACGGGGAAAAGTACTGAATGGAATTTAATGATGTGTAAGTAATCTTGTGTTTTGTTTCATATATGCACCACAACATTGCTACTCTTGTGTAAAGATTTCAATAAACAACAAAACAATACATTTCCAGATAGATATGTCTTTAAATGATTCTAACACCATACATAATTGCTGCGGTGCATATCTACTACCTTTTTCTGATTTTTTTCCCTACCGTATGGCGCATATTTTTTATCCATACATACACTGATACGGCTCTTATTTGGAGTTCTGCACATGATACACACAAAGAGCAGGGTTAGAATTTCTAAGCATATCTGATGCATTCAGTTATCCATGTTTGTCATAAGAAACGAGTACCTCCTGATTTGGTTCATGCATGTCATTGTGTCCTGAGCTGATTCTTGCTCATGATGTCAATGGATAGTTTGCTCTTGACATTCTTACTTACAGCCTGCTGTCATATTTGGAGAGGTGGGGCAGCCTGGTGATTAAAGCATTCATCTGTCGTGCAGAAAACCAGGTTTGATTCCTAACATGGATATCATGAGTGAATTGTATGTACCCTATAGCCTAGCCAAAATCAGAAATGCATATTATTTCAGGTTTATTCAGCTTCGTAGCGTTTTGTTGATCAAACTGCATGCCATTCTGATATAATGACTGTATAAGATACATTTGATGGCATTAGATAAAAATGATGGGGAGTGGGAGGAACTAAAGTAACAAATATTTCGCAATGCACAACAGCACTCGAAATAAGTTAATATGAATGAGAATACAATATTGGTTATGGATGCATAATATATACTCATCTGGGATACTTACATGCTGATTTGGGTATTGGGTACGATTTTGTATTTTGTTTAGGGTACTTTTCTGTATTCAGAAACACACTTGGGTACACATCTGTACACAGCTTTTTGAGATAGGTGGGGTGGTTTTTTTTGTTTGCACACTAATGATGGGGGTGCACAACAAATTTTCAATGGTCATTTAAGACTTACAGAACAAAGAGGGTAGGAGTTGGGTGCACGCCTGCACACACACCCAACCCGCACTCAACCACCGACCCACCATTAACCTGTGCATAGAACATTACTTTCATTCAATATCCATAATCATTATGTTCACGTACAGCTACAAGATACGTATAGGTCATGGGTCAACAAAAATATCCACATAAAAACACAACAGATATTGGCGCCAACAGAGACCACACACCGATATCGTCTCTGGCGCCAACAACAGTCAGTTTGGAGGACTATAACGAAATTATGTTCATTTGTTCCACAGGCTGACTCACCTTTATTCTCCCTCCAGAATCTGGCCCAAAGTCAGCCATAGCACTCTTCGATATGACACGATAGTCAATGCCCTACAGACAAAATGGAAACATCTACTTCCTGACAATTACTGGTAAGGAATAAGATAATGGTTTGCCGATATCGCACAATGTCGACTGTTGACAAACTTACACTCTCGGAAGTCCCGCGATACATTGGTAGAGTTACCTCCCTTCTATATCGGACGAATCAAATATTGTTTTCGGAGAGGATTCCGGAATATCCTGTGCCGTTTTACTGAATTAATACATGCACGTTTTGAGAGCTTCAACAGGAACTGCAAATCATACATATATTACTATCTTATTATATAAAAAGATTTAAATGAAAAATCAACAAAATACCCCAAACCAAACTATCTGAAAACAGAGACCATATAATAGATATTATATGGTCTCTGCTGAAAACAATAACTCAAAATGACCATAAAAGATGTAAGTGAAACGTCCCCGTGAAACATAAATATGTTTTCAGTCGTGAATATAAATGCTTTGTGATGATTATTGATTGTGAATGATAATTACTCCTGCCGCATCAGCGACAAAACCAACGACCAAGCACTCTGAAACACCCGTCAAAACACCAAGCCACGTGCACGTGACACATGTCGAAGCGAAATTCACGAGCTGCGCGTGATGCAATAAATAGAAAAGAATAAAGGGTCATACTCAGGAACTGAGTTACAGTATGAGTGAGTGAGTTTAGTTATACGCCGCACTCAGCAATATCCCCGCTATATATAGTGGCGGTCTGTAAATACTCGAGTCTGGACCAGACAACCAGTGGTCAAGATCATGAGCATCGATCTGCGCATATTGGGAACCAGTGGCATGTGCCAACCAAGTCAGCAAGCCTGACCACCCGATCCCGTTAGTCGTCTCTTACGACAAGCATAGTCGCCTTTTATAGCAAGCATGGGTTGCTGAAGGCCTATTCTATCCCGGGACCTTCACGGGTCTACAGTGTGAGTAAAGGTTAAAGCCACATGGGCAATATTTCAGCCGTATCGCGACTGAAATAAGCCATCTAGGGAATTGTTTGAATTCCCTTTCTTCGGCAATTATACTGACTAAATGCTATTAAATTTTGAAAACTGTAACTCAACTTGGCAAATCGGACTTTACAAAACGCAACGAACCTTATCATTGTCCCTCACCCTCTTTGGACGCCATCATTTTCCCCTACCTCCCTTAGCTGAACCCGTCCTGAAACCTATTATTTCCCCTCTACATCACCAAGCAAGTCCTGCCCAGGACGATGTCATCACTGGTAAGGAACTTGGTTACAATGAGAGTCGAGCGATTTATGTGACAGAAATCGACAGAAGTTTTGCGATATTTTGTGATTTTACTATCAGTAAGGGACGGGTAAGGTAGTAATCGGTCTGTACAAATCAATAGTACAAGGGAGCTGAATTAAATTTTACTAACATCAGGTTCAAATCCGATTCACTGACCATATTTGACGCATAATACTCGGCAGCTTTAATTTGGGACTGGGAATTATCTGTGACAATGAATTTTCCGTGAATTAGATTTTCTACATCAGTGTCGTAATCACAGAGTTTCTGAGACATTTGATCAGTTCATCGAAACAGATACAGCAGCACATGCTTTATGATGAAAGAGGAAAACCCCTCACTGGAACACGCCGTATCACTTTCATACATAGGATCATTTGTTACAATAAAACGATTACTTATCAAAGACTCTGACGTATCGCAAAGTTTCAGTCGCAAAAATCACAAAGACTCCACGGTATTATTGCCCTTCTCACGACCAGACTTTCCCCTGAACACGACCAGTCGTGGACTAGTATCACTGTCCCTCTATATCCACTATCAGCACCCGTCGTACCATGACTGAAGGATCGAGGGTGTGCTAAAAGACATTGCTGTCACATATTTGGTTTTAGGAATCTTGGTGCATAGGGTTTTGTTAGTTGACGCACTGCTTGTCCCTTTTTTGCGCTTCATATGTCAGTCAATCAGTTATCTAAAGGTACCCTCTACAACCAGACAGAACTGGGCATCTATTCCTTCAGGAAAACCACCCAGTTCAAACTGAGGTATTGCGAAGTTCCCTCTTTGAAGAACCCCCTGACAGCAAACCCTACTCTAAAATGGCACAAACTCTGAGAAAATGAGAGCAAATGACATGCATGTCAGTGGCCTGGTTGTTTCTGAGGTTATGTCACCGCTGTCTCATGCATCCTTAAAATCCAAATTTCTGAGGAATTTGATCAGACTAGACCTCTCGTATTAGAAGGATATTTATTGATCAATGTGTAAACAACAAAAATGGTACCTGGTGTCTGAAAGCACTCCCTGGAGCCAGATTGTTCACCAACGAGACTTCGTGAGTTAAATGTACTAAATTTAGTGGCAAACGTGCCTTTGCGAGCCGTGACAAGTGCCCTCGAGGTTATAAATTCGGTTTAATTTAGTTGCAAACGTGGTGTTCCATGCAAACACCTTTGTGAGCCTTTGTGAGCCGTGGCAAGTGCCCTCGAGGTTATAAATTCGGCTTAAAAATTGGCTTGCTATTGAACAAGTCTGGTGTAACTCTGGGTGACCTCGTGACATCATTGTTGAGATTCATTCCTGGAAGTGTGAAAGTCTGTACTTCGGCAGATATGGATTATGATTATGAAGAAGATTTTGTAAACTGTTGAACATTAGAGATATTGTCATTATGATTACAGTCATGTGACACCATTGTCTTATCATGGGCCGCCTCCGTGGTATAGCGGTTAGATCGTCCGTCCAGAGAACGTGAGGTCGCGGGTCGATCCCCGGCCGCGTCATGCCAGACTGGTCCTCGGCATCAATGGGTACAACAAGGACTGGTGGGCTCGACGTCAGTATAATGTGTCTGAGTTGGATATTCATGCTTAACTGCGGCATGGCATCTCAGTGAGCTGGCACTATGAAACCAGCTCAAGTCTGTGCAAGTACCAAAAGTCACACACACATATGCACGTTGTCACACTAGCGAAATATTCGTAAGTACGTTGAACACCATTTCACATCACCCCTACTTATCATGGCGTAACCATGTCCAGCCAAACATGTTGCATAAACAACGCTTGGATTTGTGCTCTGTGCCGTGCCCAAGCTTTCAATTTGTAAGGTTCTGAACAGAGCGCAAATCTCCCCCTTTTGAAATTCACCCACATTTCATCGACGTACTGTTTACAATTGAAAGGGTATAAAATAAGCATAGCCTCACAGAGAGGATAGTGATACAATCATTTGATATGGAATAAACACAGTATTTGAAGTGACTAAAAATGCTAGGTACACCCATGAGCATCGATCTGCGCTATTGGGGACTGATTACGTGTCAACCAAGTCAGCGAACCTGACCACCCGATCCCGCTAGTCGCCTCTTACGACAATTATAGTCGCCTTTTATGGCAACCATTGGTTGCTGAAGGCCTATTAGTCACTTTGTTCAATCTGGTTGGGGAATGGAGGCGAAGAACGTTCTGAATACCCCGAGTGGCACTTACAATGTTGGATAAAACATATTTCACGTGAGTAATAATTTTTAACATGCGGTAGGAAATCTGAGAGCACAACCAAGTGAGGAAATGGGTGAATACCTTTGATGGTTGTGTACCTTTTATTTTGACATGAAAAATATATTTCGAATCGAAGCGAGGAAAGTATGTTGCCAACCTTTACTCTCTTCGCTCGCATATGAGAAGAGATGTCACGAAAAGGTAAAAGGACCTGCAAATGAAAATGCAAGTGTATATAGTAAGATCCCTACCAATGAAAGCGTGCAATAACCTCCAGGATCGCTTCACCAGAGCGATGGAAACAGCTCGCCAGACCATCAGGACTTACATCAGACCAATTAGTGCCGATACAGCGCGTCGACGTTTGCGCGGAAGAAACCTCTGCAGTCGCAGATCATCTCGTGGTCCTGTACTCATCGCTCGTCACCACCAATACCAACTGCATCAGGCAACTCAACACCGAAATTGAACTTCTCGACAATGGAGAACTGTACTTTTCCTTATGAAAACTTTTATTGTGTTTCAACAGCCGACTGCAGTATGAGAGTATGGGAACTGTTTTTCAGTGATTGCATTGTTGAAACAGACTCGTGGGGTGATCCAAGCATATTAGAGTGAGTGCTGGACTTGACCAGCCATTTCGAAGAATATGGAGCCAAGTACCCATGGCCTTCACCCAACCGGCTAATTTTTTCCATGTACAGACGATGCAACGCCGTTATCGATGCCCACACAATATACTGACTTTGAGGTATCCTATTGATAGTACTTGGGGTGGTTTTGGTGATTCCCGAAACCATAATCGTCAAATTTGAACTCAGTCCTCCATTTTGATTGTTAATTAGCGCATTAGAGTATATGTGCGTTACGAGACCTTTGTCTGTGTGGCGTTTCTTTTGTGGTTGATTCTACCATGACTGAAGAAAATACTGGATTCTGATTGGTCGTTCAGAAAAATCAGGCATCAATTCTGGATTGACGTACGTGTGATTTTAGGCCGTTTCACCGCGCATTAACAAGTCTTATTGTGAGAACTACTTCCGTTTGACCACAATGATAACATAACAACAATAACTCCATGGAGTTTGACACGGACTCTGGAATTTACGACAGATATGCAGTTCGAAAATTTTGGATTGAAAATGTGTCTGATTTCAAGGTGCTTTACTACATATGTAAAAAGGCACATGCAAAAAGTATTCGGACACTTGACGTAATATCCATGGACTTACCATGTTATTTCAGTGTAGCATAAATAATTTTCATGAAGTGAGTTTAGGGTGTATGTTTGTAAAATTTGAGCGGTTAATTGGAAATAATCTCTGTCCTGTGCACATAATTTCAGTTAAATTTTCCGACCACTGTTTAACTAATGACATCACATTTTTCAACTGACGTATATGGTTCCACAATCCTATAGGCCGCCATAATTAAAGGAGTTCACAGCGCTGTACACATGTTGATTGAAGTGTTGTTCTATAAATAAACAATGCAAATTTAACAGAAATTATGTGATTGTAGGTAAGATGTGCAAACTTTGACTTGGGTCTTACGAAAATTAACTTCATGAAAACTGTCTATGCAACATTAAATTATCGTCGCGTAACCTGTTTTGGAACAACTATTTTCGAACGGCCATTTCGTTCGCGGATTCTCGCGTTATAACGAGTCATGTGACGTCACAAGCAGCCGAATATTGACAGCAGGAATTCCCTCGCATCAGCTCCGACAAAACGCTTCGCGTGAAGTTTCCAAAGGTAAGTGTCCCTTTGGAAATATTGTAAACATAGTGCAATTTATGCTTGCATCGTTTTCTTGAATGCACATCAATTATTAAATGTAAGTGTATCTTAAATATACCACGCAAACCTCTATGTGAAGCGTCGTCTGCAATGTTAACGCGTGAGGTCACGTGATTATCTCAGCGGGGAACCCATATCAAAAGTTTAAATTTATGGAAGCTCATTTCGGTCATATCTGGATTGGGTCGATTTCTATGTAATCAGTTTGGAATGTTTTGACAATTTTTATTTTTTTTAAAAAAAAAAATCTCATACAAGTTATCCCTGTTCCTGAAAAAATAATCACGTTATGTACCTCTGATGTTCCAACATTTTAGGTATTGGTTTAAAACTGAATAACAGTGTTATGGTAGAATGGAGATAAACATACTGTGTTGAAAAATTAGACGTAGATAACGAAATTATAATAGCTCTAAATTTGATTTAAAACCGAACGCCGATTTTTTTTTTCAGGCGCACATTTTCGTAAGGTTTGAAAAGTGAACGTTGTGCGAGATTTGGGCTCGCGTGGTCCTGGATCTGCGTGCGGCTATAAAATTGCACAGAAATGTAGAATATTTAATTTCCTATCCGTTGGTATACATATATAACTGCAACTACCTCAGAAACAGACACTGCTAAATGTTGTCCAAAAGATAAGGGGGCATAACTCCGCTATGCTTTACACTAGTCAATGTAACTCAGATCACATGTAGAGAATTTGCTGTGGATACGGACAGTATATTTTCGTTATGTTTTGGTCACAGTGAACGAAACTATTCCAATACAAAGTTCCCCAATGTGAGAGGATACCTTTTGGTAGTTTCACAATTTATAAGAAAAGATACCACTGTACTACATGAGAAAGCAGGTAATAGCGATTTGGATGGACCGATCCGATACATAATTTAGTTCGTAGATTCCCATATTCTCCTGTTTTTGTAGATGTATTTTGATTAATTTTGCATCATTATTAACGGAGTAACAGTTCTGTATATGTGTATGGATGTGATCAAACTACAAAGCAGTCATCAACATATAAGTTTAATAAACGGTCTGATGCAGATTATGTAGTCTAAGTAAAATACAATATGATATTGGAATGAAACGCTTAGCCACAGATGTCATGTTTGCTAGTGGCTGTGCTGCACTTGTCTATGATTTGGTGTAACCCCCTGGATGTCACAGGGACATATATGTCCGTCCTCTTCATTCCTCACTTTGAAGTCAAATAAAAATCTAAATATACCAAAATTCCCCGTTTCCTCATACCATAAACTATTATCTCAGACCAAGCTAAAGTGCTTACAATTGCCTTTCAAAATAGGCTTCATCGTAAATGTCGCCATTTTTCACACCATACAAAATCGCGTTTCAGAGCGTTATTTTCAAACGTGAAAATCGGATAATTACTGAGAGTATTAAATTTCAAAAATAGCATCTTAATGATCACTGATATCAAGTGTTCATGTAACCAGTAACGATAATTCTGAAACTCTGGAAGTTTGTGACAGTGATTCAGGAATGGTTGATGACGGTTAGGAAATGTGTAGCAAGTGTAAAACTGTTCCAGTCAGTTGAGGTTAGAATGTGTGTCTCCCTCATATTCGTCAAGTGGGCTCAATGTACACGTCCTACTTGCAAACACTGGGTACATCTTGAATTTTGCTCTCCAGTTCGAACTGTGTGTTGCGAGTCAGAATTTTGGTGCCCATGCCACGATGAAAGAGAAGAGTAAATGAGCTTTATTCAAAGGAAAGACAGATGTAAATGTTTTGCGTGCATTTCACTGTTTTCTGACTTTGAAAATTCGTATTTGGAGTGTGTGATCAATTTACAGTGCCGGCATGCAAATGGCAACGGCGCCTTTTAACGAGGATGTTTCTGTCACACACTGGAAATTGTGTTTATTAACTGTTGGAATGTGTCAGCTAGGAAACATATTTTATTGTTGTGGGCTTAATTACTGATGTTTTATAAATGCGGTCGACTTGTCTGTTTGCAAACCGGTCACGCGAGGTTAACCTGTCACGAAGTCAATGGAAATTTCAAGTGTCCGAAAACTTTTTGTATGGGTCTGTATATACAACACTGCCGCACCACTTCAGCTTATTCCAACAGCATTACTGATATCAACACAACAGAAGTGATGGAAATGCTGATCAAATGTTTATTAAAACTAAAAAGTACAATTGAATGATTCCTCCACAGTTAGCGTGGAATTTCACAATCATATATTATCCGATCTTATAAAAATATTCAATAACAATACTCAGCACCTAACATAAACAATATCTAACATATAAATAAGAATGCATTGCACCTATACATCCATATCTATACAAAATTGTGCAGCAAAACATAGTAGACATTTACCTACCGGGAAAACTGTATATTTGTTTCCGTTTAGAATGGGAAATTGGCAAGTTAATGGTCTGTCCTCCATCATGTCCTGTTGTGCATTGTCCACAATAATATATATGTTACGTAAAAAATTAAACCACCAGAGTTCTGCTCTGCTATCTTCCCCACAAGACTTTGGGAAAAGCTTGGCCTCAGTCCATCTCCAAAAGATGAAAGGAAAGTTTCAAGGAATCCAAAGTTTTTCGCACGTACACACATTTTGTCAAAGCAGCACTGTCACTCTCTCGTCGCATGTCGGGTTGGAGGCAAGGACGTGTGTGACAGGGTGATCTTTCCCTAAATACTTAAGGTAATGGGGAGATTCCTTTAAGACACATGGGCTAGTGTTTGGGGATAAAGCTACAAAGACTTGTGGTCTTAAGGCACTCAGGACACAGGTCGCCCTAGCACTGGTCCAGAGTGAAAGATCAACTGATAAGAAAGAGGGAGCGAGCGTGAGATGACAGAGAGAGTGTGGGTATGAGCACGGAGAGAGAGGGAGCGAGCGTGACAGTGTAAGACAAAGAGAGCGTGGGTGTGAGCACAGAGAGAGAGAAGCTAAACATGTGTTCCATTGGGGAGCAGTGCGCTTTACCGGACACCTTTCCGACTTTTTCGGAAGGATATACTCGCACCAAAGGTAAGCCAACCCTAACCTTTACTCACTAACCCTAAGGATCTAGAAGGGGGTGCCCAAGGGCTAAGGATCTAGAAGGGGGTGTCCAAGGGCTAAGGATACAGTAGCGCGCTAATTATCAAGCGCTCAGCAGTCCCCGCCAGCGCCCGGTAAACTGCACTCTAGCGTTTCATTATACACAGTAACTCACAATACTCTCTTTTGTGATATGTTGGTACAACCACACCACTTAGTCACACGTGAATGCACCATCGACATTCTCCGATCGTAAAACTCAACATTATATTTATTACTAATATTAGTTACGGTAAAGGATCTATTCTTCGATTCTGAAGGGTCCTGATTCGACAGCCAGTTAAGTATCTTCCACTTTCACGTCCACTTTCCCTTTCGCCAAATGTCAACACTGTTGCGAAACTCTACTTCCAAGAAAATAAGTAGGTCAGACGATTCCATTATTGTGTGACCAGGGGGGTACAGTATCACGAAAGCAAAACAATAGGCTGGTTGCAGTCGTGTAGAGCTGGGATTATAACAACAAGCTGTTAGGCATTACATTTTTGCATTGAATAAACAGTAGTTTGTTTTCTTTAGACAGACTAGTTTTTATGCTGAAATATTCAAAAAGTACGAACGGCACCAACTACTCCCTGCACAGACGAGATTAACTCGCCTCTCGTTCCGTGCCGGATAAGTCAGTGTCTTCCGCAGAGCGAGGAAGTTCGACTTTAGAATGGTAGAATGGAGATAAACCTAGTGCGGTTGAAATTCAGAGACATGTTATACTGAATTGATGGCGACTAAATTTCATTTGGAACCGAACACGTAACAGAATGGTAGTCGTCATCAATTCAGTACAAGGTGTCTCTGATATTCAAACACACCATAGGTTTACATCCTACTTGTGATTTCAGATTGTCACTGCGTATCTCCTTAAAAGAGCCCTGGGATGCTAACCAATTTGTAATGTGATGTAAGCTGATAATACACCGACCTTTCTGTTTATATTATACAGTGATGTCCGACCAGTAAAGGAAGCGTGAAGTCCAGGATTGAAATAAACGCTACACAAATATATTCGACATACAGCGGTCATATGGAATTCAGAAATTATATACAGGTACATTTAACGGGTCCTTAATAGCAATGTGTTCAGCTATTCCGAAACACTAGTTTTATTTACACAGCGAGTAATCCACCCAACACGTGCTTGTGAACTGATCCAAATCGATAATGTTTGTGCCCACTGATATGTGTGAAGCTATTTATGACACGGAATTTCCCTGACTATTGCTCAACGCTTTTATGAGTAAACCGGATGTACGCTTAAAGTGTCGGCGGCAACACGAATAACCTGTCAGTGTAGAGGTTCTATCTCGATGTCCCTGGTCACGTGACTGTCATTATCTAATCGTATCTGATGTACCGCTGACATCTACAGCAGTTGCATCCTTTCACATTGTACTTGATGTATTATCAGGTCATTTTCAACTTCCACGCTGTGTGCAGTACCCAGGCATTGGCGAGCCTCTTTTCTCTGGAGTTCTTTGCCACCCACGACAAACTCGAATAGAACAAACAATGGCACAGTCCGACTCAAGGTTTGTTTTCATAACTCTTTGAAACGGAAAGATTTCCGCCCGTAACCCCTGTTTCTAAAAAAAATGATTCTATGCCTAGGAATACATGACTTTACAGACCTAACACTAATCCTAATCCAAAACATAGCATAATGTTAAATCTAAATCTAAACCCTAAACCCTAGAAACAATCCTAATCAATTGGGGTTACGGACGGAACTCTTACCTTTGAAATATGAATGTGCAACTTTGATGTATTACCCCTGATAATCCGACATATTTTGCTTGTGTGGATGATCTCAGACTGCCCAAATCACTGTACGATTCTGTCTGTCGCTCATGTGCTACCCATTTTAAGAAAAGTTTGTTTAGACTTTGATTTGGATTTGGGCTTGACAGACACATCTGTCAGCTTGACAGATGAGGACTAAGTGTTTTTTCACCTTTATCAACAAAGAGTATTTGCCAATTTAAACAATCATGTGTTGATCTGATTCTTTCTAATGTAAAGATGTCAAATCCCTCCTAAATGTAGAATAGCTTACAAAAGCATCCGGTCTATACTGGTATATCTGACAATATGCACGACTCGTGCTGTTGTAGTTGATATGAGGAAATACACAAATTCAGGAAATACACAAATTCAGGAAATACACAAATTTTTCACTCACTGAATAACCATGTAAATGTTTTAAACAATGGGGAGATATTTTGTTGAAGAGGAATTTCATGAATTGCTTGTATGTATACGTTTTACTCATTTCTAAGAAATATGTGTTTTAACAGTGTATCAAGTATATTACATGTAATACATAGTATTACTGTGTAACAGAGACATCTGACTGAGATCTGTATTTGTCGTTGAACTTCACATGAATGTAGGTTTTGTTAGATGATTGGTCAGCACTTTGCTGTCACCTTAGACTAAGGCTTAGTCTCTGAATATATATTATTTTGATAAAAAAAATAAGCCCATGTTAGTTGAAAAGGAGCCCCAGGGAGATCAGATTCAGACCTACGGAAATGTAGACTTGCTTCATTTAGAGCCTTGGCACTGCAATGAGGGCTAGATAATAATGTGGTTCAAGGATTGTGAGACGGGCTAGTGTCACCTCAGTGAACATGAATATGCTCAGTGTATTGATGACAGACACACATACTCACCAAGTGTATTCCGTATTTTAGGCCATATGGCACATGACCAAAATTGTATTGAGAAAATCTTAAGCTAAATATTTTATCAGGTATATAGATGTATTTACATCAGGAGTGTTTAGTATTTGTTGCAGTGTTAATCTAGTTTTACAATATTTTTTGATGGACAAGAAGTATTCATTACAGATTAGATAATATCTACCACAGCGTGGTATTGGTTTTCCACAACATTCATGTCACAGAGCAAACAAATAGATTCTATGTCGGAGTGAGTGAATTTAGTTTTTCACCGCAATCAGCAATATTCCATCTATATGGCGGCGGTCTGTCAATAATCGAGTCTGGACCAGACAATCCAGTGATCAACAGCATGAGCATCATGGGAACCGACGACATATGGCAACCGAGTCAGCGAGCCTGACCCCCCGATCCCGTTAGTCGCCTCTTAGGACAAGCTGAGTTGCCTTTTACAGCAAGCATGGGTTGCTGAAGGCCTATTCTACCCCAGACCTTCACGGATTCTGTGTCGGAATTATCACTGACTTTCCTTTAACGTTGTTGGTTAACCCTGAAATCATTAAGAGATGTACACATTGATCTAACTAAGTTTCTGTTTTTGAACGTGCGTGTGTTACTGTGTATTTGTTTGTTTCAAATTTGAATACGTTCTTTATACTAGAGTAACATGACAAATGTGATGATGATTCAGTTTTTTGCTGCCAGGATTGGATTACACATCAGTCAGACATATTCTAAATGTGGATATAAAAATAGTGCCATCACCAACATCTTGCATAATCCATACACAGCTAAAATCACTTGTGAATAACATCTGACGAACGTGAGCCATCCAGTTAATTTTACCATGTTCGTCATGTAATTTAAGCATTTCAAAATAATGTAACGTGAAACATTCATTCTTTAGAACTTAATCCGATATTTTATAATTTTTATCTGTGCTGTTATGAATAATCAGTATCGTCCGTTTTCTCCATGAATAACTTTATTTGCAGCATCTTAACCACCCCTAGAAATCTTTTGAAGAAGCTTCGTGGTATTTTACCCCCAGATTTCTGACCCCCATGTGAGAATAGAAGATATTTAGGAATCAAATGTTTTACAGGCAGTTTGAAAATCAGTATGTCTGTTGTTATTTAACAAAATTAACACTGATTCCATTGCTTTACGTGCTAGCACAACCAGTTTCACAGGCTTGTATCCATACCAGTCTTGAGGGAAACACAATATCCAGGTACTTGCAATACGTCACCGTTTCAAGATGTATTTATAAGTGTTGTTTCCAAATCCTTTGTTCAGTTCTTACCAAGTCAATCTTCAGTTCAAATTCAATTTAACGTCAGAGTCACATGTCATGCACTGCTTCAACAAAAATGCCAACAGCTTCAATAGAGTAGACCTCACCTTTATTCTTCATAAGTTCTTAAATGATTGACATTAATATATCTGATGATGAAGATCCTGAAATCCTCAAACATATCAAGCCAACACTCTAACTCCAAATCCTCACACCTAACACGATCGTCCAACTGACCATATGCTCACGTCTCAAGTCCATGTGCCACTACTAGAATCACTTGCCTAGCAGGAGCTATGTGTCACAAAATGTAGAGCAGTTTTGTTTTCGCACAATTTTAGACATAAAAATAATTCCCACTCATAATTTTGGCTATAAAAATTAGCCAATTTTCATGCTTGGAAAGTATACCTCAATTTCTGAAGACAATGATTTTTGATTTGTCTGTGTTTTCTACTCAGTCCCTATTTCACAATACCCAAATAAGACATCTAATTGCCAACAGCGGCGAACGAAAATATAGAAACAAGATCTGCAGATATCGACGATATTAGGTCGTCAATACTATACCATAATTGCAGGCGCTTATACATTTCGCGCCCAAGTTTATTGATAAAGAATAGAAATAAAGCAGGGCTTAAAACACAACATTGTTAACTCCAGCTGATGGACTGAAAGATGTTGTCTTATGATCACCGACTTTAACAGCTGCTTGTACGGAGGAATACGTTTCTCAAGTCATTATAGATTTTACCATGATATCCATTTATACATGGAGGTATAACAATGTCTTTATATATGCTGTAAACAAATGAAAAAGACATAGCACATGCATGGATTTGATTTCATGAACAGTGTTGACATCGATTACATTGTACACTTGCAAAGCATGACGTGACGAGATGGAGTAGGTGGTCAACAATACACAATACACGACGCTCAATGAAGTCAGGCGTTCCAGGGGTAGACCTTGACTCATACCTGTTCACCATCCAGCCATGTGTGTAATGGGTAACCGTGTGTGTATTGGGTAGCCTTACCACAGCCATTCAGCACAGAGATGACAAACAATGCCATACTTTGTCTCGTTTCACTGACACTTGCATGGTATTTCCATAAGGTAACCCACACAGACTAAATCAGGTCTAACGCTTGCATTACACAGATATTCGAAAGCGAACGTTTAGGGATTGGTTTCCGGCGTAACAAGCACAATTCCCAGGTTCATGCTGGTGCTTCACGCTTCAGGTTTCTTTTGGGTAATTATGTGTAACTGATTTGAATTCCCGGGAATGACATTCTCTTCCCACAGTGGTTACTTGTCACATCTTCCTACGTAAACTCTGTTCTAATACGACCCTTTCATGGTGCGAGCGGTCAAGACTCGTGATTGGAGGTAATCAGATTTAGTAGTGCAATCAGCGACCTTGTTTCAAAAGTGAGATCGTTCGTATGATCTCGGTAATTTCCGGATGCACTTCCCGAGCGCGATACTCAAATGTTTCTTCTAGACGGAACTCAGTCATTTATGGCTAGAGGGTGATGATGTTTTTGAGAGTGGGTCACCCATAGGGGATCAGCAGTTTTGTACGTACCTCTCCATAAAACCTCTCCATCATCATCATCATCGTCATCCCACCTCCAACACCCCATCCACACATTGTGAACAATGTGAACGGGCTCTCTAAACGTGAAAACGTTTACTTTTTGGCCACACCACACTCTGTTGCACCGAAGTTAATCTTGATTCAACAAACGAAATTTGATCCAAAGACTAACAACTAGTCGCTTAACTTATTTTAGAGAACGAAAGCTCACAGTAAAAGAAATTAAATGTAATGAAAAGGAGCCCCGAGACTTTCTTCATTGTGTGGAAATCTAGACTTACTGTCTCTCTTACCATAAACGACGCCTTGCAGTAATGTGGAAGTACGACCCAGGTAATTAAGTTCCCCTCAATATTTCATCTGCATCTGTGTGAATCTCACCTTCAATTTAGGAGGTACTGTCACCGCTGCATGTACCTGTGTCAACTGACCACTACCACGGTTCCAACACATCTTTTTATTCTGTCTCCTGCTGCTGCTACTGCTGTTCTACCCGCATAACCTTGCGTACATCTTTCACTGTGCTATCGCCCCTTTACCTGTACAAAATTAACCATCATAACACCATACTCTGCGTCAAATGATTTGAAGCATGTCCAGTTTCACATATACCGATACATTAAAACTGAACGTAACTTTTATAAAAGTATTCATTGCTCTCAGACACATATTATAGCTGCATGTTCCCTGATTCCACCATGGTGTAATTATGTGGGGAGACCGAGTATCCACTCAACCTTTCTCTGTATCATGTTTCTCTTACTGGTAGATTGATTCCAGAGCTTGATTGCCTCATGAAGTGTCCTGTCTGTGCCTTTTAGATTGGTACCATTATCTGATCGGATTTGCTGCACATAACCCCTTCTTGCTACAAATCTCCTCAAGGCGTTTACACCGAACTGATATCAAGCGAGTGCGCAACCAAATGAAGTGCAAGTGTAGTCAAACGGAATTATTCCATACCTCTCGACCAAGGCACAACCACACTTAACTTCAAGAGAATCAAAATCTGATCTTACAAACATGATTGGAGGACTGTTTAGGACAATTGAAGCCCCTGCATCAGTTATATCATGTAATGTTTTATTCAGTATTTGAACTCTTGTTTCAGATGTATCATGTTCCCCTTGACAATGTCCGCCAAATGTCTCTTCATTCGTAAAATCCATCATTACTCGTACCCGTGGTGGTAGCCGTCTGCGTTTTACTCTATATACATTTTATCCATTTCACTTTTGAATCATTGTTTGGAATCTCACAACGATTACAGGTCATTTATCTTGCTGATTCCACAGGTCAGACTATGTAACATTTGTCACTGTGAGTCCATAGGGACGCATCATCAGCTGGGTTTACTTTCGTTTCATTATTGTGCCATTGCTGAGGGGTGAGCCGCCATAGATAACCGGAAATCTGTTTGCTACTAAATCTTAAGTTGACATTTTGATTGTTTGTAATTACAGACATGCTGTCCGTGTCATCAACAGCAGCTTTCAGTTCTCTTATGATCAGTTCCCCGTTTAAAAAAGCTCTCGAAAACCTAAGGTCTCGTAACTTTTCTTGTAGCATTTGTACCTGCTATACTGTAACATAGGAAGTAGGAATGCTACGAGAAAAGTTACGAGAACTTAGGCCTACGAGAGTTTTGTGAAAGGGGCCCCTGACTGACAACTCGAATTACCACAGTAGTTGCTGTTGATTCCGTCCGTGGAATGGTTGTTTGTTTAAGATGTGCTCCTCTGGAGTTGTTTGTTTAAGAGGTGCTCCTCTGGAGTTGTTTGTTTGAGAGGTGCTACTCTGGAGTTGTTTGTTTGGAGTTTTTCAACTCAAATGAATAGTGAATGTCTTCTGTTTCACTAACAAGTCTCAAATAGGTTACTACTGACTCAGATCCGGTTTAACTTGCATTATCAAGAAAGGTGAAGCTGTGAAATGACAACCCTTTCAAAATCCTTTGGCTTCATGTACTTATCAGTTGAAACGCACTCGAATTCTGGCAACCCCTCGAACCATTTCTTCCAGCATAAAAGATAAAGTCTAAAATTTAATTTAATCATCCAAACCACATTTTATCCTACGTAAGTCTTGTGATAATTGCTTGCTAGATTAAAAAGCTCATTGGGTTAAAGATTGAACTTGTCTTGGAACGAATGTCCATTTTGGTTGCTGGTTTGAACACAAACTTATCGGATTCGAAGCACTATCTAAGTCCTAATGCTTTTTACATTGGTAACTTGTCTTGATCCAATTCCAAATGTTTGGCTTCAAAAGTTCTCTCCTGTTAAGGTACTGTCTGGAGTCACTAGGTCAGATGAAAAAATCTTTTTTAACAAATATCAGTTATGTCTGTAAGAAAGTTAATGGCGTCTGTTTGTGTTATATTTTAAGTGAAACTCAATGAGTAAAGTGAACTCATTGTTGCAAATGTCCACTCTTTTCGCACGAAGTCGTAAACGAAAAACGGCTCATGCTTATTGCACGCCCCAAAATGTCGCCTTTCTGCGAAGACACCATTTCGGACTCACATTCGTTACTTGTACCCGTACTATTATGCACGTTCCTACAGGTGCCAACCTTAACAATTGTGCCATAATTACAACATGAAGTAATGAAATCATCGACTGAAACTTGAGCATTGAAAAAATGACAGCTGGTACTATGAGCAAAGGTTTCGCTCGTTTAATGCAATACAAGCAAATCACTGACACGTTTAATAAATCTGGTATTATGCGGGAGGTCTTTTAGTATCCTTCATGTGGAAACTACATGCATCATTATAAGATGAAAATAAAACCAAACGGATGTCTGCACTGTTTCAGAGAAACTGTTCAGCCTCGTATTGTTTAGATATTCATTTACCCAGTTGTTTACCTTACCACGAAAGATTGCAACTACTTTCATGTTCCAAATATCCGTGTTTACAGATTTGAAAAAGAAAGTTTGTAGATTTTGTGTTCCTTTTTGTTACAGTGACCCGGTTTCCAGTTACCATTACATCAATATATGGATGCCTCTCGGAGTCGCACAGGTCGGCCATGCATCTCTACAGTTAAGTAATGGTGAATACATCAGTTGGTGGCCTCAAGATCTCGGAATTAAGAAGAAACGAAAATGCAACAACTGCCTTGCTGGAGACATTACAGCAGAGGCCATGACACCTGACTATACATATAGGATTTCGGCCACAAAACTGGACCTGAATGAAATGATGAAGTGTTGGGAAAAACAAAAGGCCTCACCATGGTATTCCTTACTGAGACAGAACTGCTGCTGGGTGGTGTACAATGTCCTCTATGCAGGCGGAGCTCCAAGGAGTCTTACAGTTGTCTGGAGACCAGAAACTTTACGGAGATATTTGGTCATTTACCTGGGAGGTGGATCAAGCCCAAAGACTCTGTTTAACATGTCGGGATGGGATTCCCCTTTCAAAGGTAAGTAAAAAACTAACCCGATTGAATACCTTGGTTTTATATTACTAACAGCAACTATGATATGAGTAGTAATGAACCCGTCTTCTGACTGCACAGCTGTACAAGGTTAGCTTCGCTACGTTTCCGCGGTGATACTGATTCATCAATGTGCCATATGTTTCCGTGGTGATACTGATTCAGAATTGCTTCCTTTTCCTCTCACTGACCGAGGGTAGCTTAATAGATCAAACTTTCAAAGGTAAATGCCTGTAAAGATCTGATAGATAAATCTAAAAAGATTGCTGACAAGTTCTGCCCAAACATTCATAACAAATCCCGAAGTTCATCAATGTGTCTCATGAATATGTCATAAATATATTGTATCAAATATTGCAGAGAAAATAAAAATGTACACATGGGAAACTATGGATGGAAGCGAAAAACACTTTGCACTATCTCTGGACGAATCAGTGTATGTAAGCTGGTGGCCCCGTACCTCTCGGGCAGCAGGGTATGCAGTAGAGCATGCGACAGAGCATACTGCAGATAGAGAAAGGATTGGGCGAGAAGATACGACATACGTCTTTCCCGACAACAACCTGGAGTACCACCTGATGAGGAGACGTTGGAAGCAAATGTTGGATCATGAAACATCTAAAATGTCGAAAACTACCTCGGACACGGTGGTGTGTGAGATTCTGAAGGCGGGCGGCATGTCTTTTAATGAATTACAGAGATTCATGAAGGAACACGGAATGTTTGAAACCCCCAGGAGAAAGTTGCCATTTAATAATAAAGATTATGAGAAGGGCTGTCGCAGATTGGATGTAGGGAATTTGTTTGCGTTAAATTGAATGATTGAATCCTTGAGCACAGAAGGGTGACAGAGAAAATACGGTGAAATGTGCTGAAACAATGTTTGCATACAACTACCCATATTTTCGATAGTTCAGTTGTTCAGTGTCAGCATAAGCTAATCGTCAGGTCACCCTCATGCACTGTTATGCATTAAATATTCCAGAAGCTGGCAGGGGGAAATGGAGGCGAAGAACAATCTGATATACCATGAGTTGTGCTAAAAATGTCGAATAGAATATATTTGACGTGAGTAATTATTAATCATGGGACTAGAAATCTGATAGCACAACCCTGTTAAGAAATGGGAGTGTACCTTTGATGGTGGCGGTATTTTATTTTGACATGAAAAATATTTTTCGAACCGAAGCGAGGGAAGTACGTTGCCAACCTTTGCTCGCTTCGCTCAGGACTGGTCATATTCTCTATGCTGCGCAATCCTACTTGCGCTACATTTTACTTGTGTTTGAATCTAATCCAGGGACATAAAGCGATTCCCCACAGTGGCCGCCATAATCGC
Organism: Haliotis asinina; assembly: GCF_037392515.1. Lineage (NCBI taxonomy): Eukaryota > Metazoa > Mollusca > Gastropoda > Lepetellida > Haliotidae > Haliotis > Haliotis asinina. The sequence goes on along the minus strand of NC_090295.1, from coordinate 42,833,256 downwards.
GTTTCGTAGCGCTTTGCGTTTTGAAAGTCAAAGTGAGGATAGAATATTGTAAAAATAACTGACCAAATGTTTAGACAGGCCCCGAACATTTGCACTACCGGATGATTTGGAATTAAGCCCCCATGATATTATTTGTCGCCTGCTTGAACATGGCACATGGCTTTACAAAGTTCTGATATTCACAGTTGAGTAATTTTTTTTTCTGCTAAAACTCTTTACTGAATATACACCCTATTGTAACTCGCTATTTTGCGGCGACAATTGTGGGGAAATACTTTTGACCCCGGGCAGTAACATTATGATAGTGTGTCTCAGCACCCATGTTTTTCGCTGTTTTTGACAATGTTTCATTTCACGAAAACTCAACGAATATTTAATCAGTGTCTTCAGTGCAAGTTCTAACATGTCGTTTAAAGTGTCCGTTAAGCACACAAGAAGTTGTATTTACCTATGTGTAAATGACCTTAAGTTTGTATGACTATCAAATTTTAGGGTTTTAACATACTTCTTGTTTGTAGTATTTTTTCCGAGTGATCGTTCACATGTGAATAGCTCATGGTATTCAAATGAATGGTTTGGGCGATGCATATTTACTTTTGTTAAGCACCCGAGATGATCTGCCTTAGAATATTGACTTTCAGTAACTCATGCATGTCGTAAGAGACGACTAACGGGATCGGAAGATAAGGTTCGCTGACTTGGTTCACACGTCATCGGTCCCCAACCGCGCAGATCGATGTTCATACTGTTGATCACTGGATTATCTGATCCAAACTCAATATTTTAAAGCCATATAGCTGGTATATTGTTGAGTGTTGTGTAAACTCCTAATGCACTATTTTTGATAGGTCCAATACCGTTCTAATGATCTCACAGAAGGTGCCTTTCACGAATGTAAATTCTGTTGAAACGTTCTATCCGCAACATATATTTCATTACCTGCGTGACCTGTGAAGGTCCGGGGTAGAAAATGCCTTCAGCAATCCATGCTGATGATTGCCATTAAAGGCGACTATGCTTGTCGTAAGATTCGACTAACGGGATCGGGTGGTCAGGCACGTTGATTGGTTGACACGTGTTACGAGAGTGTATTTTCTGTAAATTGTATTATTAAGTGACAATTATTATTGGATCACAGTGTTGAAAGTTTTGAGTGATAGTTGCTATGGATCACATTTCGAATCATAAATGTTCAGTGCTATTAGTATTTTAGCGGCAGGCCTTTAAGGTAGTGCTCTAGAGTTGCCCTCCTTGACTAGTTGTGTTTACTTCCGGTAGAGTGCGAGAAAGTTCTACGTTGGTGGCGATGTGGCAGCAAAGTGCTCGAATTTTCAGGAATCAGTGACTCTGTATATATTTAAGGCTGGTTGACCACACATTGACTTACACATCGAGTTTTACTTGAGTGTGTCATCATTCAACCAACATAACTCTGCCTGCCTTTGTCAACGCTTGACTTTCATCACCGCTGCCCGACCGCTCGCCGCTTTGCAAGACTTTGGTGACCCAATACTTTAGATTTGACTCAGTTGCATTGTACATGAAACCTCTATTGTGGATCTTTGTATCTTGCTCTTGTTTGCTCAATACATATTACTGAAAATGTTAGGATTGTCAGTGTTATATTTTAGTGGTTCCTTTTGTCACGGCAGATGTTTAACTGTAACATGTCATCGGTTCCCAATTAAGCAAATGTTGATCACTGGATTGTCTAGTCCAGACTCGATTATTTACAGACCACCCCCATATAGCTGGATGTTACGGTGGAATGCACTAATAGTCATTCAACGATCTATCTGGCAGGCCTATACACCTTGAGATAGCCTAAACGTGAAAACAACACGCAACAAGGTTGATGAACTTCAAAAATTGTATTAGAACCAACGCAAGACTACATGCGATTTGACATCGTTTCGTCACAGAGGAATATTATGCAGATACATTCTACACTTTGCTAATGGTTAACAGGTAGTCATATAACAGAGTCACAACATGAACCTGCCTACATGCAACTACAAGAGATACTTCACCCTGCCCAACCTACAACAACAAGGTAGCTACTCACTATCACAGGTGAAAACAACACTCAGACCGGAAGTATTGACAACTCACAGGCAGACTATGGAAACTTCCACACCATTCTACCAGTCATGAATAAATGCGGTTTAACGGGGGACCTATCAGGCTATTACCATATAAGCCTAACTATTATGCAGGCACATTCTACGTTTTCAAATGTTAAGGTCAGTCATTGAAAACTACAATATGCTCTAATTGGCGCTAGGCAGTACACTAATTATTATGCAGGCCAACTCTAAGTTTTCAAAGGCTAAATGTCAGTAAAATAAAACTTCAATATGCTGAGACTGACACTTGGCAGTCGCACTTCCCACAACTCAGCAACAACGAGAAGGTACTCACTCAGTTTAAAAGACGACTGTTCCATTTCGGAGTGTAAGTTTCCCCAAGTGTCCAATATATGTTCCACTAGGTATTTAATTTGACTGGCGTGTGTGCCTGAGTGATGTGTGTGTTGTTTACATGCTTATGACCTATTGAACCCGTACTGTTTTGGTGCTTTCACTTAAATATGACCGAAGCAGACGTCAGAGAAAACAACCTATCATCGCCAGTTCAGATTCACTTCGTTGGTAAATCTGTGTTTCTAAAATTGCTTTCTAATGCATGTACGCATTAAGGATAACATCTTTCATCATATATGTATAGAAAGATCTGAAACTAACCTATCTAATTTCATGATACGATATTACCAACGCCTACGTGCAAAGAGAATAATTATGAAGTAGTTATTTTTCTCTACTACGGACTGAGAAACTCTCAGTGTATCCAAAACTTACTTACCACTAACAATAATGTAACAATACCATTAGAAGTGGGCTACAAACTAACATAACATAGAGATGGGTGCGAGCAATAAATACTGCAGTCGAAACACAAATTGCCGAACACTAATCACTGCCGTTACACTGGAACATTCCTGAATGCGGCGTAAAATTCAATTTAAACTAATTCTGGAACAATTCCTACCATTAAATATGATTTGACCATTTCGTTCGGACACCTCTGTGGGTTAAATTGAAAAGATAATGAAATGATTATGGATTCAAAACACATTACAGACTTACACAAACCTACTTGAAACAGTGAGTGAGTGAGTTTACGTTTACGCCGCACTAACGATTTTCTGAAAGGAAGTAAACGTTTCTCTTTTTTTTGCCCATTCCCCTTGTTTGATTTTAAAAAGGGGTGAAGCATCCGTAAAATCTGCCCTTGACCTTTTAGTGAGTTACAATGTAACGTCACATCGGCAATTTCTCACCCATATTGTGGCCTCTTAGACATGTTCATACTAACATGCATTATATTTATTATCAAAGTTTTGACTCCCTGCTAAGACCCGGGTCAGTAGAGGTCCTCAACACCCATGCGCGTCACTGTATCCCATTCTACCCCATTCGTCGAATCCCCACTTTTCCCTACAGGTTTTGTAAGTATTACAAGCCTCACTCATGGGGCTGAAATATAATCGTGAGAAGCTGCCGTAAAAGTTCCGAGTCCCAGCACGGGACCGTCTGATTTGCAGCCGGACGCTTTACCCGCATGACCAAAGACGCTAACCCGACGGCCAGGGGACATGTGAGGATGTGTGAGATGACTTCACTCGCTGCTGCACGTGAAATAAAAGAACAAGTGATCAAACAAGGCTGTTGAAACAGTGAACAGTGTTGTCAACGTATGGAACGAAGCTTTCGTAAAATACTTGCATTACTCAGTCGCCTTTCAGTTTAATACCAGGCGTAGTGGATATTGGATATAACAAGGCAACCAGATGACAATATGAAAGAGTGCTTCTTTCAGTAATTTACTATTTTTGATAAGCATACACATACCACCACTTCATATATGGCAACGCCAAACCCAACCGTTTTTAACCCGTCACTGGCCTTTAACAGAACAACTTTTACAGAAACATAACTAGTGGCCATAAAGAGCCCCGATATGAAACAAATCAAACATCTTCACGAATATTCTGGACAAACCAGATCGAGTAACTCCTTGTCAAAGTCTACACGAACGGTTGCAGGCACTCCATGGGAGTGGCAGAGTCCGATGCTTAGAACTCGACGACTGAAAGGGAGGGATCGCTGAAGTGACTGTCGGTACGGGTACTACAAATATGTACCGCGGGTACGTTTCTGCAAACAGAAAAGTTGTCAGCAACAGAAAACAGACACAGACGAGACAGTGTGTCTTGATCGGAATTTCCATAACATTATGGTAGAGAGTACATATTGCTTCAACACACCACTGCATGAGATGCTTTCGATTGCGTTATGAAAGAAAGTATCACACACAGTGACCCTATTTTGCGATGTATAGTATCACTTGTAATCAGACTTACTGGGACTAAATTATGGACTGATGAAAATGGACTAGGTACCGGGTACGTTTCTGTATTTCGGTTTTGTTTAAGGTACATACAGTAAAGAGAAACAAGCACATATCCATGCCACAACGACTACCTTAAACCGCAGGATCAGGAGGAGGCTGACAGATGTTCGTGCAAGGTCTACCTACAGCAGGTACTGGTGTCAACGCCAGTGGTGGTTCATACGGTCAAAGCATAAGTATTTGGGAACTGGCACATTGCCGGCATAGTCACGGTGACCAGTATTCATTGAACATTTTGTGTATTTCTCTCATGTTGTAAGAATATTGATTAAATCTAAACCAAGTTATTTTTAACAGTGTAAAATACAGCGCACAATGGTTATAGTGCCACACCCTGGATGTTTGTGCTAGAACGGATTTCCTGCCCGTAATGTACCTTAGATATAATGCCAAACTGGATATAATGCCACTTGGCAATGGGTTTAGGAACCAAACTAATTTTCCCCTGGATATAAAGCCAGTTACAATGGCTGTATAAAGTATGTATATGATACAGTGAGATTGTGAAATGACTACGTATTAATGAGTTTGGTCAGGTAATTTGAGTCATGTCCATTAATTAAGATGTGTATATGTTACAGACAGACTGTGAAAACAGTCATTTCACGAAATCACTAAAATATTCAGCCATTTCGCGTCATTTTTCATGACAACAATCATTATACTTTAGTCATTGTATACAATTGTTAATCTACAATTGTGGGTGACAAATTCTACACCACTTATTGCCACTAACAGTTAAAACTAATGTTGCAGGGACTATTGCGCGTAATCTTGGCTTTTAAGCAAGTACACCTGTTTGTTGACACTTTCTGTGTCCAGATCTGCCACACCTCACAAACCCCAACATCACGCATATTGATGAAATGAAATGAAATTGCATGATTTTTGTTACATAAAATGACTCGAAATGACTGAACTCTTAGCCATTTCACGAAATGACTGAACTCTTAGCCATTTCACGAAATGACTGAACTCTTAGCCATTTCACGAAATGACTGAACTCTTAGCCATTTCACGAAATGACTGTAACATATACATACCTTAATGGACATGACTCAAATTAATTGACCAAACTCACCAAAGCTTTAAGCAGTCTTGTAATTCCAGATGGCACGACACATGTGGCACTTTACACTTCCTTCCACGTACAAGTCACCTGCAGCCCCTAGTAGCTGGGATTATACTCCTCTATGTTTTAAACTCATATTCTATACTTTTCATGCACATATTGTCTAGTGTATCTCACTGGCCATCCGGGCTGGTGTTTGTATTTTACTATGTTATTTTACCACAGCCACTTTTGACGTACATTCACGTGGCTCGTACATAAACTACATTCTTTGTCTGTCTCATGATCCAGCCATTCAAGGTTCATTACAGGACACATCAGCTCAGTCATCTTGCTGATTGCTTTTGGCCTCTAACTGTCCTATGATTATGATTCCACCTTGGATACTATGTCATATTTTCTACTGGACAAACGGTGGCATCAAAAGCAGGGTAGACAATATTTTAAATATGCAAGAACGAGTACTTGATCTTTACGTATCAGATAAACACATGCAGGTGCTTGAATAAAGTGCACGTGTATATTGATCATGTGTAGATACAAGAAAACACACTTGTTGCAGTTAAGATAATAATGTCAAGAAATCAGGATGGAAGGTAATATATTGATGGCATCAGGACAGAAGATAATATATTGACTAATGCAGACGCGAGATAGTGTATTGATGATATCTGAAAGCAAGATAATACATTGGTGATTTCTGAAAGCAAAATACTATTTTGATGATATCTGAAAGCAAAATAATATATTGATGAAAACAAGATAATATATTGATAGAAGCAAGATAATATATTGATGACATCTGAAAGCAAGATAATATATTGATGATTTCAGGATGCACTGTAGTACAATGGGATAAGAATCAACCCTTGACACTCAGGGCCCCGCATGGAAATCAGTAGAGAGGTGGAGAATCCCCCTCAGACAGTGATGGATGGTAATGCTTCAGCGGTAGATAATACTCTTAGCTGTTGTTGCTGATCCCCAAACACCGAGTCGGCCTTTGCTTGAAACTGGAGGACACGTCTAAATAGACTGATGGTCACGTCTTATCCCAGTTGCACAGGCACGTTTAAACCCCTATCGCTTTGAACACCAGCACAGCGGGATCTTCACTGATAGAAGTAGATTGTCTTAGTCGGCTTGTTCTTTGATGGAATTTGTGAGGAAAATGTGTCTTTGTGAATTATGTTGTTTGTAGTCCATGTCCACAGTCCCTACTACAATATCAACTCTCTACAGTGAGGCTCGGATTACGTGTGACTGACGTGAATAATACCTAGAGTACGTTGATCATTTGTGTTGAATGTCGATTATAGATTGACTATAGGTCGAATGTGTATTGAGTTTATGTTGAGTATAGGCCGAGTATGGGTACAGTATAGACTTATTATAGGTAGAGTGGGTTGAGTACAGGTCGAGTACAAGTCTTGTATAGATCGTGTATAGGTAGAGGTTGAGTATATTCTTACGAAATGCTTATGTTGATACATATATTGCATCCCAAATTTCCACAGGGACTTATATGAATACTCATACTGGAACGCATGTGTTCCTATAGCTAATGTTGTCTCATGAATCAGTGTAAACAGTATGTGATATTCATCCTGTATTCAAGTTTGACAGAAAGGACACAGGAGAATGCAAACTGCTGGTCTGAGGAACGTCGTTCAATCCTTCATCCCTTACTAACACACGGACACAGACAGGAATGTCTGGCGTGCTTGAAGGCTCCGGTTTAACCGATACATTCCTCAAGGTTCAATGGTCCGAAGAATGTCTTTACAACAAGAACGTGTACTATACTTACTTTTCAAAAAAACATTGTGGTTGGTGCTTGATTAATTCCCATGTGTATATGTTTACAGTGTATGTTCTTATGTTCCTTGTACATCTTGTACCTCTGAACCAGACTATTTAGACTGTTTAGACCACCATATAATGTTGATCCTACATCTAGTGTCAGACCTGAGCCTTTGGGTAACATCAAGAATTGACGATTCTCATACCGACGTCCACGAGATGTTTAAAACAATATTTGAGTCTGGTCTGCTCTAACATCCAACAGTGTCTCAGTCATTTTCTGATCGGCGTGGACACCGTGTCTCTATCTGAAGACGTATGCGTTTCCGGACAAGCAGGACTGGCTGTGAGACGTCAGTATCTAACATAAATGTTGGATGAACACTGGTATGTGATTCCATAGGAAATCATTAAGATGCTTCCATGTCTTTCACAGCGGTTCATCCGAGTGCTGCCTGATCAATGGGCTGTAAAACTGGTCGTATAACGTTTCCACGCTACTGACGAATCGTAATGGCACTTGGAAAGGCTTCGTTGAAATCTATTGTGCATTACGGCACATTGCGACATTCAATCAAAATGGAGTAATTGGTCGAGATATATTGCCGACAGCGGACCAAATATTTATCGAAGACTTCAATCACCACAGCGACGTGCCTGATCTTTGATACATCTGTTTGTCTATGACCACTTCATGACTGGAATGCAGCGCTCACATTTCAAAGTTCGTCTTTTAGCATGCTATAAAAGAGGACGCCAATGAAAAATGATTTTTAACAATCATAAGCATTATCGACTAAAGAAATTAGACTCTGTCTGTTTTATGTCTTCAACGTCGTAAACAAGTATTCCATGTGCTGTGGCTCTTCATAATATTGCCTCATGACAGATATCGATATTAATCTCGTAGAATGTCTAGATTGACGGAGACCTGTCTTCATATCCAGACAAGCCATACAAAACTGTCACAACGAGTGGTACGGTAAAGGATATATATCGTAATGTGCCTGTGTGGTGTGTGCTCCAGTGCGTGTCGGCTAGTGAGTGAGGGCATGGCTTAAAGAGTGAGTTAGCGAGAGAGTAATTGGGTGGGCGGGTTCAGTGTAATGGCATGCATGGCATGAAAGATGCCAATGATGAGATGGGAACCAGGCTCTCGCATGCCACCGAAACAAATCCCCTAACTATGGAGGAGCGTCACCCTGGGCCTAGATTTTCGAAGCTTTCTTAGCGCTAAGATAGTCGTACCATACATTAACATTAACTTACGATTATCTTAGCGTTAAGATAGCTTCCTGTTATTATACATCCACTTTAGAAGAGCGGGCACAAACCACAAATGTTTCCATTCCTGGTCGTCTCATGTCGCGATCAAGTCGAGATGGCGCCGGCGAATCGTAGATTTCAGCAAGTCTTGCTTCCGGTTAGAAGGAAGGCACAAAACATTGCAGGATGTCCCTGGACGGATTAACTTGAAAAACATGATGTTTCGATTCGGTTAATATATATTTAGATACGTTCTCCTCAGAAAAGCGACACGGCCCCGGTCCCCAACTGACAACCGGAAGTGCTAGGTAATTACAGCATCGTGATCATCAGCATGTATGGACTCTACAACAACACCTGACACGGCCGGAACGTGCAGAGAGCACTGTGGACTGATCGTAGTGGGCCATTGCTACATATAGGCGACACACACGTTATAAACGTATACTGTTACCATGCCAGCTTTCTCTTTGTGTCCTAATCCATGGCATGTGAAGCCATAGGTGTTATTCCACGAACAGCGCACTCGTCACTGTTACCGCATGTATTTTCTAACTCTGACGAACCGAAGAACACCTACGCGCGCACACATCAGCACACCCAACACCTCAACACAGGCACACGCAAGTATACATCGTGGACCCCAATGAATCCCTGGAAACAGATTTTCGAAGCTCTCTTTGCGCTGAGATAGTCGCACGTGCCATGCATTATCATTAATGTTCGACTATCTTAGCGCTAAGAGAGCTGGTCTGTGTTTTTGGACTGACAGTCAATGTGTTAATTACAACAATGGAATCTTTTAGTTATAAAAGAAGATTCTGCAAGTCTGTTAGTTGTTACGAGTGTGTAGTTTCTGTATATTTTTGTTATTAATTCAGTAATAATTATTATTGGGTCACAACATTTAGTGTTTTCAATAATAGCTATGATGGGTCACATTTCGTTTTAATAGATGGTCAACACTTTTATAATTCTTGTTTTCCGGAATTTATCTGCTCCTAGTTTTCTATGTGTCTACTTCCGGGAGACTTATTCGATGGCATTCTATGGTGTTGACGATGTTCGTTTGTGCGCGAACTTTCGGGAAATGACTTAGTAAATATATATAAAGGCTGGTTGCCGTGCGGAGGGTGACACTCACACTCATTTGAATCACTGCCACACTTGATAATCGAAACCCGTCAACGCCTGACCTACATTATCTGCTGTCGCACCGATCGCTGTGTTGACGTTCTGCCATAGTTGATTCTCTCTCACACCAAGACTTTGGTGACTTTGCTATATTGTATTTTGTGACCCACTGACTTAGATTTTGTCTCTCTTGAATTGTACCTGACATCTGTATTGTTATATTGCTTGTGACTTTGTATACCCTGCTCTCACTGCATAATAACAGAATTTTGAACGTTTATGACTTGTCTTTGTTCTGTTTTGCTGGTTCACAAGGGGATTTCTTATATTGTTGTCACGGTAAATTCTTAACCGTAACATAGTCAAATGTAATTCAACTGGAGAGATACTCAGAAGGCAATGCAATGTAGAACAGCCCCGCTTATGTTGAGCGTAAGAAGCCTCTTAAGGATGGTATGGCTTGGCTCGTTGGTGATATCGTTCTCACATCATCAGAACACATTGAGCTAGAATATGTCGTAGTGAACGTTAGTCAGCAGACGAAGACGAGTGAAGCCCGTTTATTCAGTTGACTGTGCATTTGTTCTGTTGACGTAGGTTGAATTTATAGGTTTAAGTGACACATACGAATATGTTTCATTACGAGCAGTGGGTTAGACGTATCTAATAGACTATTGTTAACACAGGATTCTGTAGACAGCGAAGTCATGAAAGCTTAGTCAAAGAATCAGTCTTCAAACCTGGCTCAAATACATCAACATATTGGCATGTGTTACTGGTCATTACTCAAGCTCCTTCATAAAGATACTATGTGTCTACAAGCTGGTACATATGAGGGGCACCAATGTCCAAATCAGAGGTACCTGTGTTCACATTAAAGGTTCCCTTGACATCAGAGGTACTCATGAGCTCATCAGAGGTGCCTGTGTACACACATCCTTGGTACCCGTGACCACATCAGAGGTACCCGTGTTCACACTGGAGCTACCCGTGTCCACTTCAGAAGTACCTGTGTTCACGTTAGAGGTTCCATTACACACAGCAGAGGTACCTGTGTCCACACAAGTCATCTCATCTCAAACTCCACACCATTGTCAAACAGATGTTGATTATCATACAATATCCCTCCGACGTATACGGAAACATTTTGCATTGTAATAATTCATTGCGTTTATTCATTGTGAGGAATGTTTTCCAATGGTGCATTGTGCATTATGTGGCATTTGGAACTGTTCAAATGATTTCAGTATTGATTACACATCTCCACACAATGAAACCACAGAGTCGAACACGGAGTCTTCTGTCAATGCACAACCCCCTGTCCTACGTCCACTCCGTGCAGCCAAACTCAGAGAACATAAGTGAACACGGAGCATGTCCGATTTCATCTTTTCCAGGAGATTTTCTGCCGTGGTTGACACTTACTGTTTTTGAAACAATGACCCAGTTAGGTCACGTGTTCTTCAATCCGAATGAATGCTTGAATGAATGAATGAACGAACGAACGAACGAACGAACGAACCAACCAACCAACCAACCAACCAACCAACCAACCAACCAACCAACGACTCTTGTATTCAAGGCGAAAACCAGTTACTAAGAACTACAGCATGTGCAGATGAGACATTTCACATGATAAGTATGACAGACTATACCAGATAAGGATCAGTCATATTACAAACTAATAGCTGACATGTTTGGTTAAAACCTATGTTTTGTTACAAAGGTGAATTTCTATCTAAAATGTCTAAGGAAATATTGATTGAAAAGCCGTCCCAGTGCCAAAATAAAACCCATTAAACTATGTGTGATGTGTTAAACCAGAAGAAATCCGAGTGTTACGTGAGAAAGATGACAGGCGACTCTTCAGTTACAGTAACCGTACCCAGTCAGACCATGACATTAACCAGCATCGGAAAGCCCTTGTCCCGTGTTCGACCGTAGTTAGCACTGTGGGATCATGCAGTGATACCATTCACGAAATCACTTTGTCATATGCTATTAGCTCATAACGCACGGGCAGTTAATCTGTTTATAATGTCTGATAGGTTATTACAGCTGTCTAAATACTCTCCATGTCAGTGATAAATCCCCCTAATACTCTTATAGAATCTAGCTTGTCGTACCACATGGCCCGTGTGTTGGCTGGGTATAACAGTGTATTATGGCTCGGGGTCGCTGATTGATGGTCTGTACCTCGAGGCTGGACATCCACACCAGGTTATCTGGTTTGCTTTTTCTTAACATTGAAACATTTGTTCTAACTACTCTACACTTTCACCACTGTTATATGACATGTTATTAACATAAAGGTACACGTATTATTTGCTTGCCTGTTGTTTTACGCCGCACTCAGCAGTTCCAGCAATATAGCGGCGGTCTGTAAATAACCGAATCTGGACTAGACAATCCGGTGATCAACAGCATGAACATCGATTTACGCAAGTGGGATAAGATGACATGGTTGTATCAACCAAGTCAGCGGGTCTGACAACCAGATCCCGTTTGGGGGAAATATAGATTCTGGGCCAAACCAGTGATTGATATTATGAATAACTCTCCTGGCTATTTGTTTATGATGATACATTATAACCTCTCGGAGTCTGAGCACCCGAGAACTTCTTACAAACGAGAGATCGCAGAAAATTCGTCCCATTCCCGGATTCAGTAAGAATCAATAAATACACATTTCGTCAATGTCGATTCAGGAAAAATGGACAAGATATCTGTTAAGACGATGAACTGTTAAGAACACGTTAACATTTCCTTTAGCAATGTTGTGTTGTGAGTTTCGGTCTCGAGTTCAATTCTCTGACCATTACCAATATTAGCGCATCCATCCAACGTGTCTGTACCCTCAGATCATAATTGTCTGTTAATGCATTGCACAGACACAGCACACAATGATGAAATATTACACTTATTACTTACACCCTCTCCCTCTCGACAGTTCCATCATGTTGGCTGTGTCACCCCAGGGAATTCTGTCCTAGTAGAGTAAATAAAGTCTCGTTCAGGCACAGTGAGGGGTGGTATCAGTTTCAAATGTTATGACTAATGCAGAACATCAGTCTCTGACAAGGATGTCTTCTGGGTCCATAATACAACACGTTTACTGTCGAACAACGCTCAGAGAGGCCAGTAACCTTCTCACTTAGATACATCAAGGACAGCACATAACTATGCCTTTTCGCTGGGACTCTATGTCTCTAATCTATGTTGTCAATGTTGTTGTTTTTTGTCGTTAACTATACATTTTTAATTTCAGTCAAACCATACCTGCAATTTTATCTACCCAAATGTGCAGATTTCGTTTTAACATTCTGCAATCCATTTTAGTAGTACCCGATGGCTCGGCCCTTTCCGGCTTGACTTTTCTTGGCCCGACTTTTAAGCCATCCGGTAGCATGCCTTCTGGGCCAATGACACAGCACGTGACCTGTCTAATAGCTATAGCACACTGAATCCCTTACTGTATCGTGACTCCGTCATACAATAACTATGGAATAACTACATGTGTCCTGGGTCCATAATACAAGAGACTGAATCCCTTGCTGTGTCTTGAATCCGTCATACAATCACTGTGGAACCATGGCTTCCGGATACAATATATACAAGGTGTCTGCTTGTTGGACAGATTGGGATAGAGTTAGGCCAAAATGGTCCTATCAACAGAACACCGGTCTCACGAATAAGAAATGAATATTTAACTGATTCTAATCTTGAATAACCTTCTAATAATATCTATCTCCCTCGCAGCAAAATATACTATCTCCCTCGCAGCAAAATAAAAAAGTAGGTGAACCTGAACTTTGAAGTCTGGTAGAGAGAAAAAAACATTGAGGAACGTTACAATGACATTCATCTTGTGTATGCAGCATCATTTCACGTTATCACCATACGCAAACACAATGACGCTCGTGCACAACGTGGGAGCTTCCTACACGTGCATGGGGTAGCATTATGAATATTGACGTTTTTCACACAGGTTCATAAATCACTGTAGACCATTTTTTCCGATGATTTTCTTGCATCTGATCCTTGGTCAGGGTTTTCAAGGTGAAATCACACACTGCTGACTGAAAATTGTAAATCTGAAATTTTCTTGCCATACTCCAGTCACCTAACAAGGGGCATAACTGAACGAACAGCTTTGCATTTAATGAAATGCATAAGATGATGCATTCTTAAAATCAGCATTCATTCAATTCCATATATTTCGATAATCATATATTGACAGTACAGAGTATGTATTCATGTCACACCTATTTTGTAGATATCACCAAAATCCCAAAGTTCTCCCATTCCACAGTGCCAAATATGCATTGGTCGTACACTGAGCATCATAAGTGGCGGACTATGATACCAAATGACTCCTACAAAAGAAGCGCTAATGCTACCTCCACATCCAGTAGATACAATTGCGTCATTGTCCACGACCTTAAGTCCCACCTGAAGCTTGTGAGTGAGTGAACTGGAACTAGTACCACAATACGAATTTCAGTTTTGGCACAACGGGTCAAATCAAGTTGAATGGGGATCTCAAAGTAATGCACGCCTTATATTTCAATGAAACAAACGAAGATTGGAGAGGCATGTGTGTTTGTGGAGGAAAGAGTACCCAATACACCAGGAAACAGTCAGGTTTAGCATGGGCTTTAAAACCCACGATTACATGTGCCTGGTACCTAGAAGTATATTCCGTCCTTGCCGAGCGGATTGCAGTGCCTAACACGTCTGGATCTTCCGAGCAACCTCAGTAGCAATCATCTGAAACATTCTGAAGGAAGTGATCTATCACTATTTGTTTAAAGTGGACAGGTTAGGCTCACAAACAACTTAGTTTTGCCAATTTGTAGGAATGTATTTTCCAGGTTGATTGATGAAGGTGTACTAAAGAATTGTTGGCAAAGCTTTTCAGTTGCTAGGATACATTTAATCGGAGTCAATCTTGGAGGAACATTTCGTAAATCAAACTTTTTTCACAACTAGTTCTTTGAAGAAAACGACTGTAAATCAGTGTCAACGTGTCCTTTGTGTTTGGAGATTGACTAGAATCTCTAAAGTGGACTAAACAATGCTAATACAAACGAAGTTTATGCAACATTTACAGCTTGTCACAAGAATGCATCTGTAGCTGACTAATATTGAATAAGTCTTGCGATGAAAAAATCCCATTTAACATGTTACATGTGTTGATGAATAAGTCCACACAGAAATGACTTGAGATGGAGACATTAGGTTGATTCAGTTTTCAACAGGGTCGCCTCCCGCACCCATACTACAATGGCATTGCAGACTGTAGCCAGGTCCCATCGTTCTTCCTGTGGCCATCCAAAACGTTCTGCTTTAACGTTATCATATATGGGTCCCCAGGGAGAGCTCCACTGATGTTTGTGGGAGTTGGGTTGTCCAGTGAGTTGCACGGGTTCCCACATGAGTACACTAACTGAGGTCCTTTTATGGCTTCCCCTGTCGGGACATAGCTGGACTATAGCCGAAAACGGCGTAAAACCACACTCACTCAACACAAAGTTATGTTTGGAAATGTGACTGAGCCATGCCATCAGACTAGAATGGACGCTGTTGGTGTTCGAAGCCACATAAGCTACGGTTATAACAGATTTGTGTACAGGTGCGGCGTCCCCATAAGAGCCCATATTTTCTCAGCTTCTCACGTCTCGTAGTCTCAATTCCATCCAGTTATCACCTCAAACGTGTAGTGCAATATGCTTCACGTATTGCCTTCAAGGAGGAAGATGACACCCTCAGAATCACCGAACCCTTCAAGAACAGTCTTCGCCTTCTTTGATGATTGTGATTTCATTTTTTTCTACTTAGTCTGAAAGTAGTGAATTAGGTTTCATCCATATTCACAAAATGTTGCCAAAAACTTTATGAATGAGCTTCAAACAGTACGTGGTGTATTGGCTCTTCCTCGAAACTGACTAGGTGCTCTTGCTTTACTTCAGGAAAATGTCAGGCGTGTTTGCTTTACTGAATGGAGCTCTCGAAATGTGTTCTTCTTTACGTAAGGTGAGCTTGTTTTACTGGGGAGTGAGCTACAAGATAACTTTGTCATTTCTGATTTACATGCGGGAAAAGGAAATACTGACGGAATTAATTTTCTTTCATGGGGCTTAGATTTTTATTTTGGCAAAAGGGGCGCCTCGGCTTGATAAGGAAGGATGCAAGAAATGATTTTGATTCTGTACAGTTACTACCTTCTGTATTCCACAAACACGTGAGTAATGTTGGCAACCCAGGTACATTTAGCACGATATGGGACTTAATCCCTTGATGCTGTTGATCAGAGCGAATTGAGACGACGTTGTTCAGAGCTCCTATTGACCAATAAATCATATCGGCATCTTTCAAATGTATCTATTAGTCGTATTTAGGTCACACAGTAATATTCTCCCGTCCTCTCGGTAGGTGTCTGTATGGAAATATAAATCCGATAATACACAGGACAGTATTCAATTACTCCAGTCACCGTTATTCAAATGGTTTCGAATCCTAGACCACATGGGGGAGCATAGCCATGTCCCACACAACCACTCACACCACAGTTGAAACCGCAGTCCGGTTCCTTGGGTAGTATGTGCAGGAACCTAGGCTCTAAGACTTGGTTCCCTTTACTGGAAAATGTAGCCAACACCAATCTGCATATTGGCTGGTGGTGAAACATCGATGATGGTCAGACAATGAGACTACTGTTGGCCTGGAATACGGATCACTGAAAATGATTGGACGATAACACCAGTGTCAGACTGGACTTGAAATTGAGGCTATTTGGAACATCGTAAAAACCGCACAAAGCAATTTACATTCTACAGGACTCAGAAAATGTACCACCTAATCCCTGTCTCAACGATTTTCTATAACATTTGATTTAATCGAAGATGGACATTCTTCATATTTACAGAAAATATTTGCGATAAGTGGAATTGATACAATATGGATTCTCAAAAACATTCAAAGTAGTTGCATGGATGTTTGTTTTCTCAGAAAATACCAAAGTTCAATGTATCCGAAAAACCGAGTTATTTGTCAGAATAGGTGGTGACTATGGATCTAAATACTTATATCTGCTTCTTGGGATATTTAGGACAGTTTGTCATGGAGGAAAGCAAACGGCAGCTTTAGTAATAAGCATGTGTGGAATGAGTTATAACATCCATCAATATTAGGCGATAAACCAGACAGACAGACAGAGAGACAGACAGTTTATTCAGTAATACTGGCCACATGGCCTTTAGCACAACTGAGATTGACTGTCACATAACAGTTACGTGTTACTATACTTTTGAACATCATTCGTGGATTTTAAATACATGTTTTAAATACAAAACAAGAGAACGCACATATTTTGTGAGCTTAAAATATTTGCCATTGACTGCTTACAACAGGTAATAGTTTTTAATTCTTGGAGGTATTTCAACTGTGCATACTTATCACACTTAAATAATATGTGTAACTCATCTTCCAAATCAACAGAATTACAATTTGTACAAACAGCATCTCTAAGTTCATTGCATTTTCTCTGACGGAACGAGGTAATGTTCATAGTGTGCATTGATATTCAATTCATTGATATTTCAATGATCTTTCCAATATAACCTCATCTGTTTCATATTCAGAAGAATACATTAACATTCTAGGACGATAAAGTACCCACGAAGCTGAAACGACTAGACGAATGACTTCACCATTCGTAGAGTCAGCTTTCCCTATAAGGTGAGTAGCTTTCTAGTAACTACAGACTTTGGTTTCTACAAATTGCTACAATTGCCCTTTCTACAAAACTCCAAAGATCTCTGAGGTTGTTTGATCAGGGATACAACACTTATTGCCTAAGTAAGAATGATTAATGTAAGACACATACATGGCCTTTCATAATTTGACGTGTGAATAACCAATTGATGCCCTATGGAATTCCCTATTCTAACTTGTACCAAAAGTGGCCATTGACCAGTTGACCAACCTTTGCGTGTGTTTGTGGTGGAGACTCCGGTGTGGCAGGGCATTCTCGCCTGAAAACTTGATATCATCACTAAGTGAATCAAAAATACATGCTCGTGTCTTAGGAAAAAACGTTTTATGGACTTGTTTAAAGAGTGAATTCATATGCGTATGGAAAATGTTTTGCAGCATTTCTTTGCGCATTTTACCCTCTAATGTTACAAAGGAAACAATCTGATTTGCTACGGAGAAAGAGGTGGTATATATGTGTGTCCCACCGACTTATCTATTCGCTGTCTACCAGTATTTGGGGCGTAGAAGGTAAGTATGCTGTTAGAACTGTTAGCTGTCATTCATTGACAACTGTCCATGTCCACAGGTAATGGTGTTGGGTGTAGCAGGCTGTGGAGAGCCTACCGTTATTCGTCGAACTGTGATCCTCTTGTGAGGTTTAAAGATTCGGGATGGCCTAGTGAACCCTTTGTTGGGTTTGGAAGACTGGGGAGAGCCTGCCATTAGCCCCCAAACTGTTTCTCACTTGTAGAGTGGAGAAGACTGGTGTCAGTCTATCATTAGCCATCAAACCTTCCGGTCTTTTAGACTGTATACTTTGATTATAGGAATCTGATGATATTCTACTTTTACTGGCGAAACCGTGATTCATTTCATGAGTTTGGTGATAGTGTGGCATTAGCTTTTTGCCTGTATACCTAAATTGAGTTATGGCACTAGCGTGATAACTTCATAACATTCAATTAGTCATTAATCATCTTCCGTAAGATACGACTAAATTGGAAATGAAAATTAATGGTCTAAATTACAAGCTGTCAAAACAGACATGAAACAAATGAGCGTAAATTATAGATGATTTGGAATAAACGATAGAATCCAGTCTAAAACACGCCCATAAATATGTCAAGGAGTTCAAGTCTTGGCGTATTTTCATATTATATCACGTTTTTGCACATGTTAATATGTGGGTATTTCCATCCGCCTTCAATTAGCTAACTGGACGGCGGAAAGAAATAGGATGATAGGCGGGTTCAATGTGCATCACATCTTGGGCGCCAGGCAACGCTTGCCTGTTAGCTCACCTTGATGTGTGTTGGCATGGTAACTGATAAAAGTTTATGGATTTGTTTCAGTGAATATGCACATTCTTTACAAGAAGGCTTTTCTTAATGCTAAGCGACTTAAATCAGTGGAGTACATTACATATGGATCATTTCTCGTATGCCGGGCGTTGGGGTAGCCTAATGATTAAAGCGTTCACTCGTCATGCAGAAGACGAGAGTTCGATTCCTCACACTGGCACAATGTGTGAAGTCCATTCCTGGTGTCCACAGAAAAGGGCTGTACAACTCACCCACTGTCATTACTAGTACATCTGTGAGCTAATGCAAGGGTCTAGTACTTCACAGACTAAGTGGAGGCCCCTCATCTTGAGTTGACTGGTGTGTATTACAGGTTGAATACAACCATACTACTCTCGCGTTTATTGTTACGCTTTGCAGACAGTGCCAATTTCCAATAAAATGAGTTTTAATTTGACGTATGTGTACTCACTGGAGCGTGGATATATCAATATCAAAGTGGATCACGACTGTCAGACAACTGATCCTTCACAACAAAGGAACTACTGATGATCTCGCATATCTTGTGTTTATCAGCTGTTGCTGTTACCAAGTAGTCTGGAAGTACAGAGCCAGGGCACTGTAGCTCACCTGGCCCAAGTCTGCGATGTTTGCTGCAGCTGCAGTCGGACATCGTCGTGAGGAACTGTGGTATGTCGAACCTACGGTCCTCTCGAGTATAATTTTGGTCCCAGGCTGAATCTCAGAAAACTCCAAGAATTTACGTGTGTCCTTTAAATTCAGAAAGAAAGGCGTTTTATGGTGTTGCATATTTTGTTCCCTTATAGCTGTATATTTGATTTTTGTGTCGAGGGTAAAAATGTTATCATGAAAACCGGTATCAAGGCAACCAACACCTAAAGAGTCAGTAAGCTGCCCAGAGTGAGGAGCCACTGGATTAGAAAATGAAATTGTTTTTGGTTTCAGGTTATGATCCACTGAACAGGATAAAACAACAAAATACACACTTTTTTCTTTTCAAGTATACATTTTTACTTTGAAACTTGTAGGTACTTATCAAAATCCAAACAAGCATCTATTGTTTTTTTAGCACAAAGCTTAAACGTTTTTGACACTTTGTATTAATCTATTTCTTAACCTTTGAGTTTGTGCTAAAGCCTAAAGACATGTCTACTCCATTTTCTGTACTGTATTTCAAAGCACTGTCTAATCCCTGTCTCAGAGATGAGCAATAACCTCAAAGATAAAGAATAACCTTTAATAGGAGGGACTTATATTCACAGAAACTAAAATTTGTCCGAGTGAATTCTCAAAACCCGAAGGATTTGCATGTTTTTTTACAGGTTGAGTTAAAAGTCAGGTTCAATGACGCCACGTCGTTTGATCTGTCTCTTCATACACTGACAAGGCAGAAAAAATAAGATGAAACTCAACCCAACGAAGTGGCATTGGTTAATACATCAGGTGGTTGTAGGTGCCGTACAGTTACATATTGATCTTCTGAGACTCAGGACTCTGGTCTAAAATGAGAGAAAATGTCATGTGAAGTTACAGAGGAAGTACCATTTTGAAGTTCCCCATTAGTAGCATATGTTAAAAATTGAGAGTATACATAGATACAAAAATATGTATCATGCAAGCATGACTCCTTCCTGCTAATCTATCTTTCCTGGATACAAAACAGCCTTTGTGCTCTGACTGGAAAACCAAGACAATAATCTGATCTCATATAGTTCAATAACCATTAAGTAGGTAATTCCCTGCCACTGGTTTACTCGCCGGAATGGGAAACAGGGGAGACGGATGAGACCTCCTTGTCTGTTTCATATCAGGTCCAACCACAAAGATTCAGTAACAGAAAACTCTCCACAGGACGGTAGATCATGCACAATTCTGGCAGCTTTGGTGACTACATTTCACAATGTTTTGGGGACAATTGAGCATTTCAAGTAATGTCACACGACTCACTTCTGTGGGGTTTGATCAAGGTCTCAGTCATTTGAACGTAAGTCTAGATAGGAGGGGACACTTCATTATAATGTTCAAAACAGTATTTTAACTTCTACTGATGTTCCCTTTGTGACAGGTCTTTTGCCACGATTGGGATTGGATGAGATCACCTTCTCGAAGAAAACTGACACCGTCACTATCTTTTCGAAATTCCGGACATATGATTATTATATTGTCGAATCCTGCAATCGTTTTTTTTCAGCAGGGATTTCTCATGTATATGAAGGGTTTTGCTGGTTTTGTTTTAATATATTTTGGGTGTCATAAGTGACTCGAATGACGTATTATTCCTATATTAACATAGTGCTGTAAGACACGACAATGTGTTTTCACCCACGAAATCTGCCGTGTTGTACACATTATACAGCCTACATGGATACACATGTCGTAACATGGTCGTTTCTGGTTGAATACACAGACAACTGCAAGTAGTCCTTGGCTCAGTATGTGGAAACATTCACTTCGAACGCGCACCAGAGTTGACAAGAAGCAAACAAAGAGATTTCTTGCTTTGACACAAGGAGTGTAAACGAAGGTCTGCGACGAAAAAAGTGTTTTTTTCACGATTCGTTCTTGTAGGGCTTGCTTCCACAAAGCATTTGATCGTGCTTTCTATCAAAAGTCAGGAAACATTTTTGGTCACGAAGAATTCGATACACAATAAAGCTGGATCCTGACTTTGATGTCATGGCAACATTCTGCTTCACGAGAGGCTGTTTTTCGTCTCTGCTTGAAAAAAACAACTGGATAAAAACGTTTCTTCTATTTTACGTCTGAAAATCGTTCATCTGAAACGTCGTAGAGGTGCCAAGGCTATAATAAAGGGTTCCCGGTCGTTAGGAGGAAATCACATTGACCACAAAGCCTCGTTTGGTCCTTGTCGGCTAACAGGTCACGGTGACAAGGTTTAATGAGAGATATTTTCGTGCAGGGCTGGTTTCAGACTGTAGAATTAAGTTCACACTTTTTTCATGATCACTTTGTCTCTTTTCAACCCGAGGTGCAGGATTATGTAAAACAGATCGGATATCATGCATGATAAATTCGCTCACGCCCTTAGTGGGCACAGTGGACACTAGGTTGGAAATGGTTACAATGTGCTGTTGTATGACTTACAGCCGAAAGAGTTCTGTGTACTCATACGGACGTTGTTTACAACATAGATACTGCCTTATCCTGCTCAACTTACTTTTTTGTGCCACACTTCCTTGTTCACAGTACCAGAATGGATTGTGTAGAGTTCTGTACTAATGTCTTTCTTTACAGTTCCAGAATCAATTGCTTACAAAACAAAACTTGATTGTTCCCAGTACCATACACGACTGTTCACAGTACAAGACACGACCGTTTACAGCACAATACGCGATTGTTTACAGTACAAAATTCGATTGTTCGAATGTTCACATAATAAGACATCATTGTTTACATCACCTGAACTTCTTACAGACATGATAGATGACAGAAAATCCGGATTTAGTAAGAAATGTTTCTAATCAATACACTCAACATCAGTGTCGATTGAGGAAACTGCTCAAGGTGTCTAGTCTCCTAAGACCATGAACGGATAGTCCATCCATCCAACGTGTCTGCACCTTCCGATCAAAAGGGTCTGTTTATGCATTACACAGATACAGCACACAATGATGAAATATTACCCTTATTACTTACACCTCCTCCCTCTCGACAGTTCCATCATGTTAGCTGTGTCACCCCAGGGAATACTGTCCTGGTCGAGTAAATAAAGTCTCGTTCAGGCACAGTGAGGGGTGGTATCAGTTTCAAATGTTATGGCTAATGCAGAACATCAATCTCTGACTTGAATGTCTTCTGGGCCTATAATACAACACGTTAACTGTGGAATAACTACAGCACACTGAATCCCTCACTGTGTCCTGAATCCGCTATACAATAACTGTGGAATAACTACATGTGTTCTGGGTCCATAATACAAGACAATGAATCCTTTACTATGTCCTGAATCCACCATACAATCACTGTGGAACTACGACTTCTGTATACAATATATAGCAGGTGTCTGCTTGTTGGGCACATTGGAATAGGATTAGGCCTAAGTGGTCCTATCAATAGAACACCGGTTTTATTTCTGGAAGTTGGTTTAATGTATTTCACGAATATGAAAGGAATATTTAACTGATTCTAATCTCGAATAACCTTCAAATATTTTGTAACTCCCTCGCAGCAAAATATAACAAAATAGTATTCATGTAACACTTTTTTTGGAGATATTGTCAAAATCCCTGACTTATCCCACTCAACAGTGCCAAATATGCATTGGTCGTACACTGACCATCATAAAAGGCGGAATAGGATAGTAAATAACTGATACAAAAGAAGGAAATTGGATTGGAGAGGCATGTGTGTTTGTGGAGGAAAGAGTACCCAATACACCTGGAAACAGTCAGGTTTAGGATGGGCTTTAAAACCCACGAATATATGTGCCTGGTACCTAGAAGTATATTCCGTCCTTGCCGAGCGGATTGCAGTGCCTAACACGCCTGGATCTCCCGAGCAACCTCAATAGCAATCATCTATAACATTCTGAAGGAAGTGATCTATCACTGTTTGTTTAAAGTGGACAGGTTATGCTCACAAACAACTTAGTTTTGCCAATGTGTAGGAATGTATTTTCAAGGTTGATTGATGAAGGTATACTAACAAATTGTTGGCAAAGCTTTTCAATTCCTAGGATACATTTAATCGGAGTCTATCTTGGAAGAACGTTTCTTAAATCAGACCTTTTTCACAACTAGTTCTTCGAAGAAAACGACAATAAATAGTTTAAGAATTAAACTGTAAATCAGTGTCAATTTGTGTTTGAGATTGACTAGAATCTCTAAAGTGGCCTAAACACTACTAATACAAACGAAGTTTTTGCAACATTTATAGCTTGTCACAAGAATGCATCTGTAGCTGACTAATATTGAATAAG
The DNA here is from genome assembly GCF_037392515.1 of Haliotis asinina. Taxonomy (NCBI): domain Eukaryota; kingdom Metazoa; phylum Mollusca; class Gastropoda; order Lepetellida; family Haliotidae; genus Haliotis; species Haliotis asinina. The sequence goes on along the minus strand of NC_090295.1, from coordinate 42,809,489 downwards.
TCTTGTGATGAAAGAATCCCATTTAACATGTTACATGTGTTGATGAATAGATCAACGCAGAAAAGACTTGAGATGAAGACATTAGGTTGATTCAATTTTCGACAGTGTCGTCTTCCACACCCATACTACAGTGGCATTGCAGAAACTGTAGGCAAGTCCCATCTCACTTCCCGTGGCCATCAAAACGTTCCCCTTTAACGTCAACATACGTGTAGATATAGGTTCCCAGTGAGAGCTCCACTAATGTTTGAGAGAGATGTCGAGTTGTCGATTGAGTTGTCGAATGCTCGGGTTCCCACGTGACTACACTAACTGAGGTCCTTTGATAGTTTTCCCTGTCAGAACATTGCTGGACTTTTGCTGAAAACGGCGTAAAACCACATTCACTCAACACAACGTAATGTTTGGAAATATGACGGGACCATGTCATCATGTATTGCCTTCAAGGAGGAAGAATCGTGTTTCATATTCTTTCTAGTTATTTTCAGAAAGTAGTGAATTAGGTTTCATCCATATTCACAAAATGTTGTCAAACACTTTATGAATGAGCTAGATAAACAGTGCATGATGTATTGGCTTTTCCCCGAAACTGACCAGGTGCCCTTCCTTTACTTCATGAAAATGTCAGGCGTGTTTGCTTTACTTAATGGAGCTCTCGAAATGTGTTCTTCTTTACGTAAGATGAGCTGGTTTTTACAGGGGAATGAGCCACAAGATAACATTGTCATTTCTGATTTAGAAGTGGGGAAAGGAAATACTGACGAAGTTACTTTTCTTTCACGTTCTTTGATCTGTATTTTGGCAAAGGGGCCCCTCAGCTTGAAAGGAAGGGATGCAAGAAATGATTTTGTGTTGTACCCTTACTACCTTCTGTATTCCACAAACACGTGAGTAATGTTGACAGCCTGGGTACATTAAGGACGATATGGGATTCGATCCTTTGATGTTGTTGATCAGAGCGAATTGAGACGACCTTGCTCAGAGCTCCGATTGACCAATACATCATACTGGCATCTTTCAAATGTATCAATTAGTCGTATTTAGGTCACATTGTAATATTCTCCCGTCCTCTCGGTAGGTGTCTGTATGGAAATATAAATCCGATAATACACGGGACAGTATTCAATTACCCCAGACACCGTTATTCAAATGATTTAGAATCCTTGATCACATGGGAAAGCATAGCCATGTCCCACACAACCAGTCACACCACAGTTGAAACCCAAGTCGGGTTCCCTGGGTACTATTGCGCAGGAACCTAGGCTCTAAGACTTGGTTCCCTCTACTGGAAAATGTAGCCAACACCAATCAGAGCATTGCTTGTTCTGCATGTTGGCTGGTGGTGAAACATCGATGATGGTCAGACAGTGAGATTACTGTTGGTCTGGAATACAGATTAAGTGACCACTGATAATGGTTGGACGATAACACCGGTGTCAGACTGGGCTTGAAATTGAGGCTATTTGGAATATCGCAAAACCCGCACATAGCAATTGACATAGTACAGGACTAAGAAAATGTACCACCTAATCCCCGTCTCATCAATTTTCCATAATATTTGATTTAATCGAGGAAGGACATTCTTCATATTTACAGAAAATATTTGCGACAAGTGGAATTGATACAATATGGATTGTCAAAAACATTCAAAGGATTTGCATGGATGTCTGTTTTCTCAGAAAATACCAAAGTTCAGTTTAGACGAAAAACATTTTTGCCGATCTGTATACCACGTTCCCAATGAAACCTTATCTGTTTCATATTCAGAAGAATGCATTAACATTCGTTGATGATAAAGTACCCACGAGACTGAACGACGAGACGAATGACTTTACCATTCCCTTTAAGAACTACAGACTTCGGTATGTACAGACTTCGGTATCTACATATACTGGAGAAAATCAGTTAGGGATATTAGTATTTTAATGCCTCAAGATCCTTGAAGTTGTTTGATCAGGGCTACAACACTCAATAAATTTCACTTACAATAAATTTCACTTGACTTGACTAGTCAAAAACGTTTCATGGACTTTAAACAGTGATTTCACATGGGTATGGAAAATGTTTTTCAGCTTTTCCTTGCACCCTTTACAAAACTCCTACTTTACAAAATAAACATGAATTTCATCTGCCATGGAGTAGGAGAGTGAAAATATGTGTGTCACACCGACTCATCTATTCGCTGTCTACCAGTATTTGGGGCGTAGAAGGTGTGACCTGCTGTTAGAACTATCATTCATTGACAACTGTCCGTGTCCATGGGTAATGGTGTCACTGGACACTGCAAAAGAGCACGTGCTAGACTTTGAAGACGCTGACTCAAAACACTGACTGACTGTTCTGTCTGGGTAAAGAAGACAGATGGAGGTCTGCCATTAGTCGTCAAACAGGATCCTCTTGTTGGGTATAGAAGGTTGTGGAGAGCCTACCGTTATTCGTCCATCTGTGATCCTCTTGTGATGTTTAAAGACTGGGGATGGCCTAGTGAACCCTTTGTTGGGTTTGGAAGAATGTTGAGAGCCTTTTGGTTAAAAGAGACTGGTTATACTCTACCAATGGCATTTTAGACTGTATACTTTGATTATAGGAATCTGATGATATTCTACTTTTCTCGCGAAACAGTAATTTTTTTCATGAGTTTGGTGATAGTGTGGCATTAGCTTTTTGCCTGTATACCTAAATTGAGTTATGGCACTAGCGTGATAACTTCATAATATTCAATTAGTCATTAATCGTCTTCCGTAAGATAAGACTAAATTGGAAATGAAAATTAATGGTCTATATTACAAGCTGTCAAAACAAACAGGAAACCAATGACCGTAAATTATAGATGATTTGGAATAAACGATAGAATCCAGTCTAAAATACGCCCATAAATATGTCCAGGAGTTCAGGTCTTGGCGTATTTTCATATTATATCACGTTTTTGCACATGTTAATATGTGGGTATTTCCATCCGCCTTCAATTAGCTAACTGGACGGTGGAAAGAAATAGGATGATAGGCGGGTTCAATGTGCATCACATCTTGGGCGCCAGGCAACGCTTGCCTGTTAGCTCACCTTGATGTTTGTTGGCATGGTAACTGATAAAAGTATATGGATTTGTTTCAGTGAAGATTCCCATTTTTTGCAAAAAGACTTCTCTTAATGCTTAGCGACTTAAATCAGTGGAGTATATTACATGTGGATCATTTCTCGTATGACTTGCGGTGGTGTAGCCTAATGATTAAAGCGTTCACTCGTCATGCAGAAGACGGGTTGGATTCCTCACACTGGTACAATGTGTGAAGCACATTTCTGGTGTCCACAGTCGTGATATTGCTGGAATATTACTAAAAGGGAAGTACAGCTCACCCACTGTCATTACTGGTATATGAGTCAGCTAATGCCAGGGTCTGGTACTTCACAGACTAAGTGGACGCCCCGCATCTTCAGTTGACTGGTGTATGTTGCAGGTTGAACACAACCATACTACTCTTGCGTGTAGTGTTACGCTTTGCAGACAGTGCCAATTTCCAATAAAATGAGTTATAATTTGACGTATGTGTACTCACTGGAGCGTGGATATATCAATATCAAAGTGGATCACGACTGTCAGACAACTGATCCTTCACAAGAAAGGAACTACTGATGATCTCGTATATCTTGTGTCTATCATCTGTTGCTGTTAGCAAGTAGTCTGGAAGTACAGAGCCAGGGCACTGTAGCTCACCTGGCCCAAGTCTGCGATAACTGGTGCAGCTGCAGTCGGACACCGTTGTGACTAACTGTGGTGTGTCGAACCCACGGTCCCCTTGAAGTATAATTCTGATCCCGGGCTGAATCTCAGAAAACTCCAAGACTTTACGTGTGCCCTTTATATTCAGAAAAAAAGGCGTTTTACGGTATTGCATATTTTGTTCCCTTATAGCGGTATATTGGATTTGTGTGTCGAGGGTAAAAATGTTGTCGTGAAAACCGGTATCAAGGCTACCAATATCGAAAAAGTCGGTATGCTGCCCAGAGTGAGGAGCCACTGGATTAGAAAATGAAATTGTTTTTGGTTTCAGGTTATGATCCACTGAAAAGGATAAAACAACAAAATGCACACCTTTTCCTTTTCAAGTAAACATTTTTACTTTGAAACTTGTAGGTACTTATCAAACGCCACACAGTCTACCCGTGTACATCCTTATCATGGAAATCATGTACATCATCCTTAATCCCCAGTCATGTCTTATGTAAACATCATCCAATCATGCGTAATGTATCACCACTGGCTTCCATCCTATCCCCAATCATGTACATCGTCCTTAATTCCCAGTCATGTCTTATGTAAACATCATCCAATCATGCGTAATGTATCACCACTGGCTTCCATCCTATCCCCAATCATGTACATCGTCCTTAATCCCCAGTCATGTCTTATGTAAACATCATCCAATCATGCGTAATGTATCACCACTGGCTTCCATCCTATCCCCAATCATGTACATCGTCCTTATCCCTTATCTGTGTTATGTAAACATATCCTATCATCTGTAATGTATTACCATTGGCTTACGTCATTTTTATCATAACTGTCGGCTTCCTATCAGTGCTTGTGTATACTGGCTTCTAGCGTTCGTTAATTCATTCCACGTGTTACTTTGTTATTGTTTTACCTGTACATATAAATGTAGCTCTGCACCCCATTCTCATTCACCTGATGAAGGAGTAAGCATTAACTCCGAAACGTTGTCTTCTCATAATTAAAAGAAGTTGACATCCATAAAAATCTTCATTCTTATGTATTTCACTTCTAAATGCCTTTCAAAGACTTGATGGATAAAAATGTTTCTTCTATTTCACGTCTAAAAATCGTTCATCTGAAACGTCGCAGAGGTGCCGGGGCTATAATAAAGGGTTCCCGATCGAAATCACTTTGACCACACAGCTTCGTTTGGTCCTGGTCGGCTAACAGGTCACGGTGACAAGGTTTAATGAGAGATATTTTCGTGCATGGTTGGTTTCAGACTGCAGAATTGAATTAGGTTCACACTTTTTTCATGATCACTTTGTCTCTTTTCGACCCGAGGTGCAGGATTATGTAACGCAGCTTTGATATGATCCATTATACAGCCTACATGCATACACATGTCGTAACATGGTCGTTTCTAGTTGAACACACAGACACCTGCAAGTAGGCCCTGGCTCAGTATGTGGAAACATTCACTTCGAATGCGCACCAGAGTTGACAAGAAGCAAGCAAAGGGATGTCTTGCTTTGACACAAGGGGTGTAAACGAAGGTCTGTGACTAAAAAACCTTTTTTTCACCATTCGTTCTTGTAGGGCTTGCTTCCACAAAACCGTTGATCGTGCTTTCTATCAAAAGTCAGGAAATATTTTTGGCCACGAAGCATATACATACAAGAACTCGATACACAATAAAGCTGGATCCTGACTTTGATGTCATGGCAACAGTCTGCTTCATGGGAAGACGTTTTTTCGTCTCTGCTTGAAACAAATAACTGGATGAAAACGTTTCTTCTGAAAATCGTTCATCTGAAACGTCGTAGAGGTGCCGGGGCTAAAATAAAGGGATCCCGGTCGTTAGGAGGAAATCACATTGACCACACAGCCTCGTTTGGTCCTTGTCGGCTAACTGGTCACGGTGACAAGGTTTAATGAGAGATGTTTTCGTGCAGGGTTGGTTTCAGACTGCAGAATTAAGTTCACACTTTTTTCATGATCACTTTGTCTCTTCTCGACCAGAGGTGCAGAATTATGTAAAGCAGCTTTGATATGATGCATGATAAATTCGCTCACGCCCTTAGTGGGCACAGTGGGTACTCGGTTGGAAATGGTTACAATGTGCTGTTGTATGACTTAGAGTTCTGTGTACTCATACGGACTTTGTTTACTACATAGATACTGCCTTATCCTGCTCAACTTACTTTTTTGTGCTACACTTCCTTGTTCACAGTACCAGAATGGATCGTGTAGAGTTCTATGCTAATGTGTTTCTTTACAGTTCCAGAATCGATTGTTTACAAAACCAAACCTGAGTGTTCCCAGTACCATACACGATTGTTCACAGTACAAGACATGACCGTTTACAGCACAATACGCGATTGTTTACGGTACTAAACTCAATTGTTCGAATGTTTACATAAGACATCATTGTTTACATCACATGAACTTCTTACAGACATGATAGATGACAGAGAATCTGGATTTAGAAAGAAATGTTTCTAATCAATACACTCAACATCAGTGTCGATTGAGGAAAATGCTCAAGGCGTCTAGTCCATCCATCCAACGTGTCTGTACCTTCCGATCAAATTGGTCTGTTCATGCATTACACAGACACATCACACATTGATGAAATATTACCTCTTATTACTTACAACCCCTCCCTCTCGACAGTTCCATCATTTTGGCTGTGTCATCCCGGGAAATACTGTCCTGGTCAAGTAAATAAAGTCTCGTTCAGGCACAGTGAGGGGTGGTATCAGTTTCAAATGTTCGGACGAATGCAGAACATCAATCTCTGACTAGAATGTCTTCTGGGCCTATAATACAACACGATAACTGTGGAATAACTACAGCACACTGAATCCCTCACTGTGTCTTGAATCCGCTATACAATAACTGTGGGATAACTACATGTGTTCTGAGTCCATAATACAAGACAATGAATCCTTTACTATGTCCTGAATCCACCATGCAATCACTGTGGAACTACGACTTCTGTATACAATATATAGCAGGTGTCTGCTTGTTGGGCACATTGGAATAGGATTAGGCCTAAGTGGTCCTATCAATAGAACACCGGTTTTATGTCTGGAAGTTGGTTTAATGTATTCCACGAATATGAAAGGAATATTTAACTGATTCCAATCTCGACTAACCTTCAAATATTTTGTAACTCCCTCGCAGCAAAATATAACGAAATTGTATTCATGTAACACCTTTTTGTAGATATTATCAAACTCCCAGACTTATCCCACTCAACAGTGCCAAATATGCATTGGTCGTACACTGACCATCATAAAAGGCGGAATAGGGTAGTAAATAGTAAATACAGAAGAAGGAAATAACGCTATTGCTACCTCCACATCCAATAGATACACTTGCATCATTGCACACAACCTTCACCTCTCTGTTAGTCCTGTTTGAAGCTTGTGAGTGAGTGAATAGGAATTAGTACCACAATACGAATTTCAGTTATGCCACAACGGGTCAAATCAGGTTGAGTGGGGATCTCAAAGTAATGCAGGCCTTACACTTCAATGAAACAAACGAAGACTGGAGAGGTGTGTTTGTTTGTGGAGGAAGGAGGTCCCAAAACAGCCAGGTTTACCATTGCCTTTAAACCCCACGATTATATGTACCTGGTATCTTGAAGTATATTCCATCCTTGCTGAGCGGATTGCAGTGCCTAACACGCCTGGATCACCCGGGCAACCTCAATAGCAATCATCTATAACATTCTGAAGGAAGTCATCTATCACTGTTTGTTTAAAGTGGACAGGTTAGGCTCACAAACAACTTAGTTTTGCCAATTTGTAGGAATGTATTTTCAAGGTTGATTGATGAAGTTGTACTAAAGAAATGTTGGCAAAGCTTTTCAGTTGCTAGGATACATTTAATGGAAGTCAATCTTGGGAGAACGTTTCGTAAATCAGACCTTTTTCACAACTAGTTCTTTGAAGAAAACGACAATAAATAGTTTAAGAATTGAACTGTAAATCAGTGTCAACGTGTTCTTTGTGTTTGGAGATTGACTAGAATCGACAAAGTGGCCTAAACAAAAGTAATACAAACGACGTTTATGCAACATTTATAGCTTGTCACAAGAATGCATCTGTAGCTGACTAATATTGAACATATGTCTACGATGAAAAAAAGAACCATTTGGCATGTTACATGTGTTGATTAATAGGTCAACGCAGAAAAGACTTGAGATGAAGACATTAGGTTGATTCAATTTTCGACAGTGTCTTCACCCACACCCATACTACAGTGGCATTGCAGAGACTGTAGGCAAGTCCCACCGCACTTTCCGTGGCCATCCAAAACGTTCTCCACATGTCCTTTAACGTCATCATACGTGTAGATATAGGTTCCCAGTGAGTGTTCCACTAATGTTTGTGAAATCTGCATTGTCGAGTGAGTTATCGAATGCTCGAGTCCCCACATGGGTACAATAACTGAGGTCCTCTTATGATTTTTCCTGTCGAGGCATTGCTAGACTATTGCTGAAAACTACGTAAAATCACCCTCACTCAACACAAAGTTATGTTTGGAAATGTGACTGGGCCATGTCATCAGACAAGAGTGGTCTCAGTGAGAGTTCACTAATGTTTGTGAGAGTTGGGTTGTCGAGTGAGTTATCGAATGCTCGAGTCCCCACATGGGTACAATAACTGAGGTCCTCTTATGATTTTTCCTGTCGGGACATTGCTAGACTATTGCTGGACTAAACGGCGTAAAAGAACCCTCACTCAACACAAAGTTATGTTTGGAAATGTGACTGGGCCATGTCATCAGACAAGAGTGGACGCTGTGGTTGTTCCAAGTCATGTTAATCACGGATATAACAGATTTGAGTCTCGTCTCGTGATCTCAATTCCATCCAGTAAGGACGAGGAGAAGGAAGCAGGGAAGATGACACCCTCAGAATCAAAGAACCCTTCCAGAACGGTCTTTACCTTTTTTTGATGATTGTGATTTCATATTTTTCTGCTTTCATATTTTGCATTGTTGTTTCGACTTAATCTGAAAGTAGTGAATTAGGTTTCAACTACATTCATAAATGTTGCTAAAAAGTTTATGAATGAGCTTCAAACAGAGCTGGATAAACAGTGGGTAGTGCATCAGCTTTTTGCAGAAACTGAGTAGGTGCCCTTGCTTTACTCGATGAAAATGCCAGCCGTGTTTGCTTTACTTAATGGAGTTCTCGAGATGTGTTCTTTTTTACGTAAGGTGTGCTAGTTTTGCAGGGGAATGAGCCACAAGATAACGCTGGCATTTCTGATTTACAAGCAGGAAAAGGAAATACTGACAGTGTTTCTTTTCTTTCACGGGGTTTCAATCTGTATTTTGGCAAAGGGGTCCCTCGGTTTGATAGAAAGGGATGCAAGAAATTATTATGTTTTGTACACTTACTACCTTCTGTATTCCACAAACGCGTGAATAATGTTGACAGCCTGGGTACATTAAGGACGATATGGGATTCGATCCCTTGATGCTGTTGGTCAGGGCAAATTGAGACGACCTTGCTCAGAGCTCCGATTGACCAATAAATCATACTGGCATCTTTCAAATGTATCAATTAGTCGCATTTAGGTCACATAGTAATATTCTCCCGTCCTCTCAGTAGGTGTCTGTATGGAAATATAAATCCGATAATACACGGGACAGTATTCAATTACCTCAGACACCGTTATTCAAATGATTTAGAATCCTTGATCACATGGGAAAGCATAGTCATGTCCCACAGAACCAGTCACACCACAGTTGAAACCCAAGTCGGGTTCCCTGGGTACTATTGCGCAGGAACCTAGGCTCTAAGACTTGGTTCCCTCTACTGGAAAATGTAGCCAACACCAATCAGAACATTGCTTGTTCTGCATATTGGCTGGTGGTGAAACATCGATGATGGTCAGACAATGAGACTAGTGTTGGCCTGGAATACAGATTTGGGGACCACTGATAATGGTTGGACGATAACACGGGTGTCAGACTGGGCTTGAAATAGAGGCTATTTGGAACATCGCAAAACCCGCACATAGCAATTGACATAGTACAGGACTCAGAAAATGTACCACCTAATCCCCGTCTCATCAATTTTCCATAATATTTGATTTAATCGAGGAAGGACATTCTTCATATTTACAGAAAATATTTGCGACAAGTGGAATTGATACAATATGGATTGTCAAAAACATTCAAAGGATTTGCATGGATGTTTGTTTTCTGAGAAAATACCAAAGTTCAGTTTAGACGAAAAACATTTTTGCCGATCTGTATACCACGTTCCCAATGAAACCTTATCTGTTTCATATTCAGAAGAGTGCATTAACATTCGTTGATGATAAAGTACCCACGAGACTGAACGACTAGACGAATGACTTTACCATTCCCTTTAAGAACTACAGACTTCGGTATGTACAGACTTCGGTATCTACATATACTGGAGAAAATCAATTAGGGATATTAGTATTTTAATGCCTGAAGATAATTGAAGTTATTTGATCAGGGATACAACACTCATTGCCTAAGTAGGAATGGTGAATGTAAGTATATAATTTAACGTGTGAGTAAGCAATTGATACCCTATGGAATTCTCCATTCTGACTTGTACCAAAAGTAGCCACTAACCACTTGACTGACCTTTGCTTGTATTTGTGAGTGGAGACATCGGTGTGGCAGGATATGCCCACCTCAGAAATTGATATCATCACTAAGTGATTCAAAAATATATGTTGATGTATTTAGTCAAAAACGTTTCATGGACTTTAAACAGTGATTTCACATGGGTATGGAAAATGTTTTTCAGCTTTTCTTTGCACCCTTTACAAAACTCCTACTTTACAAAATAAACATGAATTTCAGCTGCCATGGAGTAGGAGAGTGAAAATATGTGTGTCACACCGACTCATCTATTCGGTGTCTACCAGTATTTGGGGCGTAGAAGGTGTGACCTGCTGTTAGAACTATCATTCATTGACAACTGTCCGTGTCCATGGGTAGTGGTGTCACTGAGCACTGTAAAAGAGCACGTGCTAGTCTTTGAAGACGCTGACTCAAAACACTGACTGACTGTTCTGTCAGGGTAAAGAAGACAGATGGAGGTCTGCCATTAGTCGTCAAACAGGATCCTCTTGTTGGGTATAGAAGGTTGTGGAGAGCCTACTGTTATTCGTGCAACTGTGATCCTCTTGTGATGTTTAAAGACCCGGGATGGCCTAGTGAACCCTTTGTTGGGTTTGAAAGAATGTTGAGAGCCTTTTGGTTAAAAGAGACTGGTTATACTCTACCAATGGCATTTTAGACTGTATGCTTTGATTATAGGAATCTGATGAGATTCTACTTTTCTCGCGAAACAGTAATTTTTTTCATGAGTTTGGTGATAGTGTGTCATTAGCTTTTTGCCTGTATACCTAAATTGAGTTATGGCACTAGCGTGATAACTTCATAACATTCAATTAGTCATTAATTGTCTTCCGTAAGATAAGACTAAATTGGAAATGAAAATTAATGGTCTAAATTACAAGCTGTCAAAACAAACATGAAAGCAATGAGCGTAAATTATAGATGATTTGGAATAAACGATAGAATCCAGTCTAAAATACGCCCATAAATATGTCAAGGAGTTCATGTCTTGGCGTATTTTCATATTATATCACGTTTTTGCACATGTTAATATGTGGGTATTTCCATCCGCCTTCAATTAGCTAACTGGACGGCGGAAAGAAATAGGATGATAGGCGGGTTCAATGTGCATCACATCTTGGGCGCCAGGCAACGCTTGCCTGTTAGCTCACCTTGATGTGTGTTGGCATGGTAACTGATAAAAGTATATGGATTTGTTTCAGTGAGGATTCCCATTTTTTGCAAAAAGACTTTTCTTAATGCTTAGCGACTTAAATCAGCGGAGTATATTACATGTGGATCATTTCTCGTTTGGCTTGCGGTGGGGTAGCCTAATGATTAAAGCGTTCACTCGTCATGCAGAAGACGGGTTGGATTCCTCACACTGGTACAATGTGTGAAGCCCATTTCTGGTGTCACAGTCGTGACATTGCTGGAATACTACTAAAAGGGAAGTACAGCTCACCCACTGTCATTACTGGTATATGAGTCAGCTAATGCCAGGGTCTGGTACTTCACAGACTAAGTGGACGCCCCGCATCTTCAGTTGACTGGTGTATGTTGCAGGTTGAACACAACCATACTACTCTTGCGTGTAGTGTTACGCTTTGCAGACAGTGCCAATATCAAATAAAATGAGTTATAATTTGACGTATGTGTACTCACTGGAGCGTGGATATATCAATATCAAAGTGGATCACGACTGTCAGACATCTGATCCTTCACAAGAAAGGAACTACTGATGATCTCGCATATCTTGTGTCTATCATCTGTTGCTGTTACCAATTAGTCTGGAAGTACAGAACCAGGGCACTGAAGCTCACCTGACCCACGTCTGCTATGACTGTTGCAGCTGCAGTCGGACACAGTTGTGAGGAACTGTGGTATGTCGAACCTACGGTCCTCTCGAAGTATAATTTTGGTCCCAGGCTGAATCTCAGAAAACTCCAAGAATTTACGTGTGCCTTTTATATTCAGAAAGAAAGGCGTTTTATGGTATTGCATATTTTGTTCCCTTATAGCGGTATCTTTGATTTATGTGTCGAGGGTAAAAATGTTGTCGTGAAAACCGGTATCAAGGCTACCAATATCGAAAAAGTCAGTAAGCTGCCCAGAGTGAGGAGCCACTGGATTAGAAAATGAAATTGTTTTTGGTTTCAGGTTATGATCCACTGAACAGGATAAAACAACAAAATGCACACCTTTTCCTTTTCAAGTATACATTTTTACTTTGAAACTTGTAGGTACTTATCTAACGCCACACAAGTATCTCTCGTTATTTTTAACACAAAGCTTAAACGTTTTTTACACGTTTTTTAATCTGTTTCTTATCCTTTGAGTTTATGCTAAAGCCTAAAGACTTTCAAAGTTGCAATAGTGCAGAGTCCCGGTAAAGCACTACCTAATCCCTGTCTCAGAGGTGAAGAATAACCTCAAAGATGAACAATAACCTTTAATATGAAGGACTTATATTCACAGAAACTAAAACTTGTCCAAGTGAATTCTCAAAACCCGAAGGATTTGCATGGGTTTTTAAAGGCTGAAAGAAAGTCAGGTTCAATGACGCCACGTCGTTTGATCTGGCTCTTCATACACTGACAAGGCACAAAAAAAAATAATAAAAAATAAAAAAAGAAGAAAAAACTGAACCGAACGAAGTGGCATTGGTTAATAATACATCTGGTGGCTGTAGGTGCCCTTCATTTACATATTGATCTTCTGAGACTCAGGACTTTTGTCTATAATGAACGAAAATGTCATCTGAAGTTACTGAGAAAGTAATGCATACCATGTTGAACTTCCCCATTAGTAGCATAAATTGAGAGTATTCATAGATACAAAAATATGTATCATGCAAGCATGCCTCCTTCCTGCTAATCTATCTTTCCTGGATACAAAAAAGCCTTTGTGCTCTGACTGGAAAACCAAGACTATAATCTGATCTCATATAGTTCAATAACCATTAAGTAGGTAATTCCCTGCCACTGGTTTACTCGCCGGAATGGGAAACAGGGGAGACGGATGAGACCTCCTTGTCTGTATCATATCAGGTCCAACCACAAAGATTCAGTAACAGAAAACTCTCCACAGGACGGTAGATCATGCACAATTGTAGTAGCTTTGGTGATTTCATTTCACATTGTTTGGGGGGCAATTGAGCATTTCAAGGATTGGCATACGAGTCACTGTTATGTGGTTTGATCAAAGTTATAACGTTCATGGTCTCAGTCATTTGAACGTAAGTCTAGATAGGAGGATATAATGTCAAAAACAGTATTTTAATTTCTACTAATGTTCCCTATGTGACAGGTCGTTTGCCACCGTTGGGATTGAATAAGATCACTTTCTCGAAGAAAACTGGCTCAGTCACTATTTTATAGAAATTCAGGACATATGATTATTATATTGTCGAATCCGTCAATTGTTTCTTTCAGCGGGGATTTCTCATGTATATGAAGGGTTTTGCTGTTTTTGTTTAAATATATTTTGGCTGTCATAAGTGACTCGAATAACGTAAAATTCCTATATTAACATAGTGCTGTAAGACACGACAAAGTTTTTCACCGACGAAATCGGCCATACAACGTGTTGTACACATTATACAGCCAACATGGATACACAGGTGGTAACATGGTCGTTTCCGGTTGAATACACAGACACCTGCAAGTAGGCCCTGGCTCAGTATCTTGAAACATTCATTTCGAACGCGCACCAGAGTTGACAAGAAGCAAGCAAAGAGATTTCTTGCTTTGACACAAGGAGTGTAAACGAAGGTCTGTGACGAAAAAAGTGTTTTTTCACGATTCGTTCTTGTAGGGCTTGCTTCCACAAAGCATTTGATCGTGCTTTCTATCAAAAGTCAGGAAATATTTTTGGCCACGAAGCATATACATCCAAGAATTCGATACACAATAAAGCTGGATCTTGACTTTGATGTCATGGCAACATTCTGCTTCACGGAAAGATGTTTTTCGTCTCTGCTTGAAAAAATAACTGGATAAAAACGTTTCTTCTATTTTACGTCTGAAAATCGTTCATCTGAAACGTCGTAGAGGTGCCGGGGCTATAATAAAGGGTTCCCGGTCGTTAGGAGGAAAGCACATTGACCACACAGCCTCGTTTGGTCCTTGTCGGCTAACAGGTCACGGTGACAAGGTTTAATGAGAGATATTTTCGTGCAGGGTTGGTTTCAGACTGCAGAATTAAGTTCACACTTTTTTCATGATCACTTTGTCTCTTTTCCACCCGAGGTGCAGGATTATGTAAAGCAGATCTGACATCATGCATGATAAATTCGCTCACGCCCTTAGTGGGCACAGTGGATACTAGGTTGGAAATGGTTACAATGTGCTGTTGTATGACTTACAGCCGAAAGAGTTCTGTCTACTCATACGGACGTTGTTTACAACATAGATACTGCCTTATCCGGCTCAACTTGCTTTTTTGTGCTACACTTCCTTGTTCACAGTACCACAATGGATTGTGTAGAGTTCTGTAGTAATGTGTTTCTTTACAGTTCCAGAATCAATTGTTTACAAAACAAAACTTGATTGTTCCCAGTACCATACACGATTGTTCCCAGTACAAGACATGACCGTTCACAGCACAATACGCGATTGTTTACGGTACTAAACTCAATTGTTCGAATGTTTACATAATAAGACATGATTGTTTACGTCACATAAACTTCTTACAGACATGATAGATGACAGAAAATCCGGATTTAGTAAGATATGTTTCTAATCAATACACACAACATCAGTGTCGATTGAGGAAAATGCTCAAGGTGTCTAGTCTACTAAGACCATGAACGAATAGTCCATCCATCCAACGTGTCTGTACCTTCCAATCAAATTGGTCTGTTCATGCATTACACAGACACATCACACATTGATGAAATATTACCTCTTATTACTTACAACCCCTCCCTCTCGACAGTTCCATCATGTTGGCTGTGTCACCCCGGGGAATACTGTCCTGGTGAAGTAAATAAAGTCTCGTTCAGGCACAGTGAGGGGTGGTATCAGTTTCAAATGTTATGGCTAATGCAGAACATCAATCTCTGACTTGAATGTCTTCTGGGCCTATAATACAACACGATAACTGTGGAATAACTACAGCACACTGAATCCCTCACTGTGTCCTGAATCCGCTATACAATAACTGTGGAATAACTACATGTGTTCTGGGTCCATAATACAAGACAATGAATCCTTTACTATGTCCTGAATCCACCATACAATCACTGTGGAAGTATGACTTCTGTATACAATATATAGCAGGTGTCTGCTTGTTGGCCACATTGGGATAGGATTAGGCCTAAGTGGTCCTATGAATAGAACACCGGTTTTATTTCTGGAAGTTGGTTTAATGTATTTCACGAATATGAAAGGAATATTTAACTGATTCTAATCTCGAATAACCTTCAAATATTTTGTAACTCCCTCGCAGCAAAATATAACGAAATTGTATTCATGTCACACCTCTTTTGTAGATATTATCAAAATCCCAGACTTATCCCACTCAACAGTGCCAAATATGCATTGGTCGTACAGTGACCATCATAAAAGGCGGAATAGGGTAGTAAATAGTAAATACAGAAGAAGGAAATAGCGCTATTGCTACCTCCACATCCAATAAATACACTTGCATCATTGCCCACAACCTTCACCTCTCTGTTAGTCCTGTTTGAAGCTTGTGAGTGAGTGAAGTGGAACTAGTACCACAATACGAATTTCTGTTATGCCATAACGGGTCAAATCAGGTTGAGTGAGGATCTCAAAGTAATGTAGGCCTTACACTTCAATGAAACAAACGAAGAGTGGAGAGGTGTGTTTGTTTGTGGAGGAAAGAGGTCCCAATACAGCCAGGTTTACCATTGGCTTTAGAACCCACGATTATATGTGCCTGGTATCTTGAAGTATATTCCGTCCTTGCTGAGCGGATTGCAGTGCCTAACACGCCTGGATCACCCGAGCAACCTCACTAGCAATCATCTATAACATTCTGAAGGAAGTGATCTATCACTGTTTGTTTAAAGTGGACAGGTTAGGCTCACAAAGAACTTAGTTTTGCCAATTTGTAGGAATGTATTTTCAAGGTTGATTGATGAAGTTGTACTAAAGAATCGTTGGCAAAGCTTTTCAGTTGCTAGGATACATTTAATGGAAGTCAATCTTGGGAGAACGTTTCGTAAATCAGACCTTTTTCACAACTAGTTCTTTGAAGAAAACGACAATAAATAGTTTAAGAATTGAACTGTAAATCAGTGTCAACGTGTTCTTTGTGTTTGGAGATTGACTAGAATCGACAAAGTGGCCTAAACAAAAGTAATACAAACGACGTTTATGCAACATTTATAGCTTGTCACAAGAATGCATCTGTAGCTGACTAATATTGAACATATGTCTACGATGAAAAAAAGAACCATTTGGCATGTTACATGTGTTGATTAATAGGTCAACGCAGAAAAGACTTGAGATGAAGACATTAGGTCGATTCAATTTTCGACAGTGTCTTCACCCACACCCATACTACAGTGACATTGCAGAGACTGTAGCCAAGTCCCACCGCACTTCCCGTGGCCATCCAAAACGTTCTCCACATGTCCTTTAACGTCATCATACGTGTAGATATAGGTTCCCAGTGAGAGTTCACTAATGCTTGTGAGATTTGCATTGTCGAGTGAGTTATCGAATGCTCGAGTCCCCACATGGGTACAATAACTGAGGTCCTCTTATGATTTTTCCTGTCGGGACATTGCTGGACTATTGCTGGACTAAACGACGTAAAAGCACCCTCACTGAACACAAAGTTATGTTTGGAAATGTGACTGGGCCATGTCATCAGACAAGAGTGGACGCTGTGGTTGTTTCAAGTTACATTAACCACGGTTATAACGGATTTGAGTCTCGTCTCGTGATCTCAATTCCATCCAGTAATCACATCAAACGTGTAGTGCAATATGCTTCATGTATTGCCTTCAAGGAGGAAGATGACACCCTCAGAATCAAAGACCCCTTCCAGAACGGTCTTTACCTTTTTTGATGATTGCGATTTTATATTTTTCTGCTTTCATATGTTGTATTGTGGTTTCGACTTAATCTGGAAGTAGTGAATTAGGTTTGAACTACATTCATAAATGTTGCTAAAACCTTTATGAATGAGCTTCAAACACAGCTGGATAAACAGTGGGTAGTGCATCAGCTTTTTCCCGAATTAGTCACAAGATAACGTTGAAATTTCTGATTTACAAACAGGAAAAAGAAATACTGACAGTGTTACTTTTCTTTCACGGGGCTTCAATCTGTATTTTGGCAAAGGGGTCCCTCGGCTTGATAGAAAGGGATGCAAGAAATGATTATGTTTTGTACAGGTACTACCTTCTGTATTCCACAAACGCGCGAATAATGTTGACAGCTTGGGTACATTAAGTACGATATGGGATTCGATCCCTTGATGCTGTTGGTCAGGGCAAATTGAGACTACCTTGCTCGGAGCTCCTATTTGACCAATAAATCATACTGGCATCTTTCAAATGTATCAATTAGTCGTATTTAGGTCACATAGTAATATTCTCCCGTCCTCTCGGTAGGTGTCTGTATGGAAATATAAATCCGATAATACACGGGGCAGTATTCAATTACCCCAGACACCGTTATTCAAATGGTTTAGAATCCTTGATCACATGGGAAAGCATAGTCATGTCCCACGCAACCAGTCACACCACAGTTGAAACCCAAGTCGGGTTCCCTGGGTACTATTGCGCAGGAACCTAGGCTCTAAGACTTGGTTCCCTCTACTGGAAAATGTAGCCAACACCAATCAGAGCATTGCTTGTTCTGCATATTGGTTGGTGCTGAAACATCGATGATGGTCAGACAATGAGACTACTGTTGGCCTGGAATACGGATTAGGTGACCACTGATGATGGTTGGACGATAACAGCGGTGTCAGACTGGGCTTGAAATAGAGGCTATTTGGAACATCGTAAAACCCGTACATAGCAATTGACATAGTACAGGACTCAGAAAATGTACCACCTAATCCCCGTCTCATCAATTTTCCATAATATTTGATTTAATCGAGGAAGAACATTCTTCATATTTACAGAAAATATTTGCGACAAGCGGAAATGATACAATATGGATTCTCAAAAACAGTAAAGGATTTGCATGCATGTTTGTTTTCTCAGAAAATACCAAAGTTCAATTTAGCCGAAAGACATTTTTGCCGATCTGTATACCACGTTCCCAATGAAACCTTATCTGTTTCATATTCAGAAGAGTGCATTAACATTCTTTGATGATAAAGTACCCACGAGACTGAACGACTAGACGAATGACTTTACCATTCCCTTTAAGATGGGAAGCTTTCAGGAAACTACAGACTTCGGTATCTGCATATACTGGAGAAAATCAGTTAGGGATATTTTATCAGTGTGTCAATGAATATAAATACATCATTATTAAAAACTTCAAACTTTGCATATATGCCATACTGTTTTTGTCCAGTATATATTAATTGCTCTTTCTACGAAAATTCAAAGACTCTCGAAATTCTTTGATCAGGGCTATAACACTCATTGCCTAAATAAGAATGGTTAATGTAAGACACATACATGGCTTTTCCTAATTTAACGTGTGAATAATCAATTGATACCCTATGGAATTCCCCATTCTGACTTGTACCAAAAGTGGCCACTGACCACTTGACTGACCTTTGCTTGTATTTGTGAGTGGAGACACCGGTGTGGCAGGATATGCTCACCTCAGAAATTGATATCATCACTAAGTGATTCAAAAATGTATGCTGATGTTTTTAGTAAAAATCGTTTCATGGACTTTAAACAGTGATTTCACATGCGTATGGAAAATGTTTATCAGCTTTTCTTTGCACCCTTTACAAAACTCCTACTTTACAAAATAAACATGAATTTCAGCTGCCATGGAGTAGGAGAGTGAAAATATGTGAGTCACACCGACTCATCTATTCGCTGTCTACCAGTATTTGGGGCGTAGGAGGTGTGACCTGCTGTTAGAACTATCATTCATTGACAACTGTCCGTGTCCATGGGTAATGGTGTCACTGGACACTGCAAAAGAGCACGTGCTAGACTTTGAAGACGCTGACTCAAAACACTGACTGACTGTTCTGTCTGGGTAAAGGAGATTGATGCAGGTCTGCCATTAGTCGTCAAACAGGATCCTATTGTTGGGTATAGAAGGTTGTGGATAGCCTACCGTTATTCGTCAAACTGTGATCCTCTTGTGAGGTTTAAAGACCCGGGATGGCCTAGTGAACCCTTTGTTGGGTTTGGAAGACTGTTGAGAGCCTACCATTCGTCCCCAAACTGTTACCCTCATGTAGGGTGGAGAAGACTGGTGACAGTCTATCATTAGCCCTCAAAGCTTCCGGTCTTTTTTGGTTAAAAGAGACTGGTTGTACTCTACCAGTCGTATTTTAGACTGTATACTTTGATTATAGGAACCTCACGATATTCTCCTTTTCTCGCGAAACCGTATTTCATTTCATGAGTTTGGTGATAGTGATAGTGTGTCATTAGCTTTTTGTCTATATACCTAAATTGAGTTATGGCACTGGTGTGGTAACTTCATAACATTCAATTAGTCATTAATCATCTTTCGTAAGATAAGACTAAATTGGAAATGAAAATTAATAGTCTGAATTACAAGCTGTCAAAACAAACATGAAACCAATGAGCGTAAATTATAGATGATTTGGAATAAACGATAGAATCCAGTCTAAAATACGCCCATAAATATGTCAAGGAGTTCAGTTCTTGGCGTATTTTCATATTATATCACGTTTTTGCACATGTTAATATGTGGGTATTTCCATCCGCCTTCAATCAGCTAACTGGACGGCGGAAAGAAATAGGATGATAGGCGGGTTCAATGTGCATCACATCTTGGGCGCCAGGCAACGCTTGCCTGTTAGCTCACCTTGATGTTTGTTGGCATTGTAACTGATAAAAGTATATGGATTTGTTTCAGTGAAGATTCCCATTCTTTACAAGAAGACTTTTCTTAATGTTTAGCGACTTAAATCAGTGGTTGATGATTTCTCGTATGGTTTGCGGTAGAGTAGCCTAATGATTAAAGCGTTCACTCGTCATGCAGAAGACGGGTTCGTTTCCTCACACTGGTACAATGTGTGAAGCCCATGTTTGGTGTCCACAATCGTGATATTGCTGGAATATTACTAAAAGGGAAGTACAGCTCACACACTGTCATTACTGGTATATCAGTCAGCTAATGCCAGGGTCTGGTACTCCACAGACATGAGTTATAATTTGACGTATGTGTACTCACTGGAGCGTGGATATATCAAGATCAAAGTAGATCACGACTGTCAGACAACTGATCCTTCACAAGAAAGGAACTACTGATGATCTCGCATATCTTGTGTTTATCAGCTGTTGCTGTTACCAATTAGTCTGGAAGTACAGAGCCAGGGCACTGTAGCTCACCTGACCCAAGTCTGCGATAACTGGTGCAGCTGCAGTCGGACACCGTTGTGACGAACTGTGGTGTGTCGAACCCACGGTCCCCTTGAAGTATAATTCTGATCCCGGGCTGAATCTCAGGAAACTCCAAGAATTTACGTGTGCCCTTTAAATTCTTTAAGAACGGAGTTTGACGGTATTGTATAAAATTTATTTCGCTCCCTGTGGTATATTTGATTTTTGTACCTAGAGTGAAAATGTTATTGTGAAAATAGTTACGACCGGTGGCACGGGAACCAATGCCTAAACAGTTTGACTGTGCTGTCCAAAGTAAGGAGCCATTGAGGATAGAAACTGGAATTGTCTTTGGTTTCAGCTTAGTGTCTACTGAACAGGATGAAACAACAAAGTACACATACTTTTTCAGGTTTACATGTTTCTTTTGAAACTTCTTATTTAGCAAACGCCGACATGTCTGCTCCTTTTTTGTACTATATTCCAAAGCTGCCATATGTATCCATACACAAATAGATATATTGCTGGGTCCTGGTAAAGCACTACCTAATCCCTGTCTCAAAGATGAACAGTAACCTTTAATAGGAAGGACTTATATTCACAGAAACTAAAATTTGTCCAAGTGAATTCTCAAAACCCGATGGAGTTGTATGGGTTTTTACAGGCTGAGAAAAAGAGTCAGTTTCAATGGGCAAAGTCTCTGGGCTGTAAGAGACGACTTATTCTTAACTATATTTTTCACCGACGAAATCTGTCCTACAACGTGCTGTACACATTATGCTGCCCACACAGATACACAGGTCGTAACAATAACGTTTCTGGTTGAATACACGCACACCTGCAACTAGCCCCTAGCTCAGAATCTGGAAACATTCATTTCGAACGCGCACCAGAGTTGACTCGAAGGATGTAAAGGGATGTCTGTTGTGCTTGAATGGTGACAAGAGGTGTAAACGAAGGTCTCTGACCGAAAATAGTGTTTTTTCCACGATTTGTTCTTGTAGGGCTTGGCCCCACAACGCATTTGATCGTGCTTTCTATCAAAAGTCAGGAAATATTTTGGCCACGAAGCATACATAGC
Source organism: Haliotis asinina (assembly GCF_037392515.1). Classification (NCBI taxonomy): domain Eukaryota; kingdom Metazoa; phylum Mollusca; class Gastropoda; order Lepetellida; family Haliotidae; genus Haliotis; species Haliotis asinina. The sequence continues at coordinate 42,787,583 of NC_090295.1, read as the reverse complement.
AAAACGTCGATACACAATAAAGCTGGATCATGATGTCATGTCAAACAGTCTGCTTCAAGGGATGCTGATGGAAAAACCCATCGTTTTTCGTCGCTGGTTGAAAGAAAAGTAACTGGATAAAAATGTTTCTTTTCTTTAGGTCAAATAATCGCTGAACTAAAACGTCGTAGGGGTGCCAGGGCTATAATAAAGGGTTCCTGGTAGTTAGGAGTAAATCACACTGACCACTGCCTCATCTGGCCCTTTTCGGGTTACAGGTCACGGTGACAAGGTTTAATGAAAGATATTTGTGTAGGGATGTTTTCAGACTGCAGAATTAAGTTCACATTTTTCATGATGAGTGTGTGTTTTCGACCCGAGGCGCAAGATTACGTAAAGCAGTTCTCACATCACGCGAATTAAATTCGCTCACGCCCTCAGTGGGCAGAGTGGGTACTAAGTTGGAAATGGTTACAATGTGCTACTGCATGACGTACAGCCGAAAGATTCATACGGACGTTGTTTACTTCATAGATATTGTTTTGTCAGGCCCAGCTAGCTCATTTGTGCCAGACTACCTTGTTTTCAATACCAGAATGGATTTTACACAGCGCAATGCTTGTGAGTTTCCTTCCAGTACCAGAATCGATTGTTTACAGAATAAAACGCGATTGTTCTGAGTACCAGATTCGATTGTTTACAGTACAAGACACAATTGTTTACAGCACAATACACGGTTGAAGACTTGTGCGTTTCTTAACAGTACCAGAATCGATTGTTTACGGAATAAAACTCGATTGTTCTCGGCACCAGACTCGATTGTTTACAGTACAAGACACAATTGGCTACGGCGCGGTTCATTACTGTACAAAACTCTGTCGTTTACAGAACCAAGTTGGAATGTTTACGTGACAAGACACGATTGTTTACATTTTGATTATTTACGGTACAAGACTTGTGTGTTTCCTGATACCTGACTCAACTGTTTACAAAACAAAACTCGATTGTTTACGGTAAAAGACACAATTGTTTACAACACCAAATTCGAGTAATTACATCATCAGCAATGATTTGATCTTTTACAGTACCAGACTTCATTGTTTGCAGCACTGGACTCAGTTGTTCACAGTGCCAGACACGATTGTTTACAAAACAAAACGCGATTGTTTACAGTTGAAGACTCGAGTACTTACGCTACCGTTCTTTAGTGTTTACAGTGCCTGACGCTGTTGTTCACGGTCCCGGGATCGGTAGTTTACAATACTTAATTCGAATGATTTCAATATTTCATCGTTTACAACACCGGACTCAACTGTTCGAAGACTGTACAAGACTTGATTGCTTCTGTGTTATGCAACAGATTGAATCCCTACCGTTCTCAATTGTTTACAGTTACAAAATCGATTGCTGTTGGATTTGTTGTTTCCTAGTTATGTACTCATGCCCATGTGACGCCTGTCAAGTCTTTAATAGAACAGGGACTGATGCCACGAACAACGACCCACACCGTGGTGTACACGTTATCAACCAGGCCACCGATAAACGCAACTCGCTCGACCAGATCAGATTGATCGGGACCAAATTTTACCCGGAACCGCATAAGGATATATTTCGGCTGTAGATCTTCACGTTGTGACCAAATAATGTGAAACGGACCATAGAGACAGTTCAGATCAAGTCACAAGGACAACATTTTCTCTGTAAGTGTTCCCAAGTTCAGCTTATGGCAGATTTGGCAGCGTCCCATAGTGCAACGACAGTTCAAACCCCAATCTGAGAATTTGTGAGTGAGCGCCTCCCGACTCCAATCAGCTGAGCCGTCGTTACTGCTCAACTTGTGACACTCCAGGAAAAGGAACTCTCGCCAGATTGAGTGGAGAAAGTACGTTTGATGGGAGACAAAGTTCAGAATTGATTCGGTGTTTTTTCCCTGGCACCGCTGGGGTGAATATGAGGAATTTCGCGCTCCGCTCTTTCACAATAGCTCGCGACTTGGGAACAACCATTTCCATAAATTTCAAGATTTAGGTGAAGATTAGATAGGAAAGAGAATTGGAAACGATCACGTCCACTTGCTTGATTGATTTCGGGAAGCTGGACGAACGTGGTAGACCTCGGCATGACGACGTGGTGTTCTTGTGAGGCAATATGCATATGCAGAGAGCGGTTCTTTTCAGTACGGTAATACCCACAGCGTGTGTGTGTATATCTTCCTTTAACCATAGGTGACAAGTCATTGATTCTCAGAGCTGATGACTTTACCACGGCTACCATTTGTTCCAGTAAGCTGCTGGAGATCAGACGCTGGCAGTGAACACAATACTTGCGTGTTCATAGTAGCCTTGTGATGTTGTACAGCTTATGTAATACTTTCTGATACAGGTTGTGTATCAGTACCAAAGGTAGATATTGGAAAAGTCCCTAAAGTTTATCATAACTGGTTGAAGAGGTGACAAAACATGTCATCACCTTTTAAAGAACTATCAATTTCTTTTCATGGCAGGCACATGTGTTACTTAACTCATAGAATCCATACTGTGTAAATCTCCAAGTGAATGAAGATTGAAAATAAATCATTAGAGGCAGAAGCAGGAGTGCCTGATCGTACTGCATCAAGCAGTTAATTGCAGACTGAAATGCCTCACAACTGACAAAATGACAGGAAAAAATAACAGGAAAAAGTTTATGAATATTGATGTCAAGAAAATTTCTCTATGTTGACAAGTGGCGTTAACCTGCTGATAACACTCACAGGAAGCTGGGAGAAAGTGTCAAGAAACTGTCAAGAATTGGTGAAGATTCTGTCCAAGAGCTGATGGAAACTGCAGGAGGTGCTGGAGAACTGTCATCACTGACTAGGTGAGCGATTGACACAGAAGACATTCAAGACCTGAAAGGTCTGTGATGGATCTTTGAGTTGATTAGAAGAGAATTTCAGCATCTGAAAAAGGTTATTCAACACAATCTATCAGTTTGGATCACAGGTATGCATTTTTACAATATTGTTTGATATTTAATGACATTTTATGTGATGCATGGTGGTGTCGTTCACCAAACACTAACTACTTGGTAGGGGTAGAGAGAAGGGTCATTTTGAAATATTAAACATGTTCAGAATATTATTTGAAATATAATTTGCCCCAAGGAAATTCACACAGGAATAAACATTTGTTCAGTGCATGTGCTAAACTGTTTTCCCTTCAAAGTGTATTGAAGCATTATAAGAAAATTATTCTCAGAAAAGAATCCCAGGATTATCCCATTGACTGTCTGATGATTACAATGCTTCATTTATTTCGGAAATCCATCAAATCAGAGAGATATATCTGTGTCTTTATCCAAACACTTCCCAGCAAGGTTTATGTTGTAACTGTTAAGGTTTGTTAAATGTTTTGTGCCCCCCTTGACATCAGTTGTCAGAAAGTTAATCCATCCAGTCCTTCTGCAGATTCAGTAACTACTCCAATATTTCAAGAAGATCCGGGTTAGAACTGATCTTCAGTAGTACATGCTTGAGGCGATGAATGGGATTGAGTAGTCAGACTTGCTGACTCGGTTGACTGATGTCATTGTGTCCCAACTGCATAAATTGAAGCTGGTGCTTGTTGATCACTGGATTATCTGGTCCATGATATGATAGACAACTGCATATAGCTGGAATATTGTGGAGTGCAGCATAAATCTAATCTCACACACTCATGCTAATATTTCAGAAATGTGCTGCATAGGTATGGAGAATTTAATTAGGATGACAGTAATAAAGCTGGATATTGACAGAACCACATATATGCTTATGTGTACCCTTCCAGAAGAGTGTTAAACTAGAAGAGCATCAATGTTTTAGAACTTTATGACTGGCAAGTGAGTGGCTTCAGTCTCACTTGACAAATACTATCAGGTGGTCAGGCTCGCTGACTGAGCTGACACATGTCATTGTATCCCAATCATGTAGATCGATGTTCATGCTGTTGATCATTGGATTGTCTGCTCCAAATCTGATTATTTACAGATTTCAGCCATATAGCTGGAATATTGCTGATTGTAGCATAAACCTAGACTCACCCACTTGGGCTTTACACTGTTTCAGTGTGTGAGTTATATCTCTGTATATGAACATGTGAAGAAAAATTCAATAGAAATGCCGGTCTATATGCTGACAACTTCTGACAACAAAGTCTATATGCTGACAACAACTTCTGACAACAAAGTCTATATGCTGACAAGAAGATCAGCTAAACTCTGTTGAAGAAACATAAGCTGGTTATATCTGGGACTTCCTGATGAACAGATTTATCCAACATGCCTAAGGATAAGAAGTCTACACCTCCCATTACAGCACCTTTCTCCACTGGACTAACCCTCCCTGCTTGAAATTATTATTCTTTCATACAGACCCAGAAATTGACATACCTGGTGTAGCCTATGTAAGACTTAATGTGTCACGAGTTTCAGGAGATGTTTCTATATATAAAGATATATCTGGACAACTGCTTATTGTATTTATTTTAAATTTTTTTTCTGAAAAAAAGGTTTATTTCAGGGACTAGCTGTTTGTCCGTTAAATTATTTAAGGTGAAAATGTATTGCATTAACCATATCAGATGTTCCAATTAGGTTGAGAATTGAGAATGTTATTTCATACCTGTCTCATTCGATGATGTCAGCCATGATGGCAGGCTTTCATCGTTGTTTAACCATTCAGTTCAAAGATACATTCATGAAAGAAAGACCCCCAGTTTATAAATGGTGATTAAATATACCACAGTAGCCTTTTGAAATGGAAATGTACCTTAAGTGATATTCTACCATGACTTCAGTAAATACTGGATTGTGATTGGTTAATCTAAGTCATTCAGAGGTATATAATCACATTATATACCTCTGATTTTCCAACACTTTAGGTATTTGTTTAAAATCTGAATAACACGGTTATGGTAGAATGGAGATAGACATATTGTGTTGGAAAATCAGAGGTATATAACGAAATTATAATAGCTCTAAATTTTGTATTTAAAACCTCACGCTACCGTTCGGTTTTAAATCAGATTTAGAACTATTATAATTTCGTTATATACCTCTGATTTTCCAACACAGTATGTTTATCTCCTAATAAAATACCATGTCATTTGAGGTGTCACCATGGTGAAACAGTAGGAACCTTAATATAGTTGTCATGGCAACAGTTCTAACTGAAGGCTTTACAAGAAAACCTGTTTTTCATAACATTTGATGAGAGGTAGTCAATTCCAGCCCAGGGTGAAAATAGGTCAGTACTATTCTCCAGAGGTGAAGGGTTTACAGTGACAGATCTGTATTTGTACAGCTCAGGCAGGTTAAATATCAGCTCTCTCAGACACAGTGCATCTCAGCCCTAAAATGTCCAGTGTATTGGTTTTCTCAAGTAATACATGTAGGAAGTTTAATTTCTGGGTAAAACAGTGTCTCCCTGGGGAGCCAACAATTACCTCGCGATCCTGATGAAGCTCTGGACGGAGCATGACAGGAATACTAATGACACCCGCTCACCACTGTCTCATAACTCCAGATTGGGCACAACGAGTCATCCAAGCTCACCATTCCTTCTGGAGATTAGTTTCTACCCTTATTGTGAAGAGCTTTGGTTCTGAAGGGAATCCTAGCTGTGGTCTAGTGGTGAAAGTGTTGGCTAATCACACCAGTAATATGTTTGATTCCTTACATGGGTGGATTTTATCAGGTTTCTAGGATGTGATTTAGAAGGGATAGTGCACTCACTCAGTCATTCACTGAATCACTCAATCACTTAATGATTCACTGACTCACCCACTGACTGACTGACTGTCTGACTGACTGACTGACTGACTGACTGACTGACTCACCCACTCAGCTACCTAGTCACTGATTCAATGATAGTTTCAACAAACAATTTTCAGTAGTGTTGTTGGAGAATGACAGTCTATTTTTCAAGAAAAAGACTTTCATTGGTTCCAGTTCTAGTACTAAACACACCAAACACATTACTAGTTTTCCTACTTACATACAACATGAGTGTGGCTCAGTTCTGTAACAGCATCTCAACGTATACATCAAAATACATGTATCCTTAAGACTGATTATGCTTCTTCATAACCAGAACTTTTAGAACTTGTAGGACATGGTTAATTGAACAATAACAACAATATTTATCATATAGATACTTTGCTCAGCAACAGTTTCCTCAACATATAATAAAGAGTACCATGCAGGCTGGTGCTATTTTCAGTGTTACAAACAGTAATGGCCTCCCTTGCCTGTCAGTAATCAAAGTAGTTATCACTGAATTAAAGAGGATAACTGACATCATCAAAACGATACTGTAAGGAACCAAGTGTCTGCAAAGTGCATAGATGACTCCTGCTGCCACAGTTGTTGGCAACTTTGTTTTGTTTTGTTGTGTATATTTAGTTTATCTGTTGCATTTTCTAATCCATTTTTAAAAAAAAGTATGACAGCAAGGCTTTAGCAAGTGCTCCAGCCATTATGTTTCTGGTTTGTAACATGTGAAGACCTAGGTAAAAATTATTCTCCAGGAAACCATGCTTGTTGTGAGAGGCGACTAACAGGATCGTGTTAGTATGGTATGCTGCCTTGGTTAACACATAATATCCAGTTGCATAGAACAATGCTCATGCTGTTGATCACTGGATTGTCTGGTCCAGACTCGATTATTTACCATAGCTGGGATATTGTTGATTGTGGCATAGAACTAAACTCACTCACTCTGTTAGAAGGAATGAGTATCGTTTTATGGCAATATCCCAGCTACTAGTATATCAATATGGCAGACACCAAAAAATGTGCTTCACATATTGTACCCATGTTGGAAATCGAACCCTTGCCTTTGACATGGTGAGCAAATGCTTCAACCTCTAAGTTACCAAATCACCCCTCTGTAATGAAGAGGTATGGTAGGAAGAAGGGTGGTGGGGTAGCCTAGTGGTTAAAGCGTTCACTCATCATACCAAAGACTGGTTCGATTCCCAACATGGGTTTGTTATGTGAAGCCCATTTCTGGTGTTGCTCCCCAGGATGTTGCTGGAATATTGCTAAAAGCGGCGTAAAACTAACTCACTAACTCTGAAATGAAGAATTAGGATACATAATTCAGCTCAGATGATGATTTAATGATGCATGAGTTTGTTACTTACACAATCCTTGCTATCAGTCTCTGCATCTCCAAGACTGATTTATCTCATATGGGTCATGAAGTTGTGTGACCAATTCTCCTTGGGGTGCTTGCATATGGGCAAAGAAACCAGTTTTCTTTGTCCAAAGATACTGCAGAATGTAGGTGGAACCTTAGCTAGTTATGGCTGCTCTTGAAGCCTATCTGTGGTCTGATCACGAATGGAGAGTTACACTTTAGCAACTGTTGCCGGCATTGCTTTATTCTTGTTTTGATATGGTGCTCAAGATATCAGTGAGGGTTCATGTTTTATATCACCATGGAACATAATGTGGCGTACTGCAACTGACAGTAGTGTTAGGAGTTGGCCGTAAAACCATGATTGATGATTCGATCATCCCAACTCATTGATCATCAAAATTAATCAGTTAGCTTTCTTTTGCTGTGTTTGACTCGGTAATACCAGATCATACCTAACAAATCCACAAGTACTTACTTCAGTGTTATTTTTCAGACACCTTCATCATTTATTTTTCTCCTTGCTCGAGTTGTGCTTAAACCTTTTCCAGAAACACGACCAGCTGATGGTGAAGAGATAGGATAACATTATTTATATTGACAACTATAGTTGCCTTTTTCCAATCCAGTTGAAAAGGATGGTATTGAACAAATAACTCCTACATTTTATGTTTTTATGCAAATAGATAGTGTAAAGATATTGGAAAATAGTACATTTAATTAGGATTTTGGTTTCAATAGAACAATTTCTTTTTTGAAATTTGGCTTTTTCCAACTGATGGAACATATTTTTGATGTAAAATTTATGGATTCGGTCTGGGCTAACTATACATGAACATGATAAAAATGTGTTGTAAAAGTCTTCATGACGGAGATTTGCCCTTGATTCTTCTCATTCTTAACGCAACAGGGAAAGAAAATAATCAAGTAAAGAAATGATGATATTTGGTTTAGTGTCTGTCATTTCCATATAGATAGCCCATCTACTTGAGCAGCCCCTAGCAGAGACCTGATGAAGTAAGGAAGAGTAAAAGGATATTGTATGGGATGTGACAAATGAAATTATGTCAGAAATGGCCACAAGATGAAAAAAACACAGTGCCTGAGTTGTGAAATCGATAAAGAAGTTGAAAGTAGCAACGTGTTGTAAAGATAAGAAAGGGAAAATAGGCAGGTTGCAAATTGAAAGCGGAAGCCTAGGGGACAGGGAAGTGGGGGGATTGATTGATAGAGGGTATGTTGAGAAGGGAATGGAGAGCAGGGGCTCTGAAACTTGATCATGTTGAAGATGACTGGGACTTCTGATGTAAACAAGGTCCTCCAATCTAGAAGTTGTTGTAGAAACATCTCCGACTGTTTGCTCCACTCAGCTGCCATTCAGGTGGCATTCAGACATCTTCCTAGAGTTTTCTCAGCTCTTAGCCGCCATACAGACATCATTTTCCTGTCTTCTCCATCCTGAGCTGCCATACAGACATCTTCCTCATGTATTCTCCACTCTCAGCTGCCATACAGACATCTTCCTACTGTCTTCTTCACTCTCAGGTGGCATTCATACATCTTCCTCCTGTCTTCTCCACTCTTACCGGCCATACAGACATCATCCTCCATTCTTCTCCACTCTTACTGGCCATACAGACATCTTCCTCCTGTCTTCTCCACTCTTACTGGCCATACAGACCTCTTCCTCCTGTCTTCTCCATTCTTACCGGCCATACAGACATCTTCCTCCTGTCTTCTCCACTCTTACTGGCCATACAGACATCTTTCTCATGTATTCTCCACTCTCAGCTGCCATACAGACATCTCCCTACTGTCTTCTTCACTCTCAGGTGGCATTCATACATCTTCCTCCTGTCTTCTCCACTCTTACCGGCCATACAGACATCTTTCTCATGTCTTCTCCTTAATGAGCTGCCATACAGACATCTTTCTCCTGAGTCCACCACTTCTAGCTTCCATGCAGACATCTTCCTCTTGTCTTCTCCACTCTTAGCTGCCTTACAGACATCTTCCTCCTGTCTTCTCCACTCTTACTGGCCATACAGACATCTTTCTCATCTATTCTCCACTCTCAGCTGCCATACAGACATCTCCCTACTGTCTTCTTCACTCTCAGGTGGCATTCATACATCTTCCTCCTGTCTTCTCCACTCTTACCGGCCATACAGACATCTTTCTCATGTCTTCTCCTTAATGAGCTGCCATACAGACATCTTTCTCCTGAGTCCACCACTTCTAGCTTCCTTGCAGACGTCTTCCTCTTGTCTTCTCCACTCTTAGCTGCCATACAGACATCTTCCTCCTGTCTTCTCCTCTCTTAGCTGCCATACAGACATCTTCCTCATCTCTTCTCCACTCTTAGCTGCTGTACAGACATCTTCCTCCTGACTTCTCCATACTGAGCTGCCACACAGACATCTTCCTCCTGTCTTCTCCACTCTCAGCTGCCATACAGACATCTTCCTACTCTTCTCCATACTGAGCTGCCATTCTGACATCTTCCTCTTGTCTTCTTCACTCTCAGGTGGCATTCAGACATCTTCCTAGAGTTTTTTCAACTCTTAGCTGCCATACATTCTCCTGTCTCCTGTCGTCTCCATCCTGAGCTACCATATAGACATCTTCCCATCTTTTCCACTCTTAGCTGCCATACAGGCATCTTTCTCCTGAGTCCTCTACTTCTAGCTGCCATGCAGAGGTCTTCCTCTTGTCTTCTCCACTCCTAGCTGTCATACAGACATCTTCCTCCTGTCTTCTGCACTCTTAGTTGCCATACTGACATCTTCCCCCTGTCATCTCCACTGTTAGCTGCCATACAGACATCTTCCTCCTGTCTTCTCCATACTGAGCTACCACACAGACATCTTCCTCCTGTCTTCTCCACTCTCAGCTGCCATACAGACATCTTCCTTATATCTTCTCCTTTCTCAGGAAAGGCATGGATGATATTGTAGTTTCAGAGCGAGATCATTATCCAGATTTTGCTGATGTTATATTTTGACTGTTGAAATAGATAAAATTTAAACTTAAAATTAACATTTTCAACACTGAATCTTTGTTTTTGAAGGTGCCTTTGCTAAAGAAGATTAGGCATACAGTTGTAGCTAGCAATATTATCTTTTATTACAGCACTTGCTAAAAGCAATACAGTGGAGGCTGTCTAAACCGGCACTCATTGGAACTGAAGAAACAATCTGGTTTAGACAATGTGCCGGATTGTAGTGCTCATGATAAATCTACAAGTCAAGGAAGGGACTGAGATTTTGCTGGTGTTGACAACTTGCTGGTTTTGAGAGCTTCTACTGTATACCATATCCTGGGCCCCCTTCCAAGATCATTTAGTGACACTGTAGAGCTATATGGTGTGGTGAATTAGGAAATGTGTGTTGAAGAATGTGTGTATCAGGGATCACTAGTGAAGTCTGATTGGTGACAGTATCATTACCAGGGGTTAAAAAATCCAATCTCCCAACACCAAGGACAAGTCAGTTTTCATTTGAAGCCACCATATTATGTTATCTTACTTGTCCATGTGCTACTAGATAATTTCCTCTTACAGTTTCAAACTGCAAATAAAATTGATTTCTTTTCATATCTGCTCAAAAAGTAGCTATTAAATTTCACAATGGAAATAAAGTGGGTATTTTTTTCTTTGCTGTTTATCACTTTTCGATAAATAGTCCAGTAAGCATTATCATCAAGTACCATGTTGATTTATTGTTTCAAAATTTCATCTTTTTCCTGATTTCTATGAAAATTGGAAAATTAGTGAGGACAAGTTACTTTCTTGAAGTGATTTGCCCTGTGGCAAGGCTTTTAAAAAAACTTGAACCCCTGATTACTGTGGTTTGCAACCCCATAGGCTGAAGCTGATCACTGACAACTACAGGATCCAATGATGCTCCTACCTGGGAGGGACACGTTAACCAACTTGTGCAGCCACTGTTTGCATTACTGTTTGCACTACTGTTTGCATTACTGTTTGCATTCTACTGGCACCTCTAGAGATGTCACCTTATTCTGCGAGCATTTTACCATTTTTGTGATCTTAAAGGTTTTCACCAAGCATGTTTGAGCTCACCTGCATGAAAACCATTTTCCTTACCTTATGTTCTCTTTGTCTTTCTTAAACATCTTCTCAGAACCACTGGATGTATCTAGATTAAACTTAAAATATTTCTAATCCCACCAATGATGACACAATCAGCTTGTTTGTGGAATCTGATTTCGGTAACGTTTGTTTAAAATGTCATGAAAGTTGGTATGTAAGTAGTGAGGATAAACATGCAGGTCACAGGGTGTTCCATTAATTAAGGTTTCATGTTGATTTTCCCTTTTATTTCTTCAGTGCATTCTGAGAGCAGATCAGACATTTTCTTTCAAAATTAGATATATTTATTCTGAAGCTAAACAGAGGTTCCTTTTTTCTTATTCAAACCCTGTCACTGATGACTCAAATATTGGCAAGATGATATTAAGTTTGAATTCATACACTCACCTTATGAATATTATATATGGATATTAATTATGGATATTACATATGATTATTACATATGGATATTATATATGGGTATTACATATGAATATTATTTATTGATATTATATTTGAATATTATATATTCCTTAGAAACTACTGCATCAATACAGCTGAAGGATCATTACCCATGCGGGTAATGAGCAGGACCCATGTGCTGGTCTCAATGCTCAGATCCGTTTTGTTTGTATGACCAATACAATGTAATATGTTATTCTTTGGTGATTAAAGAGTTTTATTGTCTTTGAAGATTTAGACAATTTTTTGAGGGGGTGACTTCAGTAACGTTGCTTTATTGTAATATCTTGGTGGATACATGTACACAGAATTTACCCTAAGTGTAAACAACAGACAACATCTACATGAAGATTTAGCCATCATTTACAGTCACTTCTTTTGAATATAATACCTGGTAAGATATTGTAAATCTTGAAATCTGAGCCTCTGATCTGAAGAAAATATTGCTATTTTCTTACAAATTTGATGTCAGGAATTAACAGAAGGGGGAATGGATAGGGTAGGGTAATAGGGGATGGGGTACCCAGGTAGAAAATTTGGACCCAGCCCAGCCCTTCAATCTATATTGCATCATGTCCACCATGGTACTCATACTCAACAAATAGTTCAGGCCTTTATTTTCTGTGCAAAATATGAATGTTTTTTTTAATAGTTTGTAGCAAGACCAAACATTTGTTACTCATTTTGCTATTTTATTCCACTGGATCTTGTTTGATTGAATTAAATCATCCAATAATGCATCAATCTTCTTTAAAACACTCCTTCTGCTTGAGATGGCTAGACCTGATGAACCTGAACTAAATGTGTGTTACACCTTATGACGTCATATGTTATTTCATTTTGTAAGATTTCACTATTAACTTTTTGTTATCAATGGCAAAAAGATTAGAAAATTAATGGTAACTGCAGCTTTGTTCCGTGGCTGCTGTTGTTTTTTATCTGGACAACACGACATAGCCAGGCAAGCTACAGTGGAAACAGTGTTTGAACATGAGCACTATGAGCTGATGTTCTCAGGAGACGAGGTTCAATACAAACAACAGGAAAATAATTCATCTAGGTTACAGATTTGCTCACAAATTATCCCTTGAAGTTGAACAATGACCTTTCTCATTCATTTATGCCATTCATGTATACTTGACGTGATTTTTCTGGAAGAGGTTGCTTAATGTTTAAACATGAGCATGTCTTTGGCCCTGGATGGGGTTCTGATGAGATGTAGAGAAGAGGGCCTCATGGGTCTCTTGTTCATAGATCAAGGATTGAAGTTTGTAAGGTTGTCAATCGTTTCAGCCAGGACATCAGACTGTAATGAAACAACAGGACTTTCTGTAGACTATCTGAGGTGATCATTCTTGGCACTGCTACGTCATAGCTTTGTTCCTCATTCCACATTTCCGTTTGACTCTTTTCATTTGTGTCCTGTTCCAAATAACTGTTGAACCCAAAATAACTGTAGACCAGCTAAATTGAACCCATGTTATCTACCCCTGCCTGTGTGTGGACTAGCTGAATTGAAAGCATGTTATCTACCCCTGCCTATGTGTGGACCAGCTGGATTGAACCCATGTTATCTACCCCTGCCTATGTGTGGACCAGCTGGATTGAACGCATGTTATCTACCCCTGCCTATGTGTGGACCAGCTGGATTGAACCCATGATATCTACCCTTGCCTATGTGTGGACTAGCTGGATTGAACCCATGTTATCTACTCCTGCCTATGTGTGGACCAGCTGGATTGAACCCATGATATCTACCCTTGCCTATGTGTGGACTAGCTGGATTGAACCCATGTTATCTACTCCTGCCTATGTGTGGACCAGCTGGATTGAACCCATGATATCTGCCCTTGCCTATGTGTGGACTAGCTGGATTGAACCCATGATATCTACCCTTGCCTATGTGTGGACTAGCTGGATTGAACGCATGTTATATACACCTGTCTATGTGTGAACTAGTTGGATTGAACCCATGTTATCTGCTCCTACATATGTGGTAAATACAGTAAGTTTAATCCATCTAGTCCATGCTTAAGGCAAGGACAGACACCTTGAGTTTAATCCAGCATACACCCACCCTGACCTCAGTACACTCACAATGACCTCAATACACTCAAATTGACCTTAATACACTCATACAGGCTTGAATACACCCACTCACCTGAATATACTACAATGACATGAATACACCAGTACTGACCAGAATACATTCACAGTGCCCTGAATACTGCTTTGAATACACCCACCCCAACCTGAATACACTCACAGTGACCTGAATACACTCACCCTGATCTAGATATTCTCACAATGGCCTGAATACACTGACCCTGATCTGAATACACTCACAATTACCTAAATACACTCACCCTGATCTGAATACACCTATAATGGTCTGAATGCATCTACAATGACCTGAATACACTTATGACCTGAATACACCCACCCTGACCTGAATGCCCTCACAATGACCTTATTGCACTCAAAATGACCTGACCACACCCCCAATCAGCTGAATACACTCATATTGATCTGAATACACCCAAAATGACCTGAATACACCCACTCAGACATGCGTAGACCCACATTGATCTGAATACACCCAAAATGACCTGAATACACCCACTCAGACATGCGTAGACCCACATTGACCTGAATACACCCAAAATGACCTGAATACACCCACTCAGACATGCGTAGACTCACATTGATCTGAATACACCCAAAATGACCTGAATACACCCACTCAGACATGCGTAGACCCACATTGACCTGAATAAACCCACCCTGACCTGAATGCACTTACAGTGACTTAAATACACTCACAATGACCTACTTACACCCAGTTTGACCCTGATTACTCAGATTCATCCCAGCTGAACAAATAACCAGATCAGGTTTATCGTTCAGAAGAAGTTTGGACTTGAAAGTTAAGGAGCGTAATACATAACTGAATCAAGATATGAGGATCGATCTCTATCCACATATGTTACAGGAGGGATGAATTAGTTTAGCTCTGATGTTAGATGGGAAATTTTAGTCTAAAAAAGAGTCTGATTCCATCAACACTCTTGAGAATTGGAAAGTTTTGAGAATTTGCAAATAGTAATTGCTTTCTGGTAGAATGGTGATTTCGCTGAACATTGAATAATTTCATAGCACTGTTTTTGTCTTGGTTTAATGTGTATCTTGTTAAGGTCTCTGTAGATCAATGATAAATCTTTGCCTTAGCTGGACAGATAACAAATAGTCAGCCAATGTTTAGAAACAAAAGGCATCACTTTTTGCTAAAGGACAGATATTGTAGCAGAACTTTAGTCTTAAACATGACAGTTTTACAACCAGAATTTATGCTCTGAAAATACTGTTTTGAGAGGAATTGCTCTTGGTATGATGCGACTCTGGCAGATTACAGAATGTTATCAGGACACCGAGGTTATTGGCTTGACTTTTATATGGCCATGTAATTGCTGGCCTGAAGGAGTCAGTCTTGTTCTGAGTGTAATAGTAGTTTGATGGGAATTGTTGTTGACGTTACAAGTTTCAAGCTGCAGTGTGTTCCTGTTACCTGTGGGTTCATGTGTGCGTGTGAAACTGTGTGATGGTGGTGACTTTGTGTGATCGTGTGACTGAGAATAATTTGTCTGTGTGTAATTTGTGTAATCATGTTATGTTTCCCTAACAAGGTAACAGTGTACTTATGTTCTGTGTTATGATTGTGGGTGTGATTGTGACTGTGCAGTTATGTGTAATTGTGTGACTGTGCAGTTATGTGTGATTGTGTCACTGCACAGTTTTCTGTTATTGTTTGACTGTGCAGTTATGTGATTGTGTGACTGTGCAGTTATGTGATTGTGTAACTGTAGTTGTATGTGATTGTGTGACTGTGCTGTTATTTCTGATTGTGTGACTGTGTAGGTGTTTCAGTATGTGACTCAGAACTATTATGTCCACAAACATAGATGACCCATGTGACTTGAGCAGGGAGTGTCAAACTTGAAATCTGCTGATGTTGATGTTACTAAGAACTTGATTCTTGTTTTGAAGATGCATCAGTGCTATCTGAAGTATAAGACCATTTCAGCTATAGCTGATTTGTTTCTAACTCAAAGTTTTGTCCTGTTCAGGTCAAATCTACTTCAAAGTTGTAGTTCAGTAAGATTGAAATTAACTTCATAATTGTCAGCAAGCAAGCTATTTGGCCCCGATTTTTGCCCTTATTCTGCTCTGAAAAATCTGATCCTGTTTTTCTAAGGTTGGTGGCACTGCTTTGACATGATACATACGGGTCTTAAGGTGATATCATGATGATGAAGCCTCTTCATCTTTCCTCTGAAGCTAAAGAAAACTTTCAGACTCTCCTTCTCCAAATATGTTCCTAAAACACACCTGATTTTATCCTCTTTGCCTGTTTATTGTCATAGCCTCAAAGATTTTTTACATTTATATCAGTCGACTTTGAGAAATTTTCTGATATCTTCAACACACTATGAGTTGTTGAGTCCAGGAGACAGTGATTTCTACAAATAATATGGTTTCCTTGTCTGTTCGCACATGGAGTAGTAGCAACTTAGAGAAATAGTGATGAGACATAACAGAACGTGTCCCAGGATTTGTAGGGGGCTCGGATCTCCATGGGTATCTCAGGCACTGTCCCTTCTCCATACTGACCATTCCTTGAATATGTTCCTGAGAGCCAGCCCAAGTGTTGACTTTGGGAGACATCACCAACTTTGTGACACTGTAAGTGGACCTTCAGTCCATCATGATCAAGTTCCATTGTTGAGAAAAAGACAACTTGAAGTGGACTCAAAGTGCACATGTTACTGAATATGTGCTATAGATAATCCACTGAGGTACTTAGCCATGTAGAAAATGGAATGATTCTTCTGTTGATGCCAAAGTGTACTGTCAAAGTCAAACAAACTCCGGAACCAATTCAGCCAACTTGAGTATGTAGAAAATGGATCAGCAGATAATTAGTTAGACAATGATGTAAAATTGTAAGTTGAACAAGACAAGCCATGAATCTAATTCATCACTGAGTTGTTTGATTTTCGCTACAAAAGCTAGTAGACTGTACCTGAGACCAAAAAATCACACACTCTGGTGCTGATCTTAAAATAATGATCACCCACAAGGAAGTCACTGATCAACCAAAGTCAATAATTCTAGAAGTAAGATACCTAAATAATAATGATTATAGTAGAGTGTGGATCCACAGACCCACTGAATATGTTGACACCAATCTAAAGAAGAGAACACGCACTCTGGACTACCCTTGAATAAAGAAATAAAGTCATGGCTCATTGCCACCTAGTTGAAACACAATCTCCCAATAATGCATAGACAGTCAGGGCGTGTTAATCTGAGCACTTTCGTTTTTCATCAAAAAATTTTCATACTGCAATGTATGGACCTCCATTGTGAAGAGTACTTCCCTTTGACATACAGAGACAAGAACATAAGAACATATCAATGTAACTGATTAAAATCACAAACTAATGACATGTTCTACTCAGAAGTGTCACCTCACTTATCAGTTACCATTGAAGTTTACCAAGGAGGATTAGCACTAGTCAATGGTGCTGTAGAAGTATGGGGATTATCGAAACCTTTTTAATGTACTGATGGATTAATGAAGCAAAACCAAGTGTAATTTACTATTCTGTTACTGGTAACTAATGTTTGGATCCGGAGAGTGAAGCACCAGATTAATGAAATAGAAGGTAATGAGTTTACATAGTAAACAAGGTTGATTACAGCTACTTGATATCGCAGGAATCGGATTATTAGGGTTTGGACTAACGTGGCCAGACTGTATTTTTACCCCAGTACTTTCAAAGTATAAAGTAAATCATGAATGAGGTGTAATGCATGTGCTCCTGTACACCACATGACACACGTAATCCAGAGTTCAGTAAAGTCACAAATCATGAGTTGATGACACACATCTCAGTGTTAGCTTATGTCTGTGATGTCCAAGCTAATCTCAGTATATGTCTCATTACCTCAGGTTCGCATCTTTGGTTGTGTGGACAGTGTCAGACTTCATATCAGACGGGAAGTGGGTCTGAAAAATTATGGCATCAACATTGGAGCCCAGCTTGGGTTTGAACATATTTCTGTTAAATTGGAACAATCTAAACTGATAAGTAACAATACCAGGTTCTGTTGCCAGGGGTGTATGTAGCAGGGAGATCCTTAACCTGACATCTTTCTAGCATAGTCAACATCTTCCTTCATGTGGACATCCATGTCTGACTTCTGATCAGAACATCTGTGGTCTCAGTACCTGGTTGAGCACCTAAGGACAAGAATTCTGCTGAGGGGCTCTCTATGTAGCAGGGCATGGAGTCATTCCACATGAAAGATCCTTAGATAACATCTTCGTTCATGTGGACATCCATGTCTCACTTCTGATCAGAACATCTGTTCATCAGAAATTTTATGACTTCTACACTGGCACTCAACATGGAACTAAGAATGTCTACATCAAATTGGTGCACAAGAAGTCTCAGTACCTGGTTGAGCACCTAAGGACAAGAATTCTGCTGAGGGGCTCTGTATATAGCAGGGCATGGAGTCATTCCACATGAAAGATACTTAGATAACATCTTCGTTCATGTGGACAAGGTTTCTGACTTCTGACCAGAAGGTCTATGGTTCGAATTCCAGTGCAGAACTCAGAATGTTTATATTCCTGCATAGCAATTGTCTAAAAGAGCAATCGTTGACAGATGATATACAGCAGGAGCAATGTCAATACAAGCTATAATGCAGAAGCCATGCAACTTCCACAAGATATCATCCTATTCATATTTATATGAAAAGAAACACAATTTATGCCACAGGTTTTCTTGAGCAGAGACAGAACCAGTAGACAGACCGCATACAGCATAATTATCAATATACATAAATGAGACTTTCCCGCGGATCAGTGGAATTCCACAGATTTGATTGATCTGAGGTCATATTTGTAAATTGTGTAATCCTATGGTTCCTAAAATCCCAGCAATTTTTTTGTTCATACTCATTCTCATCCTCCTAGGCAGTATATAATAAAGTATGGGTCTATAGGACACATGAGAATAAACACTTCTAATTTATATCACCATCTACGTATGATATAATATGAGTCCAGGAAGATGTCAAGTCCATCCTGTTGGTTTACTTTGTCTTCGTGCATTGTTTGGTGTCAGGTGTGGAAGACAAGCTGACTTTTCCACCACGGTGATATCTGTGTTATTGACCTGCAGCACATTCAACATACTCCTGCAACTCTATGTTGAACCAAATCAGATTGATATTTAACAGGTTTTGTAAATTTCCGTCCATTGTTTACGAAGCTGGTCAGTGTTTGTAGAGGAAGCCAGGGTAGACATATTGTGGGTCTTTCATTACATTAACCTAATGTCTGGGCATGTCAGCGCCAACGGCAAATCTATTAGATTCCAGTCTTCACCTCAACTCACCACCAAATCTTCCATTCTTTCCACAAGCAGTAAAATTGTTAAGAGGGGATTTTGTCAAAGCAGTATTTGACTTGTATTCAATTGAGTTAGGATTTGTTGAGGCGAAGGATTGTGTTCCTTTAATAGAACATTTCCTGGGGAAGCAAATGTATTTGAGCGAAAAGTGACTTAATACTGGAGACGAAGATGGATGATACTGCTGTTGGGATTCCTGGTAAGGTTGCAGGGGATAAACTCATGCATGAAGACTCTGATTATAAATGCCTGTGTGGAGAACAAGGGATGTACATTTCATTTTTCCTAGAGGGACTTCAGGAAGAGATGATCACAAGTATCAACTGCATGAGAGAACAGGCCTCAGGGCCAAGTATCAACCACAGTGGACCCCATGAGACAGTTGTAAGGCCTCAAAGCCAGGCCATCGGACAAGAGGTCCCAAGGATCAACCAGAGGGTACCCCATGGGAGAACAGGCTCCCTGGTATCAACTACAGGGGACCCATGGAGAACAGCCTGCCTGGAATCAGCTGAAGGGTACCCCATGGGAAAACAGCCTCCCTGGTATCAACCACTGGGGACCCATGGGAGAACAGCTTCCCTGGTATTAACCACATGGTACCCCATGGGAGAACAGCCTCACTGGTATCAACCACAGGGGACCCATTGGAGAACAGCCTCCCTGGTATCAACCACAGGTGACCCCATTGGAGAACAGCCTCCCAACATTAACTATGGGAGCATTTGGGAGAAGAGGGCCCCTTTGTTGACCACTGGATCCAGTCAGTGAGTTTAGCACTCAACAGTATTCCAGCTATGTGGCAGTGGTCTGTAAATAATCGAGTCTGGACCAGACAATCCTCTGATTCTGTGAACAACAAGAGCATCAATCTGCACAATTGGGAACTAAAGACATGTGTTAACCAAGACATTGAGCTTGACCACCCAATCCCATTTGTCACCTCTTCCGACAAGCAGAGTCACCTTTTATGGCAAGCATGGTTCACTGAAGGCCGTCTGTACCTCGGACCTTCAGGGGTCTAAGGAAAATGAGTTTTATGTACCACAACTCCATTGTTCATCCTACTGACCCTTTAATACAAGATCATTGTTCATCCTACTATTGGGTCATTGTTCATCCTACTGACCCTGTAATACAAAACCATTATTAATTCTTCTGACCCTGTACTACAAGACCATTCTTCATCCTACTGACCCTTTAATACAAGACCATTGTATCATACAGACGCTGTAGTACAAGACCAATGTTCATTATACTGACCCTGTAATGCAAGACCATTGTTCACCAATGTGATAGGCTCTCAGATAATGATACAGCATCACTGTAGATACAGTTAGATTGTGTTTTCTGTAATCAATGATCGCCTGACATTAAAATAATGTTTTCCAATATCTGAATGTGGAGTATTGTGTTGGGTATTATTTCTTTTGCAGCTGTACGTTGACTGGAGCAGCCTAATTAAATTACATGGATTACTGTACACTTGGGAGATGCTGCTACCTGTGGAAAATAAGTAAATAGTTCGACTTGTATTTTTTGTTTTGAAATGCACTGACAAAGTACTTCCAGACACGTTCTTATACACAGTCCCTCTTGGCAGAGTGTCTGGATCAAGCCTGTGGAGAATGTATTGTTCTGATACCTTCATATGTGAGTGAGTGAGAAACCCATTAGCACCATGTCCACATTACACAGCAAGATGTCACTCCTTGACTGTTCATTCAACACTGCAAGATGTCACACATTAGTCACATATTCACCTCAGCAAGATGTCACACCGTCACTGTTCATTCCACATGGCATGATGTCTCACATTAGTAACACATGCACCTCAGCAGGATGTCACACTGTGACTGTTTATTCCACACTGCAAGATGTCACACAGTCACACATTTACCTCAGCAAGATGTCACACCGTGACTGGTCATTCCACACAGCAAGATGTCATGCATTAGTCACACATTTACTACAGCAAACAGTCATGTAACAGTGTGGCAAAATTCATTTTGACTTTTACAAATTAACCTAATTCATCATTAAGCTAACACTAGGTTTTAATTCCTTCTAATTCTCCTTTATTCTGTGGGAATCATATAGTGCATGTTTGATCCTCTATAGCAGGAAGTTGCATGGATTGACGCCAGTCACTTTGGTGCTGATTTGTTCAAGAACGTACACAACACAGAAAGTGTTTGTGACATGTTCATTACTTTCAAATTGTGTTCTCGGCCGTTTACAATTTCAAAGTATAATTGGGATCTCTCAAAATGTAATATTTTGGATTCACAATAGAGGAAAAGGAAATTTTTATATTCCTTTCAAGTTTCAAGCATAAAATCTGCCCAAGACTCTTAACGCATCCAAAATGTACTTCTTCAGCTCTCACATTGCCAATATTAACCAATAAAATTTGATGAACAGTCAGTAGTCATACTCCTATGATTGATTGTGGAATCTTAAGCAATATTAACACAGAGCTGTTGCTAAACAACATCGCTCACACTCAGGCTAGCATTGTAGCTCCAGTAGCTAATACTGTTCCTAATTCCCAACTGCCCATGCATATTGCAGGGTCTGTATTAGGAGAGTATCAAACAAGCATTGTGCCCCTAAGTAACACCTTCCTTGTCAACATTTTTGATTGAGTAATCATTTGAAACCCAACAGCATCATGGAAGCTCTAAACATGGCGCATCGTAAAAACCCTCCTTACATCATTCCTTTTAAGTTTTTTCAAAATTGATCATCACAGAGTCGTGACTCTTAAAAGTGTTCATAGGCTGCTCGTGTACTTTTTAGTTGATTCTTTGCAATAAGATTTGAGTTTATTTCACACATGAGGAGCAGGTTCTACTCCTACATTTAGTGAGAGGGGTTGAAGCCAATGTATTGATCACGACAAACCTTCTGGTAGTTGACAAATTTTGCTCTTTTTAACACATGCTGTTTCAATGCTTTCAGGGTGAGGATTTAGCATGCTGACCTGTGGAAGGGTTCAGTTGAAAGAGACCAGTCTGGAGGGGATTCAGAACAGTTTTAATGAACTCAAAGCCAGTGCCTACAGAATGAATTTCGAATCAGGAAGTGTAGCTAGCAGTGTGTAAAAGCCCAGCCATGTCTAGTGGCGCTGGAGTTGTAGAGGCCCCTGTATTGGGGCCACAGACTGGACAGGATACCCCTCGCAATGGCATATGGGTCCTCAGCTTTCTTCGCCTCCTAAAGTAAGTGATTTGTTAGTGTCGTGTGACTTGGGGACTTATTTCTCTGTAGTAGTCTTGAACATTGTTGCATTTTATAATTAAGAGAACTGAATGTGTACCTGGTATATAAATACATGAATTCCATCATCATCTTTTGCAGGTTGGTTTTGAAGAATGTAGGTATGCTGAATGTAAATATAGATGAAATTTTTAGAACTGGTACACAGAATGAATTTGTACCAGGTGTATAAAGACATTTATTCCATGAACTGTTATCGTGCTGGTTGGTTGAGGATAGCAGAATCGATGACCATGAATATTGATGGATGGTGCAGTTTAAACACCTGATGCATGCAATTTGTGCTTGATTTAGACATATTTGTTCCTCTGATGTAGCCTTCCTGGCTCGAAGAACATGATTCTCATGAATACTGCAGCGTGTAGCAGCTTTTTTCAAACCTGATACATAGAATGTGTGTACCTGTTGTATATGCAAACTTATCACACAGCCCCAGTGTAACTGCGAGGAACACAGGGATGTATTGTACTGGACACAGTCACGTTGAAACCTTATACAAGGACACAGTCATGTGTCAAGCCTGATATAAGGATCCAGTCACGAGTCATTAACCTGATACAGGGACACAGTCATGTATCATACACCTGATACAAGGATGCAGTCATGTGTCAAACCTGATACAAGGACACAATTGTGTGTAATAAACATGGAACAAGGACACTGTCATGTGACAAACCTGATACTAGGATCCAGTCAGGTGTCATTGACCCGATACAGGGACACAGTCATATATCATAAACCTGATTCAAGGACACAGTTATGTGTCAAACCTGGTACAAGGCTGTAATCATGTGTCATAAACCTGATACAAGGATGCAGTCATGTGTCATAAACCTGATACAAGGATGCAGTCATGTGTCATAAACCTGATACAAGGACACAGCCATGTGTCAAACCTGATACAAGGACACAATTGTGTGTAATAAACATGGAACAAGGACACTGTCATGTGACAAACCTGATACTAGGATGCAGTCATGTGTCATAAACCTGATACAGGGACACAGTCAGGTGTCATAAACCTGCTTCACGGTCACATCAATGTTTTATAAACCTGATACAAAAATGCAGTCATGTGTCATAAACCTGATACAGGGACACAGTCAGGTGTCATAAACCTGCTTCAGGGCCACACCAATGTTTTATAAACCTGATACAAGGATGCAGTCATGTGTCATAAACCAGGTCCAAGGCCAGTGATGTTAAGCTTACGTAAAGCATTTGCTTGAATCACCAAACAGCAGGTTGGATTCTGAAGCGAAAGTCTTTGTTTCCTCAAACGCTTACCTCAAATATTGCTGGAAACAAAGGTAAAACCCAACTGACATGCTCACTCACTGAGCATCCTCACTCACTGACTTACATGTGAGCATCAGGTTTTATATGAAAGTTGATATCTTTAGGTTCCTGTTTTTGCAGATGAAGCACTAAAGTGTGCAACTAGTTGTTCTGACTGGACAAATGCTGCATGACTGACAACAGGAAATAGCAGTAAAGTGGACTGCATGTCATCAGCCATGCTCCTGTTCCAAGATTTAAAAGTCTTTCATGAAAAACACATGGTTGGATTTGAATAGTTTTACATGAGTTACAATAATTGAATCATCAGGTTGGACTTTAAGCCTGCTAAAGTATATGTCTGGGACACAGGATTCAAGGATTTAGATGTCAGCAATGTTGTGTGTTTTTTCCGTGTAGGATCTCCTGACAGTCACAGTGTAGAGGACATATGATGGGTTGGGATGATGAATGGATGAGATGGGAAGGTCAATGATTTTGGACAGAAAGATTTTGATGATCAGATCCTGAGATGGGGAGAGTTGCGATGATGGAATTAAGGAAACAGCAGGTTACAGCACTTATGATGCAAGGGATGGTGGTGATGTTAGAATTAAGGGGCAGTTATAATGCATTGGATGGTGGTGATGTTGGAATTAAGGGGCACTTATAATGCAAGGAATGATCAAGTGATGATTGAACGGAAGATGATGATGATATAAGAATGGAATGGAGCAGGTTGGTATTGATAGAAGGGTGAGATGGGCAAGGTGATATAGATGGAAGGGACAGTGTTATTGAAAGAAGGGTGTGGTGGGTCAGCGTGGTAAATTGATGGAAGGGTTAGCAAGGGCATGATGTTATTGATGGATGGGTGTGGCGGTGCAGGGTGGTATTGACAGAAGGGTGTGGTGGGTCAGGGTGGTATTGACAGAAGGAGGTGGTGGGGTATGATAGTATTGATGGATGGGTGTGGTGGGGCAGGGTGGTATTGATGGATTGGAAAGGTGGGGTAGGGTGGAATTGAAGTAAGGGTGAGACGGGACTGAATGATCGTGTGTGGCTCGATGGAAAACCATTTCCCAACCTGGCATGCTAGAGCTGTCTCACACATGAACTCTACATCTTGGCAGATGAAACCTGAAACAATGAATAACCTTGAGTATGAACACTGC
This sequence comes from Haliotis asinina, assembly GCF_037392515.1. Taxonomy (NCBI): domain Eukaryota; kingdom Metazoa; phylum Mollusca; class Gastropoda; order Lepetellida; family Haliotidae; genus Haliotis; species Haliotis asinina. The sequence goes on along the minus strand of NC_090295.1, from coordinate 42,762,665 downwards.
CCAGTGCAATCACAGAACCAGAAACAGTAGTGAGATACACTGACTTATACTTAGGACACATCTATTAATTACTGGTATCAAAATGAAAGATCACTATAGATATGACACATCCAGTTAACATGACAGGCACTTCTCTAAAGTAGTCTCTCCGCTACTAACTGCCAGAGTCTAGTAATCTATAGAGATCTACAGCAATCTGTGGTGGTCCAGATCCCAAGGGAACCCATCAACTGGCACCATAAGCGCAGTCCAAGTCAACAGTGAAAGCAATTGATAGTGGTCAAACAAGTGGACTGTCAAAGGTCTCAGTATGAATGGCCATCAATGATGCCAGGCCGAGAACTTAATTCCATAAGCTGAGTGAAGTGGCATGAATAATGGTCTGCTTGTTTGTAAGGAACTTACTTCTCCATTGTGTTGACTAGATGGAGTTGTCTTGATGCAAGCCAAACATGAAGTCTGACAGATGTAGATTCAGGAGGCTTATATGTTGGTGTGTATATGAGTGTGGATACTGGGTACAGATGTTGTATAGAAGATGAATATAGATTTTGTCAAGCTTGTATCGAAGTTGCATATAGATTATGTCAAGGTTGTATCAAAGATGCATATAGATTCTGTCCAGGTTGTATAGAGGATGCATGCAGGTTTTGTTCACTATAATAGCTTATGTTGAGGATGTACACATCCATACAACCTCTATACAATCTATTATGTCAGGTTGTATGGAGGGTTTATTGACATTGCCTTGAGTTGTGTGAAGGCTGTAAGGGACTTGTTTGGGAGATGATATGGACATTTTGTGGAGGTTGTATGGAGGTAGCATTGAAGGTGCATGTACCAGCATGTTATGTGGAGTCTATGAGTATGTTTTTTCACAGCTTTTAGCAATATTCCAATAATATCATGGCAAAAGACACCAGGAATAGGCTTCACACATTGTACCCATGTGGGGAATCAAACCTGGGTCTTCACTTTAACCACTAGACTACCCCAACAGGTTATGTGGAGGGTGAGTATGTCTGCATGTCTGCTGATGTAGAGTTAGCTATGAGAGATGATACAAATTCATGGTTTGAGTTCTTCCAGTAATGCTTTGAAACACTAACTGACTTGCTGGGTTATGATCACAACTACATACAAAATACTACCATGATCCTACCACCACTAGCAGTTGATCTGTTGACAATTAAGGTATCTGTTTTCACCAGTACCACCAGCCTGTGGGTATTGAGCAGTGGTGCTACTCAACATCTGATAGCGGAAACAGACATAGATATGAACAAGTACGAGCTCTGGACATTCCATGTCTTTGTTTACCAGTGATCGAAAAATAACCAGTAATTAGCTGTGATCCATGCTTTTATCGCCATATAATTCCAGCCTGCCAGAAGGCACCACTGTAAACGATTTGGAAACTGCCATGATCACATACCAGCCGTTTGTGGCACTGGCGCCAGTGTCCACCACTGAGCCAAACATCTAACTAACTGGCCCTAGGTGACAAGGATTCCTCAACAGAAATAAACCTCATGTGTGAATTAGCACCTTTCCTGCCTGATGGGAGAGGGAGACTCTCCTTACATTGAATGCCAATGTCAAACGCGGCGCCAGTGCCACGACAGAATGCCAATATCAAACCTTTGAGTTATGCTATGAAGAGAACAGTGCTGGCTAGTCTTTGTTGCATGTTCTTTCATGTTCCTTCAGCAATACAGGCAGTACTGTTAAGTGATGTATGCTCGACACTGAATTAGGGTTAGATGTTCAATGTTGGTTATTGTTTTAGATGCTTTAGTATCAACAGACATGGTTGACTTTCTTTGTTGTTCTTTAATGCCTTGCTTCAGTGTCTTATGATTGAATAAAAAGACCAAACAATTTTGGACCGTTTTGCTCAAAAAGTTAGGGATAGATACATTGTAATCATTTTGTACTGAAAACAAAAGTGATTGTGGAAAATATTATTTTTCCATTCATGAATGCCAACAAACATGAAAAAGAATTGTTTTTTCGCTAGAAGGATAACCAACATGCAGGATTCAGAGTGGTGCTCCAAAGTCTACTTTCTCCGTTTTTTCAAGTGACCGATATATAGCTACTGCTTCACAATTGGATAAGCCAGCACAGTGAATGCATTTATGACAAGTAGGTGTGACAAGTAATCTGGACGAATACACTTGGTTGATACAGGTAGATCGGCGATTAAAAACGTGCAGTACAAGCTGACCATGGCGTGAACTCAGTGCTCCTACTGTTCAACATGCGTCCCGCAGACACAATTTGCACAAGGAAATTGAATTTGTCCAGTTGTAGGTGACAACCTGTTTCACTCATTTTTCAAATGGAATGTTCTGCAGGGCCTTCCCATATATGCAAACTGGGATCATTTGTCAGGCCGTGGCTCATCTAATACTGGTTCATCAGTAGGGTTATGTGTATTCAGATAGTTTTACAGCAAACAGTGAGTGATGGAAGACAGAAAGAGCTTCGTGATTTGATCACACAGTGATGATTGATGATGACTGAAGGTGACTGAATACCTAGACCTGACTTACAGGACCTCCCTGTCAGTGCCACCGATGAAACGAGTGAACTTTTGTTAGGGACTGTCCCAAGTGAATTTGCTTTACCACCAAGTTTAGCATGATTCCAGAATTTCATGATTAGGACCTTCATGCATGGTAAATTCAACAATATTTTTGACTCAGAATATTTGAGTCTGTACCAGAAAATCCTGTTTGTGCGTGCGTGCGTGCGTGCGTGCGTGCGTGCGTGCGTGCGTGCGTGCGTGCGTGCGTGCGTGCGTGCGTGCGTGCGTGCGTGCGTGCGTGCGTGCGTGCGTGCGTGCGTGCGTGCGTGCGTGCGTGCGTGCGTGCGTGCGTGCGTGCGTGCGTGCGTGCGTGCGTGCTGAATCAAGACATATTTTGCACAGCTACTGTTAGTTCTATTTCCATAGTAAACACCCCATGGCTAATGGCTCTGTTATGTATTTTTTATGTGAGGTGACTACAATGAGATGAGAAGTAAATGTACATAATATGTAGCACTTCAGATGGAAATTTCCCCCTACTGTGCTGTCATTAACTCACTGGAACTCACTGTAGGCTCCCTGAAGGCTGTCATGCTCATAGATGACCCTCCCTAAAGACTGTCATACAGTTAGATAGGGATGGGGAAATAACTTAACTATATGCATTGTAAATCTCACTATTACTGATTAACATGTTACAATGTTACCATTCAGATGTTATTTAGTGTCTGTTTTGGAATCTAAATACCAAATATTTACTCCGAGAACTGAATTTAAAAAAACCCCAACATATTAGCGATCTTGTGCATATTAGTATGAAATCACCAATCATCCTTCTGAAACGTCGATAACTGTAGAGCCACTGGTTGGGAAAATACGCAAACCAGAACACATATATTGAGTGTTCCACCAGATGTGATTATCAAGCCTGCAACCAATGCACAATGAGGCAAATACTAAGTGTTTTAGAAATATGTTGTAACAAATAGGAATATTTACTTTTGAATACTTCATGTTTGACATAAAAATAAGAAACATGTCATGTATTCGTTTACTTTGAAATATTTCAATAATTTCTTTTGAACAAAGGAGACGTACGTCATGAACAATGCTTCTGAAATCCTAAAGAAAGTGTCATTAGGGACTATGCCGAGATGAGTTTCGCTATTGCAAGGACTGACATGTTCAATTTAGTATATTTCACTTGGATGAAAAAAACATATCGACTCCAAGTGAAAACACTCTATCAAATATACTAAGGGGGAAAAAAAGGGATCACATGAAAGGACAGCTGTTCCTATATTTTTTCAGGTTTCATCACAAGCATTGTATCACATAACTTGTGAAGAAACCTGGAAAAAATACAAAAACACATGAGCTTCATGTGATCCCATATTTATTCCCCTAAGTATATATTTGTAAATATTTTGACCGGCCATGACTAATGAAGGTTTAGGACACTGAATATGCAAGTGAATCATAAAAGCTCTTGTGATTATATCAACGTCATGCATATACCACATTCTTCTGACTGTGGCCTAAAATAACATCCTGTCACTCATCCTGGTTTGAAAATTCTGCTGACTCAGCAGTCTTTATAGTCCCAGGAGATGCTGCTCTTTTAGCTCAGCATGAATTCTTCTATGATCACTAAACAGGAATTTACTACATTTCATTTCCACATGGCATGCACATCAAGGTTGTCCCATAGTATCTTTTGGGCATGATGATAAACCAGAAAATATCAGTCTGACGTTAAGTGTTACTTATAGTTTTTTTGGTGGTCGTGGGTAGGAAATATCTGCCAAATGTTGGTGGAGATTGATCAGACCTGAGAAAATCTATAACTTTTGGTGGACAAACTGGCTGGTGGAAACATTAAATGTCGTTCTCTGAGATGTATTTTTTCAAGAGTGAAAATATTAAATTTACTTCTATTGTGTCATATTGATGTTTCATTACTTTCTAGCATGTTTGTGCTGAGACACATGTTATTTCGAAGTCACTGGTCCTCTTGAGGGTTTGAAATCTTTCTGAGATGTCCATGCTTTCATCTACCCATGCTGTGATGTATTTTTTAAGTGACTGGAGGGGGATTTGTTTTTATGTACTAGTGAAATGAATATTGTCTCCTCCCAAAAGGCACGCCGTCATACTCTTAGATGACACAAAAGGCTGTCATGCTGTTGGATAACCCTCCCTAAAGGCTGTCATACTCTTAGATGACCCTCCCTAAGGCTGTCACACTCTTAAATGATATGACCCTCCCTAAGGATGTCATATGCTTAGATAACCCTCCTTAAAGGCTGTCATACTCTTAGATGACCCTCCCTAAGGCTGTCACACTCTTAAATGACCCTCCCTAAGGTTGTCACACTCTTAAATGACCCTCCCTAAGGCTGTCACACTCTTAAATGACCCTCCCTAAGGCTGTCACACTCTTAAATGATATGACCCTCCCTAAGGATGTCATATGCTTAGATGACCCTCCCTAAGGCTGTCACACTCTTAAATGACCCTCCCTAAGGCTGTCACACTCTTAAATGATATATATATGACCCTCCCTAAGGATGTCATATGCTTAGATAACCCTCCTTAAAGGCTGTCATACTCTTAGATAACCCAAAAGGCTCATGAACTTCCCCAAATATTTGAATTACATTTAATTTTGTTTGTGTACAGATTTGGTTTTGACACTCCATGAGTTCGTCATATCTATTGATGACCCTCACCTAATTCTCTGAACTGCCTATTTTCATAACAAATCACCAGTTCTAATGTGGATTGAGGTAATTTAGAGTTTGGATTGCATCATGATAGGTACTTTAGATAAATCCATTGTCTTGAATTTGAATGCAATTCTGTTTGGTGTCTGAAGTGTGCATTCATTCACTCCAAAGTCATGTTTGTATGGTTTATGCCATTTTTAGCAATACTCTAGCAATATCAGATGGGGGACATCAGAAATGGACGTCACATGTTGTACCCATGTGGGGAATCGAACTTGGGTCTTTGGCATGACGAGCGGATGTTTTAACCATAGGCTACCTCAACATCCTGCTGGCTGGGAGCCGTGCCACATGCTGATGATTTTCTGTAATAGAAGTGTTCGGTGTGTCAGTATAAGCTATGATGGGTGGTGTGAAGATAACGGAGTGAGTTTATCAATGTGTGCAGCCTCCCAGTAGTGCCTGACTGATTGTCTCATGGTCAGAGGTTCAGAGTTGGGTGTGTAAAATAAACTGCAGTATCACAATCAGATGCCCAAGTGATGTGCCAATCAAGACACCAGCCTCTTCACAAGGAAATCCATTAATCTCAAATAATTCAAAATTTAGTTTTTTCTTAATCTTGTAAATTGAACTCAAATCTGCCCATCAGTTGTCTTCGTTGAATTCACAGCTAGCAGTTACTTCACTCCCTCATCCACTCAGCCTGGTGTTGCTGGCTACAGATTGATACATTGTTGCTGACTACAGATTGAGACGTGTTTGATAACAACAAATCGACACATTGTTGCTGAATACAGACACACTGTTGCTGAATACAGACACATTGTTGTTGACTACAGATTGACACTTTACTACAGATGGAGAAATTGTTGCTAACTACAGATTGAGACATTGTTGCTGACATTGTTGCTGACTACAGATTGACACATTGTTGCTGACAACAGATTGACACATTGTTTCTGACTACATATTGACACATAGTTGCATAGTTGACTACAGATTACTGTCATATTGACAGACACCTGTGATCTTAACTGATTGTTGCTGAATACAGATTTCTGTGTCATTGACATGTAGTTGCTGATTACAGACTGTTGTCACATTAATGCATTGTTGCTGAATACAGATTGTTATGATATTTACATGTCATTGCCAACTACAACTTTTCATGTGATATTAACATGTTATTAACACTTGCCTTGTGATATAAAAATGTAATTACCACATTGAATGAGATGACATGCCTACAAGTATTTCCTAATCACAGGCCTCTCATCACTCAGATGAGTGTGAGTGCTTCCTAGATCAAGCTATTGGTGATAATGTGAAGAAATTATCTGTGAAGTACTGAAGTCATGGATAACTGTGCAGTAACCATATGCAACATGAAACAGTATCCCTCAATGCTTCTGTTACAATACATTCACAACCACATGCTAAAACACATCAGTGCAAGTGTTGTTTTTATAACAAAATTTTGTCAGCGAGGAAAAGAAGTTGATTGAGACTGACAACTGCAATCTCTCGTGTGAACTTCTCTTTGAACCTCATTATTTGGAGATAATGCAGTCTTGCCAATCCTCACTTATCTCATTGCAGGCGGTACTGATGAAATGAGCCAAGTTATCCCACTTTCAACTCAAGGCCATTGTTGGTGTTGGTAATAACATTTTCCCAATATTTCTATTTGTGCAGTATTTATCTTTGGGTTACTTTCCATAATGGTGTTATTCGAAAAGAGGAAAGGAATATAATTTTTCTACATAGTTTTGTTGATGTAGGATCAGTTGGTCATTACTTGTAATATTGGTTGTGTGATGGTGGTTGACTAAGGTTGCCCAGTTCACAGAATCATCACAGCTTGTTCTTGATGCTGTGTTTAGGTTCTGCTGTTTTCAGGAAATGATATTGGCCAGTCTGCTGTGTTCCAGGATGTTCTTGTCCATTTGGGAGTTAAACAACACAAGCTGGCACTGATTGGATACTTTCTGTTCAATGCAGGTTTCTAGACATTCCAACTCTGAATATTTTATTTGGCGCAAATGGTTCAGATTGTTTATTAATTGCTCTTATTTGATTATTTATGATATTTCTGGAATAAGCTGCTTTGCATGTCATTGTTGCTGAATTTGGCACCTAGGTCAGTAGCAGATTGAACTGTGCATTTCATAGGAAGTGAAGACAAGGTTAGGAACTTGGAGAACTGTTAACAGCAGATTCTATGCATTTCATAGGAACTAAAGACAAGGTCAAGAACTTGGAGAGCTAGGTCAATAGCAGATTCTGTGCATTTCATAGGAAGTGAAGACAAGGTTAGGAACTTGGAGAACTGTTAACAGCAGATTCTATGCATTTCATAGGAACTAAAGACAAGGTCAAGAACTTGGAGAGCTAGGTCAATAGCAGATTCTGTGCATTTCATAGGAAGTGAAGACAAGGTTAGGAACTTGGAGAACTGTTAACAGCAGATTCTATGCATTTCATAGGAACTAAAGACAAGGTCAAGAACTTGGAGAGCTAGGTCAATAGCAGATTCTGTGCATTTCATAGGAAGTGAAGACAAGGTCAGGAACTTGGAGAACTGTCAACAGCAGATTCTATGCATTTTATAGAAACTAATGACAAGGTTAGGAACTTGGAGAACTCTGTCATTTGCAGATTCCATGCATTTTATAGAAACTAATGACAAGGTCAGGAACTTGGAGAACTCTGTCATTTGCAGATTCCATGCATTTTATAGAAACTAATGACAAGGTCAGGAACTTGGAGAACTCTGTCATTTGCAGATTCCATGCATTTTATAGAAACTAATGACAAGGTCAGGAACTTGGAGAACTCTGTCATTTGCAGATTCCATGCATTTTAAAGGATCTAATGACAAGGTTGGGGACTTGGACAGGTAGGTCAATGCAGATTCTGTATGTTAATGGTTCTATTATGCTGAATTCCAGGGCAACATCAGCATCAAAGCTTGCTGACATGTTTGGCCAAGCAACTGACTCAGATGTCTTCTTCTTCCTCTCATAACCATGAATAGCAGGAATATTGCTGATGTGATATTAAGCAATATTAACTTACACCTTCTCCTTTGTCAAATGTCCCCCTCCCCTGTGGGTGATGTGCATGCATGCACATGCATATATCTGTGTTTTTTCCCCAAATGCATCCTTCTTCTCTCACACAGAAGAGCACAAATATTATAAATTGTTGCTCTTTTGTTATGCTTTTTCATTATCTGCTAGCAGTAGGCCATGTGTGAAGTTGCCTTGTCATGGATTTGTGGCAGTCTACCTTTGGTACAAATATATTTCTTTTTGTATGATATTCCTATTGGCAGATTTATATGTGCAATTCAGGTGAAATCATTCACACTGACTGATTTATGTGTGCAGTTCAAGTGAAATTGTCTAGACATATTAACAGTTTTTGCTCTCTGGTGCTTCCAGAAATGAGTTGTATTTATTAATAACTGCAGGAAGCGGTGTTTGAAGAATGATTGGAGATTGTGGTTGAGACTGTCAATGCTGATTATAGACTAAAGCATCTTGGTGACTTCAGTAAACAGCAGTTCATGTTTATACTCACACAATAATCCACAGCGATATAGTCATCACCATCCAGACCTCCTTTGTAACCTGATCTGATTCAATACTTGGTCAGATTCAATATGGTTCTAATCAGATCTAGTAGTTTGTGTAAGTGTTGTTCTGGTCTGAAGCTGGTTGTGTTGCATAGTGTGGAATGATGTGTTGTTATTTTACAACGGGAAAATTTCCTTCTTCTCTTTGATGTTTAGATTGTTGCAATGTGTATAGTTTTAACTTGGCAGGTGGGCCTATTGTAACATTGACAGGTGGACCTAGTAGGACATTAATAGGTATACAAAGTGGGACACTGATAGGAGGACATACTGGGACATCCAAGCTCTTAGGGAGATTGGGAAATTTCCAGTTTGAGCAATATAATTACAAGTATGTCAGTTGAGAAGGAGAGAATCAATCGGTGTATTCACAAGCATTGCAGACTAGTTGGGAATGAGTCTAGAATGTGCAGAAAATTGGTCTTGTCTTTTATGTGCGGTCAAAACATTTCAGCATAATCACAAAAAGTCCTATTTCCACCCTACTTTGTTGTTTAATGATGCTGAGATACAAAGTTACACCGGTCAGTTATCCAGCGTTTCCAAATACCAGTCATTTATCCAGTGTTGAGAAATACCAGTCGATTATCCATTGTTATGAAATATCAGTCAGTTATCTAGTGTTAACAAATACCAGTCAATTATCCAGTGTTACCACAGACCAGTCAGTTAACCAGTGTTACCAAATACCAGTCAGTTTTCCAGTGTTACCAAATACCAGTCAATTATCCGGTTTTATCAAATACATTGTACAAGTCAGTTATCTGGCTTTACCAAATGCCAGTCAATTAACCAGTGATACCAAATACTAGTCAGTTTTCCAGTTTTACCAAATACCAGTCAATTATCCAGTGTTACCAAATGCCAGTCAGTTAACCAGTGATACCAAATACCTGTCAGTTATCCAGTGTTACCAAATACCAGTCAATTATCCAGTGTTACCAAATACCAATCAATTGTCAAGTATTACCAAATACCAGTCAAATATTCCTTTTTATCAAATACCAGTCAGTTGTCCAGTTTTACCAAATGCCGGTCAGTTAACCAGTGAAACCAAATACCAGTCAGTTTTCCAGTTTTACCATATACCAGTCAATTACCCCATGTTACCAAATGCCAGTCAGTTTTCCAGTGTTACCAAATACCAGTCAATAATCCAGTGTTACCAAATATCAGTTAGTTATCCAGTGATACCAAATACCACTCAGTTACCCAGTGTTACCAAATACCAGTCAATTATCCAGTGTTACCAAATACCAGTCAATTGTCCAGTGTTACCAAATACCAGTCAATTATCCAGTGTTACCAAATACCAGTCAATTGTCCAGTGTTACCAAACACCATTCAGTTATCCAGTTTTACCAAATACCAGTCAATTGTCCAGTTTTACCCCAAATACCAGTCAATCATCCAGTGTTACTAAATCCCAATACCTATCATCTGGATTTGTAAGCTTTCTGTTACATATTTTGGAAATAGAAAAGTTTGACTATAGAAATACGATATATAAGAATGTGAAACTGTCAGGTTCTTGTGGAACCAGATTAAATCTCATTCAGGGTCTTTGAATAAAAGCATCAGTTGTATTTCAGGGCAAGCCTCTACATTGTCAATTTTTAGCATTGCTTCATTCAGATTTGGAAGGAGTGTGGCATTAAGTGGCAGAAAAATCTATTCCTCATGTATTCACCCTCTGCGTGAGTACAATCTTAGGTTTCAGTTTTTTCATTATATTGAGTAGGTGAAATTTAGTTTGAACTGTTTTGACCAGCAGTTAGATGTGGTTGTCATGGCAATCATATTGAAAATCGTTTTTAGCTTTGTCAAAATTATCTCAAATTTGAAAAAAGATTGAGTTCATGAGCTGTAAGAGAGCAAGACGTGATCAATGCCAGACTTGATCAGTCAAGGGGAGCTGATGGCTGGAACTCAGATGTCAGAACTTAATTCAGAAGAAGATTGTGTTGAAGGCAGATTAACAGGTTCACTGACATTGTCCTTACTGATCTGTGAAATCAACACATTACCTCTGACCTGTGTAAAGAGACAGGTCTCCTCTCAGAATCTGGGTTGTAATCAGCCATCTAGAAATATGGCTGCTGGTTGTCATTCATGCTTCACTGGTCTAGTGGGAATTGCAAGACGATTAAAGACAAACTTTTACATCCCCCATGAATGTGTTAGTGGATATGTTAAGCAGCAGTATTGAGGAAAATAGTACAACTTGTCAGGTTTTGGCCATCAGATCTGAATATACCATTAGCCATTGGTTGAAATGGATTATTTAAAAACTCAACATTGTGTTTGCTTTTCTTTGCTGTCAGTCCTTACATGAACTCCAAATAGTTCAATAGTTCAATGGTTTTCCTAGTCCTGATTTGAACACAATATTGGCCATTGATTTTCTTTTTCTTGATGTGAACATAAAATTGGCCACTGTTTCTCTTGATCCAGAACTGAACACAATATTGGCCATTGGTTTTCTTTTTCAGATGTTGGCTACTGATTTTTGACAGTTATAATTGGCAACTGGTTAGTTCTGTTCTAGATCTGTTAGCACCACAGTGTCCATATTGTACTTGCCTGATGATGATGATGATGATGATGATGATGGTGATGATGATGATGATGATGATGATGATGATGATGATGATGGTGATGATGATGATGATGATGATGATGATGATGATGATGATGATGATGATGATGATGGATATGATCTTGCTGTTTCTTGATAATGGTTACAGTGCTGTAGCAGAGAGCTTGAGGACTCATTTTCATGTTCAAACTGATTTAATTACTGTGAAACCTGCTTACTCCAGCCAGGAGACATTTTGTATCCCCATCAGTATTCATCTAGAGTGATCATTGGATCCAGTGACCTTCACCCTGACCTACACTCTTCAATGACTTAACTGAAAATTTTTGTTTGCTTTTTTTTTAACAAATTACTTCCTGGTTTTTGTTGTCAAGATTTAAATGAAAATAGTGAGCTGCATGTGGATTAAAAGTCATCGATCAAACTTTTGACAGCATCATTACTATTATGAAGAGCAAAGAAACAGAATAAATAAGAATCATGAATTTATAGCCCAGAGATAATCGTGTACTTTGTTGTAGCAGTAGATGGTGATGTGAGAAAACATCACTGCGATGGAGTTGTGTGATGTTCCTGCCATCTGAATGGTCCCTGGAGACCTGTGCTGTAGAGGGGGGAGGGAACTGCTGTATGTTGTACATTGTTGACATGTTATTATTTTCAAATTCACCAGCATGGGAATTAATCATGAATACACATGAACGTTGCATGAAGCATGTTTCAGTTCATGCAAATGTTGGACCATTAAGTGTGAGTCAGTTACCAGTCATAACCGTTCCAGGTAATTAACTCGCTTGTTAGAAAACCAAATTGTTCAATTTAATGTTTAACAACATTGATTCATACTCTAAGGGAGTTCGAGGAGAGGGCGTGCTCCTTGCCGTCTCTTGACTCCTGGTTGGGGAAAAAAAAGAAGTCAGCGAGGGCAAATGTAGCAGGGTGTCAAGTCATCCCACAGATGACATCTTTATCTTGTCATTTTTCAGCACCTGTAGCAGCCATAAAATTTCTTAGAAGCTGACAAGAAGGATGTCATCTGTGGGATGACTCCATGCCAAGCTACATACTCCCCTGTCAACAGGAGGCACACCCTGAGCCAAATAGCATGGCACTGAGGTGTATTTTGCTCAAATTTGCCCCACACTGGATCCTCAGTAGTGTGTGGCTGCCTCCTTGTGGTGAACACAGGATATATCCTCAGTAGTGTATGACTGCCTACTTGTGGAGAACACAGGATATATCCTCAGTAGTGTATGACTGCCTACTTGTGGAGAACACAGGATATATCCTCAGTAGTGTATGACTGCCTACTTGTGGAGAACGCAGGATGTATCCTCAGTAGTGTATGACTGCCTACTTGTGCAGAGCAAAATATAGATCCTCTGTAGTGTAATACTGTATAAGAAGTTACCTTAGTTTTGATTGCCTTCTCTTTGTGAGCAGCCTTAGTTGTGTTAAATGTTTATCATTTTGAGTGATGCTCATGTTATCAATCACTGGTTTGTACACGCATTTCTGTAATACTGTATTGTTCCTGTGTCCCCGTTTGCAGTAACTTATGGTGTCATTTCAATAACAGACTAAACCAGACAGTTGGTTCCATAAAGCAGACATCTGATGGACGCCTCAGTCTGTCATGCGAGGGATGAATATGTCGTGAGGGATTGTGTATGTGGTATGGAGAGTAGATGCTGCTTTATCTCGCACTGTCAAGATACAATTACACTTTCAAATTACCTCGCACAGATGGATCAATGGACACAGGATTCAGTCATACCAGGACTTGATTGAGATTGATACTTGTGTCAGAGGCAACAAATAGTCAAAGGCTGAGCCCAAGACACACAGGATGAGACACTGAGGAGGAGGGAGGACGCAAAAACAGAGAAGATAAAACAGTAACCTGGAGAGACAAAAACTATTGACAGGGTAGATAAAATTCATGAAACTTTTGGAATAAAAGAGGAGATCAAACTGTAGGGACAACTGTTGAGAAATAAACCAGGAAGGATAAAACTAGTGACAAGATGGATAGAACAGTAACAGAGATAGATATTTAGGAATAAAACAGGAAATCAAACTGTACGGACTTCACTGGAGAGATAAACCAGAGTGGATCAAACAAGTGAAAAGATGAATAAAACTGATAAAAATAGATAAAAGTTTAGGAATAAAACAGCTAATCAAACTATAAAGATCACACTGGAGAGATAAACCAGGAGGGATAAAATAAGTGACAAGGTGGATAAAACAGATTAAAAGAGATAAAACTTTAAGATGTTAGGAAATCAAACTGGAGAGGTCACATGAGAGTGATAAACTTGTAAGGACAAAGGTGACAAGGTGAATGACACAGATTGAAAAAGATGGAACTAAGAATAAAACTGGAAATCAAACTACAGATATCACACTGGGAAGATAAAACAGGGTGAATAAATGACTGACAAGGTGGATAAAAAGAGATAAAAGTTTAAGAATAAAACAGTTGATAGGACTGTACTGTTTGTTTGTTTATGTTACGAGAGTGTATTTTCTGTAAATTCTGTATTACTGATTAAATGATGATTATTATTTGGGTCACCATGTTTAAGGTTTTGAGTGCTTGTTGCTATGGATCACGTATCATATCATAAATGTTCAGTGCTTTTAGTATTTTGGCTGCAGGCCTTTGTGGAAGTGCTCTAGAGTTGCCTGTCTTGATTAATTGAGACTTCTAGGAAATTTTACATTGAAGGCGATGATCGTATGAGCTCGAACATTCAAGAATTAGTCACTTTTTATTTAAAGGCTGGTTGTTGTGTTGACAACACGGGACACACAGAGATTAACTGGAGTACTCTAAACTTTAAATTCAACAAAACTGTTTCTCGCTCTCACACCAAGACTTCGGTGAGCTGACATTATGTTTGTGACCCATTACTTTAGATTTGATTCAGTTACATTGTACATGAAACCTCTATTGTGAATCTCTGTATCTTACTTTCTGTTAATACAAATTATTGAAAATTTCAGATGTCTCAGAGTTATATTTTGCTGGTTCTGAGGGGATTTCTCATACCATTTGTCACGGCAAATTTTTAACCGTAACAGTCTGTTATCCAATGCCACTTTCAGCACATTTCCAGCTTTCAACATTTACGTCATGTCAATTATCATGTCTGGACCAGAAAATCCAGTGATCAACATCCTTGATAGACAAAAGAGATAGAACAAACAGTAAAAACAAGATGATTTAATTTTTTTTGTCAGGGATAGATTAACTTAAGTAATGTTCTAACATCATGTTCTAACACATGGAAACCATATTGAGCTACATTAAGTATAGATTTGAGAAGAATATGACTTGATGTGGCAGGAAAAATCAATCCAGATTAGTAAATACATCAATTACAAAAAACAAGTTTTGTATAGATTATATCCAAAACAGTTGTTGAATTTAGCTGTTTTTATATTTGAGACCAGTACTCCCAGTCACAGATAAAAATGGTATCCATTTGCAGCTCTGTCATTGACAAAAGATCACATACAGAATGATAACCTAAGACCTGGGGATAACCTTATTGAAATGTGAGAAAAGCTGTCAGTGTGGGCTTCTAGCAAGATGCTACATGTAGGACAACTGCCTCCAGACTGTTGCCGATGTGACATGTTCATAATGACTACAGGATGTTGCTGAAGTTGTAAACATTTAATACAAGTCTCCTCTGAGGTGAGATAGAAGGGGAGACGTAATAAAACACGCTGGAGACTAGTTGCATGGTCAAGTTAGCGGAACTAGTCTACAAAGGTCACTGTAAAAATTGATAACTCTGTCTGGAGGGTCTATTAGCAGGTCATGAAGAAGCGACAAAATTGTGTTGCGGAAGTTTGGAATAATCACTCATAGGACATACTCAAGGAATCATTATTTTTTTTAGCATGGAAAGAGGATGTCCAAACAGGAAGAAGGGTGAAAATGTCAGGCTGTGATTGGCGTGAAGATGCGTAGACTTGACGTTAAGATGTGTAGTCCTGCCGATACTGTGAGGAGGTATCAGTTGGCGGGGTTAGAATATTGCATGTTGGGAAGACAGGTTTTGTTACTTCATTTTACCAGTTTCAGGAGATGGCATGAGCAGAAATTGATCATCAAACATGGCATGCAACATAGTTTCATTTTATGTCATTGAACAGTATGCTTGTGACAGAATGTTGGCAATGATTTGTATTTGGTGCACAGAAACATCCAATTTATATACATGATGAAAAAATCTAAATATTAGTATGAAAACGATCAGATGTCAGCTCAAGGTGTTCTTACTCCACCTGTGCTTCTACCTAGTTATGTAGTCATTTCTAATTTTTTCATTTCAGTTTCATTTCTCAAATTTTTCAGGTCCAGTTGCCTAAAAAATGCACTTTTTCTTTGATTTATAAATTTTGAAACATGAACGTACAGAACATGAAGGTGATTATCTTTGTTTTCAATGAAAACTGGTCTTTGCATGAACCTTCATTCAGAAAAAAATATGATCTGTTATCTTTTAATGTTCCTTAGTTTTTCTTACATATGCACATTATGTGCAGAAATCATGCATTTTACAAGAACTTTCACCTAAAAGCATGTCTGGCATGTTATGAAATAGATTTTTTAAAATTATAGAATATATTATGTATTAATAAGGTATAATTAATATGATAAATTGAATATGTTTATAAAGCGTGTTAATGAAAATAAATGATAAATAAATAACAATAAAAGTGACATTTTGTTGTACATTGATATGCAGCACTTGGAGGAAGATGTATTACTAAAATCTTGTAAGCCTGGAAACAGAAGACATGTCCAAAACAAAAATCTGTTTCCTTTCCTCCTTGCCCTGGTGCCATGTTCTTGTTGTCTACTGTTGTACGACTGCTGCAGCCTCCAGGCCTAATTCCGGTAAGCACTGTATCGGTAGTAGTTTGAGATTACCATATCCCTGGGAGTGTAAACACGTGTGGAAATCCATAGTGTGATGACATCCAGTCAATGATGGAAGCCCCAGAAGCAAGAAGTTAATATGTATTGCTGGGTTTTAGATCTGTCAAATCCTTATCTGGAGAAACAAGACTCCTGCTGAAAGACGAAAGGTTTTTATTCAGCGCTAACTAACATTACACAGTACCTTCAGAGCATATATGTTGTACAGTGGTTTGGAATCATAGGGGAAGGTTAATCCATGGATTTAATGAAGTGTCTGTTCCTGGGGAGGAGATATTTTCGCAATTCATTTCCAACTGTCTTGAGATTAGGGTACTGTACAGTGACTTACGACAATGGGATTTCACGAAAGGGTTACATTAGTAGCTTAATTTTGTTTTTCTCTTTGTTTCTGTCTCCAGGAGGAAAACCTGATCAAATGTCACAATGGGTGTCATATAGCTGAAAAATGTTTGCTGAAGCCATTTTTAAAATTCATGATGGTATTGCTGTTGTTGCTTATTGCTTGTTGTTTAAGGTCACACTCAGCAATATTGCAACTGTATGATGGCGGTCAGTAAATAATGTTTGGACCAGACAATCGTGTGATCAATGACATGAGCATCGATCTACATAACTGGAATTTGCAGTGACGTGTCTGTCTGATCCAGGTGGTTGCCTTTTGTGTTAAGCAGGGGTTGCCCACTCTGAAGACCAGTTCTAAACCAGATCTTCACGGGTATCTGTTGTTGTGTTTATAAGGAGTAATGAAACACTACAGTTAAATGGGATCATGGGTTTTACTCTCCAATAGATGTATGTTGTACAGACTTTTACTTAGTAACAGACCTTGCTTGTACACAGACTGTGCTAACAGATGTAGGTTGTACAGACTGTTACTCAGTAACAGCCCTTGCTTGTACACAGACTGTGCTAACAGATGTATGTTGTACAGACTGTTACTCAGTAACAGACCTTGCTTGTACACAGACTGTGCTAACAGATGTAGGTTGTACAGACTGTTACTCAGTAACAGCCCTTGCTTGTACACAGACTGTGCTAACAGATGTATGTTGTACAGACTGTTACTCAGTAACAGACCTTGCTTGTACACAGACTGTGCTAACAGATGTAGGTTGTACAGACTGTTACTCAGTAACAGACCTTGCTTGCACACAGACTGTGCTAACAGATGTATATTGTACACAGACCGTATGTACTAACAGATGTAGGTTGTACAGACTGTTACTCAGTAACAGACCTTGCTTGTACACAGACTGTGCTAACCGATCTAGGTTGTACACAGACTATGTAGTAACAGATGTAGGTTGTACACAGACACTGTACTAACAGATGTAGGATGTACAGACTTTGACTCACTAACAAATGTGGATTGTACACAGAAGTGTCTGTTGAATTACTACCCACAAACCACTGGGAGATCTATTTCACGAACCACTGATGATCTTCTGATTTCTCTCACCATGTTCAATATGTCTTGTTAATGAGTACAAACCTTCTTCCAGTTAGCAGTTTTTGTATGGAAGCCTGCTAAAGGTGTTGTTTGTATGGGAATTCATGACAGAATGTGGTGTCCATACCTGCCTCCAGCAGGCACAAGGCTGATGATCCATAAACCATGCTTTAGATGCAAAACATCTCCCTGATGAAAGTCAACATGGCCCCGAGCGTAATCTCTTCAACTGCTGTGTAGTATGTACATAGCAGATCATCACTGTTGTCTTAGAGTTTAACCCAGGGACATGAATCGGCCTCCCAAGGTGCTAATCTTTATCTTGTCAAGTGGGTAATTTTTTGGATATATTTTTGGAGTGTGATACGAACTTACAAGTGTGTAATGAAAACAAAGAATTAGATTGTATAAAGATTGTAAATAAGTGAATTTGTCAAAGGTTTCCAGGAGGATTAAGTTTGTCAGATTCCAATGCTTCCTGTTCCGTATGAAAACATGAGGTGATGGGTTCCAGAGTTCAGTTTATTGATTAAAAGTATCCTGAGTCTTCACTAGGGAAAAGAAAATGAAAGAAATAAAATGAAATGACAGGCTTGTAATGCAGTTAAGTCAGTTAGTGGGTGGTATTGAGTGAGTGAGTGAAGATTGTAAAATGTGATATACTTATATTTTTACAAGCACTATTTATTGCTCTATGTATCACAGCACTGGATGTACAACAAATTCCCTTTCAGGTTAATAATGTATTATTTTGGTTAGTTTTTGATATGCATCAACAAAGTGAGTGAGCCAAACCATCAAATACTGTTACCGATGTGACTGATTGGCAGTTTTTTGATAGATTTGGGTAAATGAGTATGCACATGAGTGAGTGAGTGAGTGAGTGAGTGAGTGGCTGGGCTTATTGACTGACTGGGATGATATGAGTGTGTACGTGAGATTACAAACGAGTGTGAATGAGAAGGAGTAAGCATGCGATAATTTAGTAAGCATGTGTGCGCCCCTTTGGTGAGTGTTTCTAAAAGCCACGTGATCACTCTTTCAGCTAATCTCTACATTAAACTGCAGTATAAACCATTATTGAAATGAGTGATGATCTCTTCCATCAACTGACATTTAACAGACAAGGAAAAGAGCAGGGAGTTATTTCTGGAAGGCTCTATTTAGAGGGTTTCTTGCAAGTATTCAACTGATGGATTCGCTGACTGATCACCCCCCAAATTAACTATACTGTTCTATACTGTTGTTTGTATTCCAGATAATATATGTCCCCAGGGCCATGTGCTTGTCTCCCTGTGTATTCCAGGACAATATATTCGTATATTCCCCAGCACCCTGTCCTTGTCTCCCTGTGTATTCCAGGACAATATATTCCTATATTCCCCAGCACCCTGTATTTGTCTACGTGTGTATTCCAGGACAATATATTCCTATATTCCCCAGCAGCCTGTACTTATCTCCCTGTGTATTTCAGGACAATATGGGTCACCAGCACCCTGTACATATCTCCCTCTCTATTTGCAGGACAATATGGGTCATCAGCATGCACCCTGTGCTTGTCTCCCTGTGTATTCCAGGACTGTATATGTCACCAGTACTCTGAGCTTGTCTCCCTGTGTATTCCAGGACAATATAGGTCACCAGCACCCTGTGTTGTCTCCCTGTGTATTCAGGACAATATAGGTTACCAGCAACCTGTCCTTGTCTCCCTGTGTATTCCAGGACAATATAGGTCACCAGCAACCTATCCTTTTCTCCCTGTGTATTCCAGGACAATATAGGTCACCAGCACCCTGTGTTGTCTCCCTGTGTATTCAGGACAATATAGGTTACCAGCAACCTGTCTTTGTCTCCCTGTGTATTCCAGGACAGTATAGGTCACCAGTACTCTGAGCTTGTCTTCCTGTGTATTCCAGGACAATATAGATCACCAGCGACCTGTCCTTGTCTCCCTGTGTATTCCAGGACAATATAGTCACCAGCACCCTGTATATTCCAGGACAATATAGATCACCAGCAACCTGTCCTTGTCTCCCTGTGTATTCCAGGACAATATAGGTCACCAGCAACCTGTCCTTGTCTCCCTGTGTATTCCAGGACAATATAGGTCACCAGCACCCTGTGTTGTCTCCCTGTGTATTCCAGGACAATATAGGTCACCAGCAACCTGTCCTTGTCTCCCTGTATATTCCAGGACAATATAGGTCACCAGTACACTGAGCTTGTCTTCCTGTGTATTCCAGGACAGTATAGGTCTCCAGCGCCCTTTACCTGTCTCCCTGTATATTCCAGGACAAAATAGGTCACCAGCACCTTATACTTGTCTCCTTGTGTATGACATGACATTTACTGAATGGCCATGAAGGGAGATAACTTGGGATGGTTTAGATTATGATAAAAATGATCGAAATTTGAGATTTTGTTAAATGACAAATGAAAAAAACAGATATATTCATTGGCACAAACATATAAAGAGTTATGGCAACAATTTTATTACTCTTTTTATACTCATAATTGTATATTTTAAAGCGATCAGCCGTTTTGCAGCCACATGCCATCTAAGGTCAAGGTCACTCGTACAATCGATGTAGTGTGTCACATTACAAATTTGACGAATTGGATGGTTCATACACCCTGGCAAATCAGCCTACACTGTTTTGTACGCTTGCCTCTTTGTGTATTCCAGGACAATATAGGTCCCCTGTACCCTGTGCTTGTCTGTGTGCGTGTAGAATTAATTCAAGGACAATATAGGTCCCCTGCACCCAACAGTTTTCCCCCCTGCTGCAACATAGCCCCCATATCCTCTTGCATTAAATCTTGGTTTTTACTTAAAATCAGAGATAAGTCACTGGTGAAACAATTAAGGAAGCCTATGGTTTAATTACGAACATCGAAGTTGTGTAATATATATATCCATTGTTCACGTAACAAGGCCTAATTACTTCCCTGAGATGACTGGGCATGTATCCACAGGAGGGCTCATTGCTAATACAGATATAGCTCAGCTCCTTGTCACTGGGTTTTATGGGCAATATTCTTGACTAGATAACAAGAGTAGATGCCGAGATAATTGATGTCCTGATGTGTTGTATGACTTTCGGAGCCACAGACCCACCTTCCCACAGGGCTTGTGTAAAATCATCTATTTCGCATCACCATTTCTGACATGTTCCAGGCCAATTTTGACACGATGAGCTCCATGGAGGCATTGGTAAAGTTCCAGGCCTTGTGTGGAGCCATGTCTGGCAGTCTGTATAATACAGAAATGCGTAAAGACAAAGGGATATGTAGGGGCACCTTCACTGGCTGTAATACCCATAACAGATCATATTAGCATTCGCTTCTCTCTCTGTTTCACTCACCCTGTGTCTCTCTCTGTGTGTGTATAATTATTTATTTCAGAAAGAGAGTGAGGGAGATAGATACTTGATACTGTTTCAGTGTATCTTCATAATTGGAATCTGGTAAATTCAAAAATATCCTGCATGCTTGAATGAGAAAAAGAGATAGAGTGTATGTTATTATGAGGTCAAGGTCATACATTCCTATGAAGAACTATAGGTGTATCTTTGAGTGTATCTTCATAATTGGAATCTTGAAAATTCAGAAACATCCTGAATGCTTGCATGAGAAAAAGCTCAAGCAAAAATGCTCAGAACCATCATTTCAAAGCAGTGGAGAACTCTAATTGGAATATTTGCTGAGGGAGTTGTGTGTTCATGTTGTAATCAATCTCAGTAACTCTTCAGCGTCTCATGTTCGACATGCTAGATGACGGATGTGTTAGTAAAATATTTTGGAAAAGTTAACATGTATCAATAGATTTCGTTCATGTTCAAAACTGAAAAGGACGAGATATCCATTACTTAGTGTTAAAGAAGCAGAAACTTGGCCTCACTTAGGAATACTTTGTTCTACGACTAGGCGGTCCTTCCTTGTACCTTGGGAATAGGTGGCTTTTGATGAAACGATTGATGTCTACTGCGTGTTTATTGTTGCATAGTTGGGAGTTAAATATAGTATTTGTTCCAGTGAATATTGTTGAACAAGGAGTTTTTTCTGAAGCACTGCAGTAAAGACACAATTCAACAGACACAATCCTCAACAACTGACAGATAAGTAACTGTATTTTTTTCCATGGACCAGTTGCTGTGTAGTTTAGCTGAAGGTCTATAATGAACTATGAATATAACAAACTAAACTTTGTGGTCCATTTTAGTTTATTGTAACTATAGTTTGCCGTAGTAGTCAAAATGACAAACAGAGTGACTTTCCAAATGAAAACAACAAGCGAACAAGTCTTTACCCTCTGTATTTAATCCACAGTTAAGCACAATAGGTCTGTCTCCAGTTGACATGGTTGGCTCTTAAGATATTTCACAAACATTACAATCCAGTTTTGATCCTTCCATCAAGTATACTGTTGAACATTTAACGATTTATATATTGTTCCCTGTAATTATGCAGAATGTTTGAGCAATTTTTTTATCCTATCACTGATGTAGCCTGTTGGTTCAAGTGTTTGCTCATCATGCCAAAGACGGGTTCCAGTCCCACCATGGGCACAGTGTATGAAACCCATTTTTGGTATTCCTTGCTGTGATGTTCCTGGAATATCGCTACTAGCAGCATAAAACTCCTTCACTCACAATAAAAGAAGTAATATAATCTTTGTAGAAACTTTGTATATGGAAATGGCATGAAGAGTTTTAATACTTCCAGTCGCAGATTTGTTAATTGGAGAATGTTTTACTGGCAATTTCTCATAGCCTGTTTTATGCTAAAACCATTATTAGCTTTGTTCAAGCACTTGTGAATAAATATGCCCTAAAGTATTTTTAAGTGAATTTATACTTTCTACCTGAAACTCCATACTGAACTCCTGACTATGATGTAACATTACATCTGTGATGGTCATACAATGTTTGATGATTTAATAAACTCAGTGTGGGGTGTCTGTTCTATAAGGCTTTTGCTAAGTCTAAGCTTTGATATTCCAGAACTTCAGGTGAGCTACAGAGCCTAGTCTCTTTTTTTTTCACTGTTTTTTCAAGTATCCGAATATTGGCAAAAATTAAACAGACTTGTAAAGTAAAAATACATGTTCTACATCATTTGTATTGATTATTCTATGATATATTTAAAAAAAAACCCAACCTTTTTCCATTAGGTTTTATGCAAATAAATATGCCAGAGATGTGGTTCAGTTTTGTCATGTTTTATGGTATTATTGCTCCATAAACATGTCAAAAGTTGTGAGCTTCAAGTGGGTATTGATGAACGAGAAAATGTTTCAATGTTAGAATCAACATAAAGGTTGTTTGGGGTCGAACATATATCCAGTCTGTATCCACGCTGCCTCCACGGAGCTTTTAACAATCAGCTTTTTCGTCTTGTTCTGAAAATGAAATGCATTCATGATGACACTGCCAGATCCATCTTGTCCTCTGGGTTCTATAATGGTTCGCTTCAGGTTACCATTGCATCGACACTTTTCACATTAGGGGAGAGTTTGTGACAGGACGTGTCCGCAGTGATTTCCCACAAGTATTTTGTGTGGATTGGACAATGGTGGAGAATGTTCTAATTAGTGTTGGGGTTTCTGAAAGCAAGTGAGATTTAGGAGAACTGATGTTTGTGTCATAACCTTGCAAATTGGTGGAGTGCCATGTATCAGGTTTCAGCAAGCATTTCCCTTGCCACATCAGGTGGTGTCTTGTCCAGCTGAAACAAATTATTGTCTTAATAATTTTGAAAATCTGATATTGACTTGTGAGTACACAGTGGAACCCTTGTTAGAATGGACTGGTTTGTGAGTATGTGAATGAGTTAGTGAGTGAGTTTAGTTTTATGCCAGACGCAGCAATATTTTAGCTATATGGCTGCATTTAGTAAATAATCGAGTCTGGACCAGACAATCCAATGATTGGTAACAGCAAGTCTGACCATCAGATCCCATTTGTGGCCTCTTGAAATAAGCATGGGTTACTGAAGATCGATTCTAACCTGGATCTTCATGGGTTTGTGAGTATGTACTGGTGGGCCCTCATAAGTGAAGTAACCGTTGTTGTTTGATAAAACATTCCGCAATATTCCAGATATCTGATGGTGTGGGGTGGGATATCCAAGTGGTCAAAGCGTTTGCTTGTCGTGCCGAAGACAAGGGTTTGATTTCTCACATCAACAAATGTATGGAGCTCATTTCTGGTGTTCCTGCCATGGCATTGTTGGAATACTACTGAAAGTGGTGTAAAACCAAATCACTCATTCACTCTGATGTTGGTCTGCAAAGTCAAGTCTGGACCACATACTGTAAATCACGAAATTTTTACGTCACGATATTTTTGTCACTTGCCTAATTCTCAAAACATAGTTTAGTGTGACAGTTTCAAAGCTTACTTGCATCTGAAAGTTTTATGTGGAGTAAATCCAATCACATATTAAAGTTTGCCGCTAATTATAAACACCATTCAGTGGAGTACTTCTGCATGTATGCAATCAGTGATGTTTTCCTAAAAACAACACTTGCTGCTAGGCCAGATAAGCTTAAACAGTTCAAAGGGATTAAATCAAATGGAAAGACTCTAATAAATTGGCACTGATGAAGGACCAGTTAAGTCAGTGTGGGCGAAACTGTTGATCTCCAAATAAGTGTCATGAAACCTGTGCATGCTCACTGGATGGTCTCGGCCTTTCAAACAGTCTCTAAGAAATGTGTGTTGTGTGGATGGTGCCTGTCTGGACTATGGGACGTACTGATTGAGCGACTTTTGTTCAGGTATCCATTGTTTGACATGTGACACATGAGTACGAGTAATGCTAGTAGTTAGTCATTCTTTGTGTTGTTGTCATTGCTTAATATGTGTATTGTCTAGAGGTATTGTTAATTATATGAAGTGGTGAATAATAAAGCAAAGATAGGACAGGTTGTTTGCTGATTATTCATTGCATTCTACTAGCAAATTGTGTCATGATAGTTTTGCGAGCTCAAGTCATTCGCAATTATCGCAAAAATATCATGCTTGCAAAAATTTAATGACTTACAGTAATCCAATAATTAGACATCATGAGCATTTTGACTGAGCAGTCGGGATACGATAACATGCTTTATCCAAGTTGATCGGCTGACTATTAGCTGCTGACAATTAGCTGCCTTTTAATATCCCATGGGTTGTTGGGAACAATTATAACAAGGATCTTCTTGGGGATTTTGTTAGCATGGTCAGACATGTAGGAAACATACCAAATGTTAGGCTGACTGTCTTACCTTGAGTGACTAGTGCCAGAACAGTTTGAAAGTTGTGAGACTGTGTTTACAGCGCCAGTACTTCTCGCCCCTGATTCCAGGTGTTAGTAACACTAAGGACAAGGAGGATATGATTGGGCACCGGAGAAATGAGGACCTGAACATGAAGTAGATGGGGGAGATCATCTTGGTGGAAGTAACCATGACAATATTTGATTGATAAAGATGTCTTCCCCCTTCATGCATCCTCCATCTGGTTAGTCAACAGACTCGAGAGGGACGAGTTTCATGTGTTGAAGGTTAATTGAATAACAACTCTGTAAATGACAATTGATTATGAGGCTGTGCAGATTGTACTGGAAGAGTTGCGACCTTGAGCAAGCCATATGTCGCAGTGGTCAGACTCAAGAGAGTGTGTTGAGCTATTATCTCCCTTCTGTTGCACTCTTCACATGAAAAATGAGAAGTGCTTTGATGGATGGAGAGCTGACTAGTTAATATATGTCTTCAGTAATGGTTTAGTGTGTTAAAAGATTACCCGGGATAGTTGAGAGAAATTGATGAATATAAATGTGCATAGATATTAGTTTATATTAGTTGTATTCCATGACTATTTGCATCCTCGATATCTCCAGGGTATACGTTCCGACAAGTCTCTACTATATCCTGGATGCATCTACGACTAAGCCTGTTAAATTTATTACCTCCCTTGGCTGGCTTTTCATTCAATCAGGTGTCTACGCTGGGAAGTTGAGTGAACCAATCACAACTCACTCTCGCTTTTTAAGTCATGTAACCAATTAAACTTGGCAAAACAAACCATGAAAAGGTTGTCTGAAAGAGGTAGAAGGATTTTTGCATATATTTTAAAAGTTTCGGACCTATAAAATTTGTCTGTATGACTCACTGTAAGCAAACCTTCGCGACTGCTGTCTTTGTTGACACTGGCAAGCTCGGTTACATTTGTTTTTGATGACAGAACATCCAGGATTGTAGGAGGTAGGATGAGAAGTAGGCCATTATGTCTGTTCTGACTTTCAACTTGACCCTGGTAGACCAGGGGTCATAAGAGTAACAAAGTAGCATTTTGTGAAATTTTCTTTTCCTTCACAATGCAAGAAAGTCTGGTTTTAGTGTTGGAAGTCAGTTATAAAACATCCAAATATAGTGACATTAGTTTGGTTTGTGGGCACTTTTATTATGGTATCTATTGTCCACTGCAATTAACATGGGGAGAATAGAAGAGCTCAGGACATGAAGAGAAACTGTGGTGGAAATCTATTCGCTACAGGATTCGTCAAGGGGAGACCTTAGACTAGAATACTTAGAGACAATAATGGAACATCGAGCCTATTTGACTCAGAAACCCAGGAGATTATGGGTAGGTCTTTGCCACTGGATTTAGTACACACAAGCAAGGAGTAGGGATATACTTTCTGCTTGCCTCCCTAATGAGGTGAAACAATGAAGGTGGACAACCCATGTTCCGCAAGATTTTCTATGGGGAAAAGAAGAAAGAGAGACAAGAAATGGTTTGGTAACTACTTGCCACAGAAATCCAAACATGTTTTTCTTTTGCACTTCTTTTAGTGGCAGATCCATATACTGAAATACAAAAGTGTCGCATGTCCAGGAATCGTAAACATTTGATCAGAATTGGGAGTTGTTTAATATCTCCAAGTGAGCTACAGAACATGTGAATGGTTAACCAACCGGGGCTGTGTTCCCGTGATAGTGACACATCAGGGCTCTCAGATACAATCAGTTATGTAGATGACTCCCAAGCCATGTCTACCAGTCTTTCCAGACGAGTAGAAAACAAAGGGCCTATGGACTGTCGATTTTTTCTGGGTTTCATCTTAATTTGGCCAATTCTCCCAGAGGAGGAGATAACAGACACATGTCTCACACAACAGCTTGATTTCTCTTCCATGAACACAATCAATTGTTGACTGCCAAACTTCTTTATTCAGAATTTACATTCAGTCATCATGACCTCAGAATCAAAGAACCTTCAGATCAG
The DNA here is from genome assembly GCF_037392515.1 of Haliotis asinina. Lineage (NCBI taxonomy): Eukaryota > Metazoa > Mollusca > Gastropoda > Lepetellida > Haliotidae > Haliotis > Haliotis asinina. The sequence continues at coordinate 42,735,473 of NC_090295.1, read as the reverse complement.
CCTTGTATACAGACTGAGGTAGCATCTTTAGATGAATCGTTGTTTGTCATCACTTACATTACTGTCATCCGTTTTTAGCAGTTTCACAGGATTTGGTTCTTAGAGACATTGAATGTGATGATAATGAGATTCATTGGAGGATTTCATGGCTTTGATCCAAGGAAATTATCAAGGAATTCATTCTCCAAGGTGCCGCAAAAAGTGGTCAAGAGATTTCAGGACCTTAAAAAAACATGAAGTGGTACGAAACATAATCTAGAAAGTGCTGTTTTTTAAGATCACCAAATGCAATTTAAGGTGTTTTGTCACAGAAAGTATATGCATTGAGCAGGTCAGACTGCCAGACAGTAGGTTACGAAAGATTAAAAATTGTGAAAGAAAGTGTAAACTTGAAAATTGAATTTGTCCAAAGCACAACAAACAGTGTCAAAATATTACAAGGCCTAATGCAGCCAATAAATCACTGCGAACTTAAATTTCAAACTTGTTTGCCCATCTGAGAACATTCTTACACTGAAACATATCTCACACAGCCTACATGGCAGCACATGTTCAGGAAACTTGTGAAAAACATAAATATAATCCATAACATCATCCTGTTATTCTTTTCTAGTCCACATGGATTTCTGGGACGAGTAAACAATGAAACATTTGTCTGTAAATAAGAAATTATGACATACTGGCGCTGTGGCTGTTGGTGGTTTTCATGAACCTTGGGATATACACTTATACACTTAGTGGTTCTTTTAACAGAGTTTGGATGTCATTAAAAACGAAGAGCGCCAGACTGACCAAGAGCTCATGAATTTATGAATAATAACATGAATTGAACTAATGCATCACTTTGAAGACATTGGCCTACAGTGTAATTGTCAGTTTAGCTGAAGACACTTAATTATACAGAGCAATTTGTTTGGGAATTATTGTGCTTTAATTAAAAAACATCAAATTATCAGGTTGTGTCTTTTATGCTTATAGTCAGTCATGGTTCTGTTTTATTGCATGAATATAGATATATAGGTAAAGGTTTACATAATATAAAGACAGCTGTGCAAAAGGAAACCACACAATCCATTGCATGTGCAAGCACACATATGCATTCACATGTAGATGCACAAGCACTGTCACATCCACATGCATGTGCTCATGAACGCTCACATGCACATACATGTACATGCATGCCCCATCATATACATGCATGCCTATGTGATCATGCATATGCACAAACTCCAGATTACTGGAAGCAAATAGATACTTTGCCACAAAGATCGTTCCCTTTGGAGCATAAGAAAGATTGAAACTAAAGAGTCAAACCAAGGCTTCTTGCCTGACCACTCAAGAACAGAACAATTTGAAGCAGTGTAAACCAAATTCCATGTGTTACTCAATACAAACCCATCAAATATTTGTTCATGCCATGGCACACAAGTTTTGAAAACCAAAGGCAAATATTGGTGTCTGAATTTCAAATTCATTTGTGTGGTCATATAAAAGGGAGAGTTCTTCACAGGGTCAGATCTGTGAATCATTGCAACCAATATGGCTGTCATATAGATTGATTACAATTGATGTGCAATGACAAAGTTTATTAAGGCCACAACGGTTGGATGTGACACCTTAACACTTTGTGATGATGATGATGATGATGATGATGATGATGATGATGATGATGATGATGATGATGAACCTACACTGAAACATTGGACTCATTGCTATAAAGAAGCTGATTACCCACAGAACTTGGTTTACCTTGATGATGGTGATGACGATGATGTCGATGATGAAGAATTAGGACAAGGTTACAGAAAATTAATGAAACCTGCATCCAAAAACAAAAATGTGTGAACTGACGAGCTTGAATTAATTTCTTTTGAACACCCAGATGATACTGTGAGATACACATCTTTATTGTTGGCTAACAATAAAAGGTCATATTGAATTTCAGGACTTCATAAGCATTGCTACTTCACAGACCTGACAGTCTATAATGGGAAAGCTATTAGCATTGCAAGTTTAGTTTCAAATTACCCTGTGTTGATGAAAAAAAGTTGAAACCAGCAAACTATAGAATGTGAGTGGAAGTTTAATGTCATGACCCTCAAGCTGTGGGTATAATACAGCAGATGACAAGTATTGTCAGGTGTCTGTGAGAAGAGAGGGAACAGGTAAGCATGTCAGGGGAAGATGGATGGACTATGGAGGGTCACCTTCCACAACACATGTCAATATGGTGTTCACAGCAATATCCCATCCAGTATACCCAAAGGTAAGACACTCTTTATCTCGAAACTCTCAAAGCTGTATTATTAGTCTTTATCTCCAAAGTTGATCTGTGTACCTTGACCCACAGATGTATCCTGTACCATGACCCAAAGATGCATCCTGTACCATGACCCACAGATGTATCCTGTACCTTTACCCACAGATGTATCCTGTACCATGACCCACAGATGTATCCTGTACCTTGACCCACAGTTTTATCCTGTACCATAACCCACAGATGTATCCTGTACCATGACTCATAGGCATATCCTGTACCATGACCCATATATGTATAATGTAACATGACCATTAGATGTATCTTGTACCATGACCATACATGTATCCTGTACCATGACCCATTGATGTACCTTGTGCCATGACCCATACATGTATCCTGTACCATGACTTATTGATGTATCCTGTAACATGAACCACGCATGTACCCCGTACCTAAGGCCTCTTGAGATACTGTTACTTGACAATTCATGTAAACCCTGTTCACATGTTCTGGACAGTATTGTGGCTGGTGTCCAGTGTAGTTTATCAATATCAGCTAAGAAGACTGATTCCAACTGATGTCAAAGTCTGCTGTTGTCTTCAGAACATACAGCTGGACACACTGACTGCTTATCAGTAGTACCCAACACATGCATATTCAAGATATTCAAGGTATTTGTCAAGAGATATTTATATTACCATGGAGAAGTATCCATGTTCTGTCCATACTGAAAGTCGGGCTTCTTGTCACCAGCAGCCGATACATTCAGACACACAGTTACTGAGATGTGTAATCTGGCGTGTCACATTCACAAGTGATACACTTCCTGCCACAATAGCCCCGACATATTGAGAATACAAGTCTCATCACCTTAGCGTGATGTAATCATTGTATTTCCTCCTGTTCTTGCAGGATGTGATGTAATTGATGAGGCTGGCCATGAGTCCCATGTGTAATGTTATGGAATGGTATGGAGATTTGATTGTCTTGCCCTTGTTTAAGCGTCTGGACTTCAAGAGACTCATGTCTAAATGTGGCGATCTGCTTAATTTGTCCTCATCTGTTCTGTTGGTGGTGAATGTGTGCAGGGAAACAGTGGGCCGCTGTGGAAGTTGGTTGGCAAGAACATGAAGGCGCTTGTCAGTTGGATAAATATTTGCAGGCTGAAGAAACTCAACGTGGTTTGCATGGTGATAAGGAACCGTCTAATACTGGAACAGTTATAATAAAGTGAAGTTTCTGCAACATCAGCCGGTGTATTACTCCTAATTTATATTTCCACGTGAAAAAACTGATTATTTTTTGTTTGATCTATCAACAACTGGTAGTCACTGAGCACACAGATAGTAGAACACTAAACAGAAGACATAATAACATTGATGTGTTCAGTCTCTGCTGTTTATCTTTGCTCCTCTGCCAAATAACCTTTATGAACGCAGGTCTGTATATACCTTACAGTATGGCAATTGTCAGAATACACCTTTGAAGTTCTCTCATTGATGTAATTATCTGAATACTGGGACTGACTTGGCATCTTCAATATCTTGGGTAATGATATTGCGATCTTACTAAATAGATCTGTAAATTTTGTTCATAAGGACTAAATATTTATTAGTTTGGAGGGAGAGCCACCATTGGTGTGCTGCATTGTGTGAGGGGGCACCTGTTTTACTCTGATGTGCCAGGAGATGCACCATGAGTGTGATGTATTGTGTGGAGGGGCCCTTGTTTTTCTGTGATGTGCCAAGAGAGGCACCATGAGTGTGCTGTATTATGTGAAGGGACACCTGTTTTACTGTACTGTTATGTGCCAAGAGAGGCACTATGAGTGAGGAATATTGTGTAGAGGGGCACCTGTTTACTGTGATGTGCCAGGAAAGGCACAATGAGTGTGCTGTATTGTGTGGAGGGGCCCTTGTTTTACTGTGATTGTGTCAGGAAAGGCACCACGAGTGTGATGTATTGTGTGAAGGGACACCTGTTTTACTGTGATATGCCAAGAGAGGCACCATGAGTGAGGAATATTGTGTGGTGGGGCTCCTGTTTAACTGATGTTACAGGGGAGGCACCATGAGTGAGATGTATTGTTTTGAGGGGCATCTGTTTTACTGTGGATCTGACAACCTATGTTTTTACCCTTCAGACACTAGAATGTTCATCAGCCAGACTGGTTACTCCTCAAGTCTCTCTGTCACGCTCTCAAGCTGTTTATTAGAGAATAAATAGTTTTTGACAAATCAACTGGAATGAATAGATTTCTTTTTCAGTTTCTAACACATCAAGCTGTGAATACAAGTTGAGCCTGAAGGCAGATGAAGAAATATGGGGCACCGAGAGAGATGTTTCTCATAGCTTCAGAATGGAGATAACTCGGGGCAGATGTGGATGAAGTTTGCAGTGACTGACTTTAATATCCAATATTTTGATCCTTTGTTTACAGCATGATATTACATGGTACAACCGTCTCCATGGGAACCTGTATCAGCATCTGAGAATATGATGGAGCAGTGTCTTCCATGTCTTGTCTGTGTCACTGAGTGATGATTTGTTCCCTAGAGGGTTAAGTAATGGGAACAGATGCCTCATCAGTTTGCTTCATACATGGGCAGAAATTGGTTCCGATGTTATTAATATTTTTTCCTGTTCTTGTTTGATATTAAGGAAACAATGTTATTTGGGTTGTCTGTAGAATGCAGAAGATTGGTTGTTTGTTTATAGTGCTGTATGTATGTGTATTAATGTTTCTATGTGGGGTAATATAGTAGCAAAACATTGTCACGGTGACTATTCACTTTGACTTGTTTTCTCTCATAAAATAGACATCATCAACATACCATCTTCACAATTCAGAACACATCAAGACCCGATCATCACACCATGTACATACATCAAGACCTGAAGACACCATCAACATACTGTTTTGAAACATCAAGACACATCAAGGTATCAAGATACCATCAACATACTGTCTTGACACATCAGGACCTGAAGACAACATCAACATACTGTCTTGAGACTTCAACACACCTTATGCAGTGTAACGTTTTAATCACTCATTCAAGACACCTCAAGACACCATAAACATACTGTATCAACACATATGGACACCATAAACATACTGTCTTGACACATCAAGACATATCAAAACATGAGGACACCATCACTATACTGTTTGACTTATTAAGACATCACCATTCACACTTTAAAGACACAGGAAGAACTGTACACCTTGAAGACTTCCTCTAGACGTAAGGAGATGGGACATGAGGCCTCTGTGACACACCTTGACACCTTGGTTTCTGTTGAGATAGGATAGATATCACACTAATATCTGAACACCATCAAGTAACATGTGAACACCATTAGGACAAAATTGAACACATTATAACACAATGAATACTCTACCAAGACTGATCTGAACACCATCAAGGCAGATGTGAACACATGAAGACACTGTTAAGACACATGGGAAAACCTTCTTGACACATCTGGGCATCATCAGGACACACATGAACACTGTTAAGACACGTGTGAATACATTCAGACACACTCAAGACACCAAAATATGACATATCTGAAAACCTTCAAACCAATCAAGCCACAGCACAGACACTTTGTACAAGTGTATGTGTACTTTATACAAGTCACTAAGTAGCCCTCAGTCAAGTCCCTCGAGAAAGTCACTCATCAACAGTCTTCCACTATGTCAGCAAATTGGTCTTTGATGTATCCCTCTCCATCAACTCAAACATACCACACTTGGACAAATTCATTGAGAATATTCTGACTTTACTTGGCTGTGTTTGGTGATGAAAGCCTGATTGTAATGAACAATCTACAAGTACACCATGTCTTATGAGCTGATAGTGGAGCGACCGGGAGCTGCAGGGATTCCAGCCATGATCCTCAGAATTCTTCACCAGCAGGGATCGCTGAGTCTGCTCGATCCAATATTGACTTTGTTAGAAACTCGTAAATCCCAAGACACTTCAATGTTTCCTTGAGACCTCAGAACGCGCACATGCTTTGATAATTGGAATTATTCCGTGTTTGCTTATCTTTGGAAGTGATGAAAGTATTTCATTTAAATCATGGCTTGGAGGTGAAGCGTTTGACTAATGAACCATGTTGTCGGGGCTTTTATGTTGCTTTGATGGCTCCATTCTCGGCACTTCTTAACTCAGTCAGAAATTATCATTCATTGCTCCTAAACTTCATAAATATTTTGTAAGGTGCCTGTTTTTGCACAGATTACTTTTTGAAGATAAGAAGATGATATTTGATGCTTACAAATTGGATATTAAGACTGTTCGATTCTAGATTATGGCAAACGAATTCACTAAATAATTAATTAATTGAAGGTGAGTGATTGAATGAGTGAGTAAGTTGGTTACAGAATGTTTTTATAAACCATATCATATTTCTGTTCTGTCTGTAAAGAGGTTAAATGTTTAAGGGTCAGGAATAATTCATCATGGCACAGTGACACACTGACCAGGTTACACTATGTAACATCTTGATAGATTAGGGCAAAGTCGCATAGTGAAATCTTGATCCATCAGGGCACAGTGACCCAGTGGCCACACACTGTAGCATCTTGATCCATCAGGGCACACAGTGACACAGTGGGCAGGTTACTCATTGTAACATCTTGATCCATCAGGGCACAGTGAGACACAGTGGTCAGGACACACTGTAACATGTTGATCTATTGGGACACGGTGACAAAATGGCCACACACTGTAACATCCTGATCTGTCAGGGTACAGTGACCCAGGGGCAAAACACTGTAACATTTTGTACTATCAGGGCAGAGTGATACAGTGACAAGGTTACACACTGTAACATCTTGATCCATCAGGACACAGTGGCCAGTGCACACACTGTAACATCTTGATCCATCAGGGTACAATGACACAGTGGCCAGTGCACACACTGCAACATCTTGATCCATCAGGGCACAGTGAGACAGTGGCCAGTGCACGCACTGTAACATCTTGATCCATCAGGGTACAGTGACATACTGACAAGGTTTATTAGTAACATCTTGATCCATCAGGGCAAAGTGGCTATGTACTGTAACATCTTGATCCATCAGGGCAAATGACACACTGACCAGGTTACACACTATAACATCTTGATCCATCAGGGCACAGTGATCCAGTGGCCTGATGATGCCACACACTGTAACATTTTAAACGAAACATCATGCAGTTGTGGAAGTTAAATATCAAAGTATTTATAAATGTTCTCTCAACACTCTGAAGTCTCTGTTTATTCCCTATATTGGTAACATGAATGAAGCCCATCTCTTGTGTCTCTGTCCAAATATTACATTTATTTTAACTGTGTTTCAGCGAAAGCCATTAGACGAACAGAGCCGATTAACATTTACCGAAGGAGAGAACTCCATCGCATCGCGGTAAACAATACAATTCATTCCTCAGGAGATACATAGAGCTCATGACATCTCTTCCACTTTATTTTTGGCAACAAGGATATGCAGATGACGTAGTTCAGATGAAGTGGGTAGGGTCAAGTATGAAGCGTAAATATTGTAGCAGGTATTTCTTGGATAGGGGTCAGTCAGATTCCAGAGTTTAATGTTAATAATTCTGCTGGATAAAACTTACAGGGTAACTTCGATCCATCTGCCGATTTTAAAAAAGTAAACAAACCACTGACATTAGGCTGTCGACTTTCATGTAAAATCACCTCTAAGAAGCGTGTTTAGAGTATAAAACCGGAAATAGCAATTTGCCGCAATACCATGAATGCCGCGATACAATGAGGTCTGAGTATATATGAAGAGTGGTGGATTATAGGTATGGTGGTTACACTTAGTTCACAATACACAGCACATACATGATGTGCAGTAGATGGTACATGATGTGCAGTAGATGGTACATGATGTGCAGTAGATGGTACATGATGTGCGGTAGATGGTACATGATGTGCAGTAGATGGTACATGATGTACAATAGATGGTACACGATGTAAGGTTACAATAGGTGGTGCATGACTTAAGTGTACAATTATAGATGGCATATTACGTAAGTGTACAGTAGATGGTACAAGATGTAAGTGTACAATAGGTGGTACAAGATGTAAGTGTACAATAGATGGTACAAGATGTAAGTGCACAATAGATGGTACATGATGTAAATGTACAATAGATGGTACATTATGTAAGTGTACAGTAGATGGTACATGATGTACAATAGATGGTACAAGATGTAAGGGTACAATAGGTGGTACAAGATGTAAGTGTACAATAGATGGTACAAGATGTAAGTGCACAATAAATGGTACACGATGTAAGTGTACAATAAATGGTACACGATGTACGTGTACAATAGATGGTACAAGATGCAAGTGTACAATAGATGGTACAAGATGTAAGTGTACAATAGGTGGTACAAGATGTAAGTGTACAATAGATGGTACAAGATGCAAGTGTACAATAGGTGGTACAAGATGTAAGTGTACAATAGATGGTACAAGATGTAAGTGTACAATAGGTGGTACAAGATGTAAGTGTACAATAGATGGTACAAGATGTAAGTGCACAATAAATGGTACACGATGTACGTGTACAATAGATGGTACAAGATGCAAGTGCACAATAAATGGTGCACAATGTAAGTGTACAATAAATGGTACACGATGTACGTGTACAATAGATGGTACAAGATGTAAGTGTACAATAGGTGGTACAAGATGTAAGTGTACAATAGATGATACAAGATGTAAGTGTACAATAGATGGTACAAGATGTAAGTGTACAATAGATGGTACACGATGTAAGTGTACAATAAATGGTACACAATGTAAGTGTACAATAAATGGTACACGATGTAAGTGCACAATAAATGGTACACAATGTAAGTGTACAATGAATGGTACACGATGTACGTGTACAATAGATGGTACAAGATGTAAGTGTACAATAGATGGTACAAGATGCAAGTGCACAATAAATGGTACACAATGTAAGTGTACAATAAATGGTACATGATGTAAGTGTACAATAGATGGTACAAGATGTAAGTGTACAATAGATGGTACAAGATGTAAGTGTACAATAGATGGTACATGATGTAAGTGTACAGTAGATGGCACATGATGTAAGTGTACAATAGATGGTACAAGATGTAAGTGTACAGTAGATGGAACATGATGTAAGTGTACAGTAGATGGCACATGATGTAAGTGTACAATAGATGGTACATGATGTAAGGGTACAATAGGTGGTGCATGACATAAGTGTACAATTATAGATGGCATATTACACAAGTGTACAATGGATGGTACAAGATGTAAGTGTAGAACAGATGGTACATGATCATGATGCAAGTGTACAGTAGATGGTACATGACATAACTGCACAATGGATGGCCTATATAGAGAATGCTACACAAGGTCTCATTATGTAATATATGAAACGAGTGTTCTTTCCATGGTATCTGACCGAGTGGAACTGACGTTACATAGTATGTCAGTTGTCGTCGCCTCGAACAATCTTTCTCGGTAAACTACTCTGTAGCACCCAGTTCTTTGATTTGCAGTTTCTTCACTCAGCCAACATCACTGATGGAAACATTTCATTTATGTTTTCCAATAGATATGATGCCCCACATTAAATAGTGACATGGCAAAGTTTGTTGAGCCAGATGGGCTCAACAAAAATACGTCGTAGAATAAAAACAGATGCAGTGACTTACCGAAACTTGGTAATATTTGGTAATAAAACCCTTCTGGATTATAACACTTCGAATTCTCTTTGGGATCGACTGGCATAAACTCAGAATGTACACTTCTTGAGAGTGGCCCAGATTTGCTGTATAGCAGCTATTAAATCCTCACGAGAGTTGATGTTTTCACAGCGTTTCTGAAGTTTAATTTTTACACATCTCCACACATTTTCTATTATTTTAATGTCCGGGGATTGTGCAGGCCAGTCCATTCCTGGGATGTTATTATCAGTTTTCCAGAAAGTGGCTTTCCGAGATCGGTGTACAGGAGCATTGTCATCTTGAAATATCCAGGGGCCGTCTCCAAATTCTTTAGGTACAACAGGCCACATATTGGTATCCAGTACATCAATATACTTGCCAGAGTTGATATTTCTTTCGACTGGAGTCAGTACGCCAACACCAATAATTGTAACTAATACATCCCCAAAACATTACACTTGCCGTGACAGGACATTTCAAGATGTTTAGACATTCCGTTCTCCACATTTCGTCGGCCTTTCTCCAAACAGAAATAATTTTACTTTTTCCCAAAACAACTTGTGTTTCAACAGTGAACAACACTATCTTCTACCTATCAAGTCCCCACATCAATTTACCCCTACACCATCTGACACGCTTCTGACGGTTGACCTGTGAAATGGTGATACCCTTTCTTATCTTTCGTTTTTTAATGCCAGCCTGATGTAAATGTCGCTGAATTGTCCTGGTAGAAACTTGATTGTAATGTTGAGAATTAAATTGTTCGGTTATGTCTGTCAGAGAACGTCTCCTATTCTGACGAACAACACGATAGAGTCTCCTGTCACCCCTCAAACCAATCATACGAGGCCGACCATTTCGAGGCCTGTTTTCTAAGCTTTCACTGTTGTCAAACTTTTTCAAAATTCATCCAATAGTAGACCTGTGGACACCTAGCAATTCTGCAATCTTACTATTTTTCAAACCTTTCTGATGTAATTTAATTATCAGTTCTTTTTGCCCTCCAGTTAGTTCCTTTGCACTGCGAGCCATGTCGTCTGCTAGGCATGCAAATGACGTAAACACGAACAATGACGTCATAAACGGTGTCATACAAAGAAGCAGCCTCTCAAATATGATCACTCCAAATTTTACAAGAACACATTCAGTGGTTTTCCAAACAGAGGCTTTTGGTTTTGGTAAATATATCCGTGGTTTTTACTGCTAATATGTTTGTTGTAATACTTATGGCACGTCACTGTAGGTTGTCGAATGAATTCATGAATGGAAATATAGTTCTGTCACCAGGTGATGTAACTGAGAGGGCATTGGTTATTCAATCAAATTGTTAGAATCTCAGGTCAAGTCGTTACCACACAGGTCAACCCGATACGACACTCGTGTGACGTAGGAGATTAGTATGCAACTATCCATACCTTGACCAAGTGTGTAATAAGACGTAAGTGTGCAATAGTTGGTACAGTGACAAGCGTAAGTTTTTACAATAGATGGTACAAGACGTAAGTATACAATAGATTTACATGACGTAAGTGTGCAATAGTTGGTACAGTGACAAGCGTAAGTTTTTACAATAGATTGTACAAGACGTAAGTATACAATAGATTTACATGACGTAAGTGTACAATATATGGCACATGACATAAGTGTACAGTAGACTGTACATGATGTAAGTGTATAATAGTTGTATGTGACGTTCATTCATGTCCAAAGCAATTGTCCTCATGTTAGTTGTGATTGGTTTCTTATGTGATATTATCACTGAGGCAAGTGCTTGGAAAATTGGCTTATTTTCTCTCCTTCATGTGTATAGTGAAATTAATGAGTTGTTTTGGTCATGTACCATTTGTAGTCCCAGTGGAAGCACAGTGATGGCCAAGGATGTCTACAGTCATCAGTGAACAGGGGTTTAGTCTCAGGAGATGGTTAACAACTAATCACGTGATCCACGATAGTGCTGTCCGGTCCTATTCATAGAAGTTCACTGAGTATTCAGTAATATTGTGGTGAGGTCAAGCTGTCAAAGTGGTTGATTATTCAGCTGGCCCAAAACAGAATTTTAGATTCCCACATGAGTGAAATATGTGAATAGAAGTGACAAAACTCTTTCCACATCCGTGAGTAATCGCTGCTAAAAGCACATTTGATTGTAAAATTGTGACAGTATCATCAGTATGTGGGGCAGCTTGGTAGCCTTGTGGTTAAAGTGTTCACGCGTCATGGTGAAGACTGGGGTTCGATTCCCCACATGGGCATAAAGTGTGAAGCTCATTTCTGGTGTGCCCCGCCTTGATATTGCTGGAGTATTGCTAAAAGCAGCGTAAAAAAAATTACTGTCTCCCTCATCAGTATATAAGCTTTAAAAGGGACGAGTAATCAACTGGAATGTCAAATCTTCCCTGGGAGGTTATATGAGTGTACAGGACACTTAATTATTTTAACAGAGGTTAGAGTTTGTGTGCAGGTCACATATTCTAACAGCGGTTGGAGGTTATGTGTCCCAGGACACGTATTCTAACAGAGGTGAAGTTGTGTTCTAGGATACATATCCTAACATTGTGTACATACATTCCCCATGTTTTTCCTGGGATGATGACACTGCAGTAGTTCAGTATGACATTATAGGATGTTTGCATCAACTTCCTTCCTCCTCCTGATGGAAACTCTTACGGCATAGAGCCAATTTGCCCTGATATTTTGGACCCTCGCTCTTCTTCTTCTTCAGTTGCAGATCTTAACGATAATCCTGTGTTTATTTTGTTTCATTCTATATGTGATGAAATGTCTGATATACCTTTTGAAAAACGGAGGCCAATTCAACAAACAAATGTATTTTTTCCTAAACATGATATTGACTTTGTAAATGACATCATTTCTATGAAACTTTTTGTTGACTATTCATTACATGAAGTTAATGTGTCTATGCTGCTACTCAACCTAGGAGGAACCAAAGAAAATATGTCTTCAAGTAAAACTAAGGGAAACAAGAAAATACATTTCCTAGATAGAGCTGTGCCTGAAAACAATATGAGCAGGGAGTCCAGTGGCAAAAGGCAATTTGGAGAAAATCAAAATTACAGTACAGGACAACAAAAGAAAAGGTACTTCTCCAAACTGACGATTCCCTTAAGGCAAAAATAAAAGTTTTGATTGAAAGAAAGAACAAATAGGCAAAGAAAAACAAAGAAATAATGAAAAGCACTTCTACAGGAAGTTTAAAACAAATGGTGATGATGAGCATGATAAACAGCCTCCCATGGATGGCATTGAAAGGTTCTGGAAACAGTTGTAGTCTGTACCCATTGACTGTAACATTGAGACACCATAGGTCAGTGATTATGATTATGCATGAGAAAATAACAAGGCCATTTGTCTTTTACATCCCGCCCGAAAAGTGTTATAAAAATGTCCAAATCTAATGCAGTTCCAGTACCTGATGGCAGTCGGAATTGGTATTGGAAACTTGTTTCCCTGTGTCCAACCACCATTACTTCACAGGTCACACTTATCTATAGGAATGGAGACTTGACTGAACCCCAAAACTTCTGTCCATTCATTTATTTGAATACTCAATAAAAGTTGAGTTGAGTTGGGTTTTAAGTCACATTGGCATTATTCCAATTGCCATTTTAAGTGCATGGTTCAAATGAGTTTGGCTTTAAAAAACATATATTTTCATTGCACCACCATTTAAAAAACAGACAAAAAAAGCCCCCCAAGATGTCATAATGTAAGATAGAAAGGCAAGCAATTCGTTATTCTTCCTTATGAAAGCACAACTTGTGATATAGGTCAACTTCCCTCAGGAAATTTGAATACTCAGTATGAAATCTTTATAGGGTATTTGACAAACTTTTTGTCATCTTACTGCTTTTTCAGTAAAGTAATTTACAGTGAACAGAAGGGGGTGAGAAAGCAATGCTGGGGGTGCAAGGATTAACGTCTTGCACAAAAAATTAGTTTGGAAGAGGCTAAAACATATCTTTGCAACCTTTCCATGTGCAGCATATGACTCGGTCTCTTCAATGTATTGACCTCCTTTCTTATTCCTTTGGAGTAGAAGATTTGACAAAACAAGATATCCAGAGTGTTGACCACCTGACCAGAAGGTTCATATCTGATAACAGAGTCTACCACCCTCGTTTCTGTCTTAATCATTTATACCTGTCAATCAATTCTTGAGGCCCGTGTTTAATTATTATGGAGGATGATAAAATTTTGTGTAGTTTTGCACATGCCACAAGGAATGTCGTAGCTATTGTAAGTGTGCCAAGGTTGTTGAATAGAATCTGAAATTTTAGGTTGATTTTGTTGATGGCGATGTCCTGGTGGATGGTTCAGTGATGGGAGCAAACCAGGTGAAGTCCTTCACCAAGTCTGACCAGAGTTGGTCATTTGTGGAGAAGCTTTCAGGGAAGATTTTACATTGTGTGTACATGCAGTATGTGGAACAGAATAGTAATCCGACCAACTTCTTCACCTGGACTCAAATGTGAAACTGAGGGCTTCCTTGTCAGGTCACTTTCCAAACACAAACACCAAAATGTCATTCTTAAGGAAAATATTACAATGAAATGTTGACTGTGTAATGAATTTACAGAGACTGTCCAACATCTTGTTAATGGATGCCCTTCCTTGGCACAAACAGCATATCTTAAATGATGTGATGTCATGGCTCACTGCTTCTACTTCCATCTTCTCCATGCCTGTGGCTTTGACCCCAAGGTCCATCCATGATATGACCCTGAACATGTCCAGTGTGTCATAGAAAATGATGCTTTTAAACTCCTTTGCAAAAGGCCCAATACAGCCTCAGAAGAATTCCTGCAAACAAATCTGATCTTGTCCTTTTTGATAAAGCCAATGAATTTATTTATATCATTGAATTTTTCTGTCCCTTTGGACAATAATGTGATTGGCAAGATTCAGGAATAGCATGCTGAGTGTGTGGACCTTGCCTTTGAAATGTCCTCTTTGCATCCCAAGCGCATTGTCGTGAGACACCCCATTATTATTGGTGCCCTTGGTTTGATACCTCCTGATCTCTTGGCGTAGATCAAGAGATTACCAGGGTTTTCCAACGGGAGCATAACCCTTGTGACACTCTGGGTAATGCAGGAGGCTGCAGTGTTTGGGAGTCTACTTATTCTCCGGACAGTCCTTAGTGTTTCTTTGGAGAAGTCCCATTCACTGTCTGAGCTGCATGAAGCAGGCCAAGGGCCCTTAGCTGAGGATGAGCCTTACCATCCTGACTGTGCCAGGATCACCCACACCCTCTCTGTTGCATATTTTCTTTAATCTGTAAAATATAGTAATAGGTAAATATCTAAAGCCCTAAGTTCAGTGCCAGGGAAATGTTCAATGTTAGTGTATACAGACAGTTCTTGATGCAGTCGTATGATACTTAGAAAAGGTGAGCTTTTAAGTGAGATTTATATAAGTCAGAGTTGGACATGTTTGCAGATGGTTGGGCAGTTCATTCCATTATAATTGTCTGACTCACATAGAGAATACCTGTTACATTCTTCCATTCTTGATTGACCTCATGGTTTGCCATTACGCCTAAAGCCAGTCTGGATCCTTATATACTCGGGAAACCCCATAACAGCTTTACAGCTGTCATTGAAAACATTTCAAAGTCACATTGGGTGTTGAGTTTACAACGCTTTTAGTAACATCCCAACAATATCCAGACAGGGGACACCAGAGATGGCAAATGTGCAAACTTGTCTTGTCAGAAGAGGCCTTATTAAAAAGATATCATTTGTAATCAATAATATTCAACCTTGTTATGGTGTGGGTTGATGACATTTAACATCTTCTAGGAGAAAACAATCCATTTTTTCAGTAATCTGAGACAGTTAAGATGTGTTTTATACGTGATGTGAGGATCGCTTCCGAAGCAAGCGTTCATGTGTCTCTGACAGAAATATGGTTAGTCAGTCTGTTGTCTTCACACTTAAAAGATCTTAAACAAATGGTTATCTAAATATTGTAACAGAATACTTCTAATACCATGTTTCACATGAGTATCGAAGCCTCTGTGAGTATGTATATGTATATATATAGCAGGCCATGACGTTATCCCACAGATGACATCATTATGTCAGCTTGCTGATGGTGTCAACCTCTTTAGTCATGTAGACAAGGTGTCTGACTTTGTAGCAGAAAGTCTGTGGATGGAATCCCACCAAGACAGTTATGTGAAGTACTGATGTTTTGCAGTACTGTGCATAGATAGATCCATGATTTTAACCTCCTTTTTCACAGCATTTACATGCACTCATGTACCACCCAATAATAAATGAGTAGTTCTCAAAATTATTTAATTTTTAATTTGAAGGATAGAGATGGGCCATATTTCTATGCCACAAAATCTTCACCCACAATCTTGTCATCCTCTTTATATGGCATTTCCCTAATCTTCATAAATCTTTGAAATGTCAAACACCTGTGTTAAATTCTTAGTCAGTGAATGTAAAGAGGTCCACATCAGGTGTAAACATTCTGTATCAATGACATACCAGTAAATACTGTGTATCAATGTACATGCTCTGTATCAATGACATATCAGTACATCTCACATATCAATGGTGTACATGCTCTGTATCAATGACATATCAGTACATTTCACATATCAATGAGTACATGTTGTGTATCAATGATGTACACCCTAAGTACCATCCTCTCAAGCATGTTTGTTCTCTCTGGCCTCTAACCCCCCACCCACTCCCACCCCCTCCCATCTATTCCTCTTCCTCCCCCATGTTTCCTTCCTCGCCATTCCTTCTACCTCCCCTCTTTTCTTTTGTTCAAGCCTATTCTTCTGTTACTCATCCATAAAACATGAAACTAAATTTGTCTGTCCTAAATCAACAATACAATTGAAGTGATGTCTGTCTCCCAGAAACTGACGCCATCAGACAGGGTGGTACCAATATTGCTGCTATTTTTGACACTGGTTTGGTTAGTTGTCAGACAAATGTTACACAGCTTTGGCATGTTTTATTTACCTTCACCTGGTACAGTCATAGAACTGAACTAGAAATGGATAGTCAGAGAAAATTACTCTTTACAAAAAAGTACGCTTCTTTGCTGCAAGTGTACCAGTAATTATTGTGCCAGCATAACAACAGCATCTCCACAGTGCTGAAACCTTGTCATTATGTGAAGAAAGCAAGAAGGAGTCTGGCTTCAACACATCACCTAGAAACAGATCAGCTCTGCTTGAACAGAAATTACATTCTACACATTGGCAAAAGAAAACTCCCTTAGCCCTTGTTAATCTTTTGCCACCTCATTTGTGGTTGAGTGCTTTAACTCTTGAGTTGGATGGGGATAGCATTTCAACTGCTTGCAGGTTGAAGTCTCATGGACATACCCAAACCCACTCATTCACTCTCTCATAACCATTCTCTGACCCCACTCACTCTCACTCCTAACCAACCATTCTCTGACCCCACTCACTCTCACTCCTAACCAACCATTCTCTGACCCCACTCACTCTCACTCCTAACCAACCATTCTCTAACCCAATCATTTACTCACTCACTCATAACCATTCTCTGACCCACACACTCACTCATTCCCTCACTGGTCCATTCACTCACCACACACAGAAACAAACTGGTGTTCTCACTCTTTCACCCACATATTTCCCCAACACTCACTCACTCACTCACTCACTCACTTACTCACTGCTACTTTGATAGTCTTTCAAACATGACTTGTTCTTTAATCTGTCAGCTTGGACAGAGTTTAGAGCGCCCGATGACTAGCTACTCTGATAGCCTTTTGAATATGACTTGTTCTTTAATCTGACTGTCAGCTTGGACAGAGTTAAAGCACCCGATGACTAACTAATTTTATAGTCTTTCAATCATGACTTGTTCTTTAATCTGACTGTCAGCTTTGACAGAGTTAAAGCACACTCGATGACTAACTGATGAATTGTGAGGGACTGACATGGGTAATGGTAACACCATGTGCTTCTCATTGAATGTCTTCCATGCTGTCTGAAATGAACAGTGTACCCTGTGCCCAGTAATGTCTGTTTGAAGACACTCAGTGCTCAACAATGGCACTCATTACCTACAATGTGTCTTTAGGGTCCAAACATCTTCAAGTCGTCACCCTTCAGTGCCAGTGTATTGCTGAATGTCACCCAAGGTACTGAATAATACCCCATAATGCTGAGTAATATGTTCCAGAGCTGAATGAAGCTCTATATGGCACCACAGTACTCACATTGCTGTAAAATACTCTTCAATGCTTAATGACAGCAGTACCCATTGCTGAATAATGCTCTTTAGTGTGAAGTGGTGTTGCTGAATAATGCTCTTTAGTGTTAAGTGGTGCCAACAATGCTGAATAATGCCCTACATGGTGCTGAATAATGCCCTTTAATGCTTACTGACATATAAAACACTGAACAATTCTCTATAGTGCTTAATGACATACAAAACACTGAACAATGCCCCATAGTGCTTAATGACATACACAAACTGAACAATTCCCTATAGTGCTTAATGACATACACAACACTAAACAATGCCCTATAGTGCTTAAAACCCCTATAGTGCTGAAAATGGCCTTTTGGTGGTAAATGATGGCAACATTGTTGAATAATACCCTACTGTACTTATTGACATATATATTGATGAAAAAGAGCTATACTAAGTCTTCAATGCCAAAGAGAGGCTGATAATATCCATGAGTGTGCAATAATGCTCAGCCACGTAGAAATAATGTCCCTCAGCAATACATGGTAAACAAACGTGATACTTTGAGATAAGGACTGTGAGATGAAGATTGCTTGATGAAAACCATGAGACAAAGACAGCAAGATAAAGAATGTGTGATGAAGACACAGAGGGAAGCTCCAGTTCCTTCTGTAGTTGGTGAACAAGGCTGACAATGGCCGCCTCACACACTGACAGTCATGAAGATGCATGCATGTTGAGCCCCACTTTGTTTAGAATGATTTATCATCTTGTTCTGTAGCTACAATACATCAGCTTAAATAGAAAACAGCTTGTGGTTGTACAAGGTAAAAACATCCTGGGTTGGTGTTTCTTTGTCAGCTACACAGTGATTCAGAGACGCACTGTCTCCTGGAATATATATATGTATCTCTGTTCCTTAAAGGGGCTGTTTCCTGGGGTATAAGTCAGTCTTAGAGATTTATTTGTTTGTAATTTAATGCAACATTCAGTATGCCAGTTATAGGCCATATAGTGGTATGTAATATTGAGTCCAAGCCAGATGATCAAGTGATCAAACATCATGAGAATTGATATGCCCTTGGGATACAATGACGTATCAACCAGCAAGCCAGCAAGCGAGAACACCCAATCCCATTTGTCGCCTTCTTGGAGGTAGAACAATGTATCTGTTCATCTTTGTAGTGTAGGGCTGTCTTCATGTATGTAAACATAGATTCATTTATTTAAGTTTGTTTAATTCTGACAAGTTGTGATTTGTTTGTTGTTTAATGCCACACTGTTAGTAATATGATATATGATAGTGATGTGAACTAGAGAACCCTGTGATTGATCCAGGTCATGGGGTATGAAGACTCACAACGCACCAAGAGACTGAATCAAACAAATTTACTTGATGCCGTTGCTCAAACCTCAAACCAACCTTAGAGATAAGGTTACCTAAACTTAGACTTGTGACAGGCTTAGGGCTGAGGTGGTCATTATTCCCATAACTAAACATAGACTTATGACAATCTTTGTGCTAAGATGGTCGTAACTGCCATTCCTTAACATAGACTTATGACAATCTTTGTGCTAAGATGGTCGTAACTGCCATTCCTTAACATAGTCTTATGACAATCTTTGTGCTAAGATGGTCGTAACTGCCATTCCTTAACATAGACTTATGACAATCTTTGTGCTAAGATGGTCGTAACTGCCATTCCTTAACATAGACTTATGACAATCTTTGTGCTAAGATGGTCGTAAATGCCATTCCTTAACATAGACTTATGAGAATCTTAGCACTAAGGTGGTCATAACTGTCATTTCTAAACATAGACTTATGACAATCTTAGCACTAAGGTGGTTGTAACTCCCAAAACCAAACATAGACTTACGACAGTCTAAGCACTGAGGTGGTCATAAAGCTCATATCTAAACACAGACTTATGACAGTCTTAGCACTAAGGCATAATACAGACATTCATTGACACAGACTTAAGATAGTCTCAGCGCTAAGGTTGAGTTTGTTTTATACAACAGCACACTACTAAGTGTCAGTGTATGTGTATTGTCAATTCTCATAGGCTTCTAAAGCCTGGGGACCTTCTTAGTGTACAATGGACATTCAACACTGTTTAACACCATATTCATGGAACCAAAAAAAATAACTTGGAAGTT
The DNA here is from genome assembly GCF_037392515.1 of Haliotis asinina. Taxonomy (NCBI): domain Eukaryota; kingdom Metazoa; phylum Mollusca; class Gastropoda; order Lepetellida; family Haliotidae; genus Haliotis; species Haliotis asinina. Next base: position 42,715,095 of record NC_090295.1, on the reverse strand, counting down.
GGAAAACAAAGATTATGATGTCTTTGAATGGCATTAAGAAATGATACACTTAAAGGAAGGAGTACAGTTGAGCACTGTTGTCTTGATATTCATGGACTCCCTCCCTCCAAATTTGGAGTTACCAGTGTTGACACATGAATGTTCGATCAGATTTGGATATCACCTTCTTTACTGTGAGGTTAGCATGACATTTTTGTTGATCGCATATGGTTATCACCTTCTTTAATGTGAGGTCAATGACATTTTGGTCGATAGTATTTGGACATCACCTTCTTTACTGTGAGGTCAGGATGACATTTTGGATTGTATTCTTACCCCTACATTGTATGAATGATAGAGAAACTAGGACAGGATAACTATATTTGTACATGTGAAACAATAACAGCAATAACAGCAATAACAGCAAGGGAAGCCCATGCTGTTTAAATGTTGCATCTGAAACTGGCATGGACTGGCAACTAGAACAGGAACTAGACTCATGTAGAGGTACTCCCTACTCATGGCAAAGGAATTTAGTCTTTACAGTCATTCTTCATAGTATGAGGCCAGTGCCTCATACCACAAAGTGATCTTAGCATTAAGATCATTGTTGTTCCATTACTTTATCGTAGATGTATGACAGTAATAGGTAGCCCTGTTTTTGGTTTCGTCATGTAGACGTTTCAGGCCCTTCATATGCAGGGGTTGATGTATAATCCCTTCACTCCATACAAATATTAACTAGTCTGTTATGAATTCATGCGAAAAGTTATGAGATTAATTCACTTGGACAGAAGCCATGCTTCTCAACAGTTTATTGATTATTCTCTAAGTTTCCTATGCTGACATGATGTTAGTATGCAAATACACTATATGTCTACAACCTTAAGGCAATGCATAGTAACCCTTACACCAAACCACAGTCAACCAAGATCTGCTTGATATTTCTCATATTTCGTGGTCATGAGGGTGAAACTGCCAGACATATTCCTATGTTCAAACTAATAATGTTATAAGCTAAAACTAAAACACTATTGACTACTTGCCGAGATTCCGTTTCTGTAGAGATCTTGGCTCTGCAGCTGCTGACATTATTCCTTTGTCACATTCACTTATGTTTCAAATGTAAACTAAAGACATTATTCAACACATGCCAAGATGCCAAACATTCTTCCTTTGTTTAAACCAATTAGGTGACAAACAGTCTGATCTTGGTGCTGTATCTGTGAGACATTTCAACAAACAGCAACTGTATGAAGTAGAAGACTGCCGTTCTTGGAATCAACAAGATTGGTAATGTTGCCTGCGCTTATGAGTTCATCATTCTGTAACACTGATGGGCTTGTGTCTTTTGTGTTACATATGCATTCTTGTTGCAGCCACAGATAAAGGATTTCCAAACATGTAGGGTGCTCAATATTCAGACTTGTGAATGTAAATGAACACAGACCAACCTGAGGGTCCATTCATAATTTATGGCAATGATGATTTTTATGGACAAGCATGTTAAATGTGAATGCCCTCCACCTCTGAAATTTATGTACAAAGTAAGTGACCCCCTCATGTCATGTACAACATCAATGACTGACCCCTTCCCCGCCGACCCCCCTCCTCCTTCCTGTAATTTTTAAGCATAATTTCTAAACATTTTTATGCACAAAACGGTTGATGCTTCACATGAGTACAATGTGTGAAGCCCATTACTAGTGTTCCCCAGCAGGATATTTGCTGGAGCATTGTGAAAAATGGCGTAAAACTAAAACTCACTCATATGCACCATTTTTTGTGCAGTTTTTGTTCTTAATGATGCTTGTTAATCAGTTTCAAGTTGATTTAATGAGGATGCAGTTAATTTACAAATTGTCACAAATATGGAGGTTGTGGGGGATACCCCCATAGGCGCCATTCCTCTGGATCTGCCAGTGAGAGGAATGTTTTCTTACTTGCCAGGGGTTTGCATTGTGAGATTAAGGTTTGTGTGCTGGTTATGATTGTGTGATGAAGAATTTATTCATCGTCTTGTTCTGCTTCAGTCATATATGCCGGTTACACCTGTTGACTCTCTTTATGGCTCTGATGTAGACAACTAAACATATATACATACAAGTTTTCATAAATGATGCATTGAGATTGATGATTCAGTCTGTTTTATAATGAAATATTGAAAAAGAATCATATCTGTTGTAAATGAACAAAAAGACATTATGAAAGTAAGGAACTCTCCATAGGAATGCTTAATGTGAAGGTCGACATTAAAAGTCTGAATATATAGAAAAGTATAGTACAACTTTGATTATGACAAACTCATGTTTGTTTTAACGATATATATTAACTATACATTTTGAGTAACAAGCACGTACACGAGATGGGATTTAAAATAATAATTTATTATATCTATTATCTCATTATGAGCCTGTTTGTTATAAAAGTCTGGAGACAAAACAGCTGGAATGGATTGTGTAAAAGCACCATGCTTTGTGACTCATCAAGAAACATGACTTTTCACATGCAGTCAGACCATGGGCCCTTGAACACATGGGATAATGTTGTGTCAGTTGTGTACAGGTTTTGCTCGGGTTTAGGTTTGACTTGACTTCAGATGTCAGGTTGAGTCTGTTGACAGCTTGTCATGATCCAGTTTATTAGCTCCTCCAGTTAGGACGTACATAGATTGTTAGATAATTAAATAGTGCAGCAAAATAGAAATTACATATTGCTAGCTGCAGTTGAGCTAGTTAGTGTAGATAATAGAATTTAAGGTGTCACATTAAGCTACTTACTCCATGAGCAAAAAGAGATTCACGTTTAGTTCCCCGTGTTTGTTATTTGAATTGTTTCATCAGTTTACCCATGAGAGTCATGTTTAGTTCCCCAAATAGACTTTAGTTAGTTTAGTTTTAAATTCAACTGTGCAACAGCTACATTTACATGTAATTTGAAATGGACTCAAGTAAACTCATTGTTGGAGGATGTAGACTAGCTTAATATGTATGGTGGTTGTGCTTTAGTGAAGGTAGGCATATGGAAATCACATGTGGAATCACTTCTGGGCCACAAAGTGAGTGACTTTGGTTTCATACCACTTTTAGCAATATTTCATCAATATCATGGCAGGGGACACTAGAAATGGGCTCTACACATTTTGCCCGTGTGGAAATTGATCCCGGGTCTTCGGCATGCTGAGTGAATGCTTTAACCACTAAAACACCCCATCGCCCATGGCCAAAAAGAATCAACAGTGAAACTGGACATGTTGAAGGTTTTGTTGAATTTCACCAAGGATCATCTTCCTACTCTGGTGTTGACCTTTATCTTGATGACTTCGTAAACATTTTTGTCCTTGAGCCATAAACTTTATGGGTTACCATGTGCATATTTGTGTTGTTGAGTATTTGATACTATCAAAAGTATGCCTTCAGCAGGCAACAGTTGAAAATCATGGAGGATGTCGCGTGTTGTGTTTTGTTTCAGCTGCTGGAGGAAGTGTCAAGTCTTGACAACTTTTGGGTACTCGGGATACCTTCTTCGTCCCTTTCCACTGCTGTGTTAAACATTATGTCACTGGGCAGTGTGAAGGATATAATCAGTGTCTCCATCATCTGTTGATCAGGTTCCAGATTGAAGGGAACAATGTGAGGTTTTACCTGGTTTGAGAGGGATGCTTAAAAGCAGGAGCAGCAGTAACAACACAGACACCATGAGACGCATCGATCACGTCTGCATACCCTGTCAGACCTGGCTTCACCCAGAGCAGGGACTGTCAACATGGGTTTGAGTGGGATACTGCTTCAGTTTGAGTGGGATACTGCTTCATGTAACATTGAGAAAATAACCCCTAAGTATGTATAACTGTGGTATTCCCACGTCTTATAATTGTGATATTGCCACATGTTATAACTGTGATATTGCCACTTGTTATAACTGTCATACTGCCACATGTTATAACTGTCATACTGCCACATGTTATAATTGTGATATTGCCACATGTTATAATTGTGATATGGCCACAAGTTAATATGGTGATATTTCCATATGTTATAACTGTGATGTAATGTAACCTTATATGTGTGGTAAAATATTGCTGATGACATAGCCATGATATATTTGTAATATTGCTGATTATAGGTATTTAACATTGCTGATGCACAAACGTGATATAGACCTAATATTGCTGGTGACATAACAGATCCAAACTTCATATTGTTTATAGCACAACCATGATATAAACCTAATATTGTTGGTGACACAGTAGATCCAAATTTCATATTTTTGATAGCACAACCATGATATAAACCTAACATTGTTGATGACACAACAGATCCAAACTTCAAAATTGTTGATAGCACAACCATAATATAATTTAATCTTACTGCTGACACAACCATGATATCAACCCAATCTTGCTGATGATAGAGACATCACATATACTGGAACTTGTTATTGCTCATTGTAACCCAGCCATGACATATATGAACATATACTATTGCTATCTACACAATTGTATTAGTCAGTGAAATCCACGTCTGGCTCAGTGACCTGTACATAGTGGTTTAGACATAGATCAGCTGACATGACAAGCGAAAATAATTCCTTGAGAACTTGGATTGAAATAAGCTGGCAGAGACTGTGTTATGAGAAGATAACACCAGGTGATAAATCCATCACCCAAAACAAAAACTTATATTCTTGAGCAATTCCCTTCCTGATAGCCAGCAATGTAGTGACAGATGAAATATGGCATTTCGATGGGGTGTTCCATTCTGATTTGTGGGCATTTCAAAATCATCAAAGAAGTCGATGGAATTATTTCTGCAGTGACCAATTTGCTGATCAGATTTAATGGCGCTCATAGATAGATAAGAGGCCTGCCGATATCTTCCTGTGAAATGTCATCAATTAAGAATTTGACTGTTATTGATGATAGTTGGTTCAACTGGATGAAATTATAGCTTTTCTATCCAAATACCATCACAGACTGTGCTTGATTGATGGATGTGCTTATCTGAAGGGTATAGTGTTCAGAGCTGATGTGTTCATTCGGACAGAAAATGTTCATGTGACTTGCATGTTGAACCAGGAAGCGTCTTGATGAGAACGGACATCCCGAAGTACTTCCTCAGAAGTAGAAGGTAACACAGTAAGGGGATATGTTTCCAATGCTGATTATGTTTCCCGATTCACTGACCATGAACATGTTGCTAAATAATTAAGAAACATGGATAACAGAGCTCACCAAGGTGCTCTAAATCAGTATGCAGAATCATGTCATTTTGGCATAATTGAACATGGTGTTTTTAATCCTAGATTTGCTACGACAACCTTGTGTATAGGTTTGCACAATACTTGACAGTTTCCCTCAAAAGAATTCTAGGATGTATGCCACTCTAAACTTCCCTCAAGCTGACATTCCAGTATATTTTACAATTTGAATGTTTGGAGATGACGATCTCTTATCGCAGGACTGTTTGTATAAATATGCATTTTCAAGTTAGATCAATTTGACTACAGATCAGTTTCAGTTCTGATTGGTCAGTCTGAGGTTTTACATTCCTTGATTTTCTCAGACTGAAACAGTTAGTTTTATTTCCAAGTGGAAAGAAATGTTTAAAGAAATGTTCTTCTGTAAGAACATGTACAATTCAAATTTCAGTTCAGCATGGTAAGATCTATAGGTGACCCAACTCTGCTTTCAATACACTGTAAGTTCATGGCTTAATTTTACATCAAGACATCACTTGGGACCAAAGAAATATTCCCTTATAATGTTCTGTGTTATATTTACTTAAGCATTTCTATTTATCCTGTATCAAATGACGATAAATATAGGAAGACTCCAACACAAATTATCTACTGCTATTTGTTCATATTACCCAGTTTTCTACTTATTCCGAATTATGTTATATGGGTTTGTCTATAGCTGGTTAGATCACAGAGGAGGACTCTTCAGTGACAGGGCAACATGTAGTAATGTCTAGCTAGGCAGCACCAACCACCAGCCCAGACTTACAGTCAATGAGATATTGAACTCATGAAGCCTACCGTTGTGGGGATCTTGATATTTAGTCCTGATCTCATAGTACAGACAACTTTATGGGGATAATTCATAGAACCATTAGGGTATTGATGATAAGGCTGCCGGTGAAGATACAGATGTATAGGTCATTATGGGACCAACCTTTAAATTACAAGCAGCCTAACGATGAAAGCATTCACAGTGCAAGCTGGCAGCATGGTCCACCTTCAGGTTTCATCGTGAGGTAATTGTATAGTAGACGATGAGCACAGGCTCCAGTTGGGGTTCGCTCAGAACCTTACCAAAACATTGCACCATGCATCTGTCTGTGAGTGAGTTTGTTTTAGTGCCATTTATAGCATGCTGCAGATGCTTTTCCTGGTGAACTCCAGGAATCTGGTGCTGCAATCAGGGTCGGTACCACATCTTCAAAATATTTGCAGCCTTACTGCTATCTTATTTCCAAATAAGTTCCTCTATCATCATTATACATAACATGTCAGTGAAGATCACTTGTAAACAGTGTGATGGCAACTTAGAAACTGATGACAGGGTCAGCCTTCTCAAAACCTCTCAGAACAATCTCATTAGACAACCCCATGTGAAGATTGTCTGAACGTGTATGCTGACTTCTGATTGCTTGAAACAAGGAACCAAACCATGACAGGATAGGGTTGATGTTATGAGTACAAGAGCCCTAAAAAAAGCAAGAACAAAAAGTGAGTGATACAGCCATGTTCCTTCCAAAAGGAACACTTTTATAAAACTACAAATTGTTACTTATAATCTTCTCTCCAGATTAATATGACTTGATGATTAAGGTTATAAGGAACGACACTAAAATTTACACATACTCATAGTGGTGGACACATACGCTTCACATGTTCAACCAAAGAGAGCCTGTTATTAGAGGACTGACGTGATAAATCCTGAGCTAATTAGAAGGAGATGCTCTATGTTGACGTCAGTGACGATCATTGACTGCATCTCCGTGGCATTTTGTTAAAACTGTGCTTCCTATGTTTATTGCTATGTCAAATTACCTGGCTTTAATGACTAAATCAGAATTAGTCCAAGCCAAACAGCCCCTGGCATGTTATTGAGAAGTGCATGCAAACATTGGTGATGAATACAGAGACTGAAATGAACTGCCACTTGGCACTGATGAATGTACATTGTGCTGAATTTCTAAAGATAATCTAAAGCCATAAATGCATGTAGCACAGAGGGCAAGGTTTGAAACTGTAGATCTAAGTACGTTATTCCACAAGTTTTAGTTAACAACAGCTGATGCATTTCACTAAAGGGATAGGTTGCTTTGGCACACCTAGAGTTACAGTGAAAACAGCACAATTTGATTGTAAAGCTAAGGCTTTCAGATTTTGAAAATTTGACACTTTCCTTTTGAAGTAAAGGAAACTATTTGATTCCTTGACAAATAAAGAATATAGCTCTGGGAAATAAATCTTACCTTCAATGTTAAGAGTCGAGATCATTTTCAGTCAAATAGCATGAAGAAATGTTTGTTGAAACCTCAAAATGCCATTACTGCAAGTCAGTGAATCTTGGTAAGTGTCCTGCTTGGGGATGAACCAGATTGAAGGATGTTCTGAGAGACATAAGTGCAAGGTCAAGGTCATAATGAAGGTCATTTGTTTATTGTCACTAAAGTTTGATTTACTGTAGGTGAGGAATATTGTCATATTGTCATTATCTCACACTTTGCGTGCGGCATAAAAAGGCAATTTGTTCAGAGTCCTTCCCAAGTTCAAGGTAATTGTATGGTCTTTTTTGCCAGTTTATGAAGTCACCGTTAACCATCCACCCTGTGTCAGTATAACATTTTTGTGAGAGCTTACACACAAATTTCAAACTAGACTCATTTAAGCCTGTCACTGACCCATGTGGAGGTCGAGGTAATCAAACATGGACATGCTTATAAAGTTCTGTACTGCACCAAGAGAAATAATGCTTCTGTGTTGAAATGACACCATCTTCAACCCCACCTTTCGCCCAAATTGATTTTCATAGATTGGAAGACTGTTGCAGTTGTCATGTTAGAGACACTCAACACATGATTTTATGTTTTATTGAGCACTGAAAAAGCAAAAAAATATCCTGGAGTGGAGGTGTTGTCACTGAACAGGAAGTGCTTTAAGATATGAGTGTGAGTTGAGATTTGAGTGTATTTTCTTCTCTTTGGAAGTGACATAATTATCCCAGAAGTGTTTACGGCTTTGTTGCTAAGGGACCTGGAGATATTTGACTTCCTGTTTGAGAAGTTCCTGGTTGTGGGTCAAATGTTGTTCCAACAGACATCAGCAGAGTACTTAGTGTGGGCCTGATGACTCATTCATTATTTTAAGAGCTTTTTAATTTCTATAATATTCCCTGTGTAGGAAAGATTCTTAATACTTTCATGACAACATTTTATTCCATGAATGATTTGAAATTAGTTTTGGATTATAATTTCTCAAATTGTTCCAGTATTGGTCTCTGAACGAGTTTCATATCAATGAGTTTTATGTCATTTGTTTACAGTAGGTTGAGCTCAGGATTAATTCCTCTTTCAACCCAAGACTTTGATGTCTAACATGCTGGCTATTGGAGAAAGAGATGTTTTGAATGTTCAAGTTTTCAACAGTTTGATCGGGGTGAGTGAGTGAATGCTGCTTTATATTGCACTGGCAATTTGTCAGCTTTTTCCATCAAGAAATGGCTAGCTGTTCCTCAACGGTGTTGGTCTTGACTATCAGATATTATCTAGGTGCAGCTATAGTGTGACCTATCCATGTCCCCACAAGCTGAACATCTGTGCAAGATCTGCTTCCGATGCCTTCTACCATTTTCACAATCAAAAGTACATCACCAAGCAGAGTGCATATATCCTAGTGTTAGATCCCCAGTAATTTTCCGCCTTGTTTATGGCAATAGCCTTCTAAAGAAAACTTGAAAAGGCTCCAGAAAGTTTAGAATACTGCAGCCAGATTTATTTCTTTATCTCCTAAATATGAACATGCACCTCCTTTGCTAAAATCTCTACACATACTTCCTGTTCCATACTGGATAGATTTCAAAGTCCTGTTCATCGCCTACAAGTGTCTCAACAATCTTGCTTCTGCATACCTATCATCCCTGTTAACCCATTATGTTCAATCCAGGACTCTTTTGTTTTCAAGATCAGCATCTACTGGTAGTTCCCCTGGCTCACCTCTGTTCCATGGAAAGAAATGTTTTTAACATGTTGCTTCACTCATATGGAATTCTTTGCCATTCCACATAAAACTTTCGGAAACAATCTGTTTTTTTTCAAGAAAAATTTTAAAACTCTTTTGTTCACTAACCTTTCCAGTGACTCTCTATTCTCATGGTACATAGGTTCCCTGTGTCATGAGCATGCAGTAGAGGGCTGACACCAGCGCTTTGTAAATATCCCTGTTATTTTTGTTATATCCTGTGAAATTCAGACTAGAATTGGGGCTTCAGTAATCTATACTTGATCCAGTAGTCAAACTGAGACATGCCATTTTATCCCAGTCCTGTAGGTTCATGCTCATCATATCAATCTTTGGTCCAGATTCCAATATGTACAGATTGCCTCATATGGCTTGAATATCACTGAGAAAAGCATTAAACAGTAAGCAACAAACATTTAATCACACCAGCATTCTGTGGTTGCTGCGTCTTGATGCTGTCCAGGGAACTAGCAGGAATGCAGTAAAAATTTCAACATGTCACATGTGTTTCATACAAAGCTGACATGTGTTCCTTGTTTTTATTGGATAACTACAATCTGTGATATATTTTAAAGACCATGATGGAAACATTCCAAAACTGAAAATATCACAAGACTTCTTTGAATTTTTCAATTTCAAAGTACAAAATAAATACTTTTACATGTTTGTTTCACTATATTGACATTTACACAAGAACACAGAAAACCTCCCGACATTTGACATTTAGGCTGGCTATGTGCAGTTCTATACATAGAACATACTTGTCCTATTTGAAACAAGTGTCTACTGAGCACCCTTCAAATTGCTCCTTTTAATTTGAGTTTATTTTGGAGAATGAACATCATGACATAAAACCGGGTTACAATACAGTGGAACCTGTCTAAACCCGCACTTGTCGGGACTGAAGAAATAATCTGGTTAAAACAGCCTGCCAGATTGTATAGCTGACACTGTTTCCTACAACTAGAATTGAACCAGTTTTGTCACTCTCCTATACATTGTTTTATCATGTGGTTCTCTCAATTACTGAACACAGTGGTAGTAAAGATGAAGATTTGAGCTCAGATGTCAACTTAAACTATCTGGTTTCAATGCAGGATTAATGGGTGACAATACACGTCCGTCCAACTCTTCACCACAAGCTGGTTTTACACTGATTACTGTATAAAAACATATTTGATTGGAACATATGTCATATTTGGGACTTCACTTTCGTAGTAAAGTACAAATTCTAGTACTTTTTTTGGTTGAGTCCCATCCGGAATTTGAACCCGCACCCTCAGAGTTAGGCACCTAATCGCCAGCACACAAAGTCAGCCGCCTAGCCCGCTCAGCCACCGCGACTTCCACAAAAATGAAAGTCGGGCAACTGGTAGTCAAGACTGTGTACTTTGTGTACCCCTCTGATAAGTGTAAATTGGCATGGCTCCCACGGCTGAAAGCTATGATTACACGATGCCATTTAGAAAGTGGTAAAATGCAACATATGTCATATTTGGGATTTGACTTTCTTAGTAAAGTACGAATTCTAGTACTTTTTGGGGTTGAGTCCCATCTGGTATTCAAACCTGCACCCTCAGACCTCAGAGTCAGACACCTAATCGTCAACACACAAAGTCAGCCGCCTAGCCTGCTAAGCCACCGCGACTTCCACAAAGGAACTCTGAGGGTGTGGGTTCGAATCCCGGATGGGACTCAACCAAAAAAAGTACTAGAATTTGTACTTTACTCAGAAAGTGAAATCCCAAATATGGCATATGTTGCATTTGACCACTTTCTAAATGGCATTGTGTAATCATATTTGATCGTTTTAATTCATGCCGAAATCCGGAATTGAGAGCTGCGAGATTGCAGAACATTTAAATGATGACAGATATACTTGCCAGGGTTGGACTGAGACTTTATGCCGATGTTGACAACTTGCCCAACAGTTTTAGACAGCTGACGGTTTGGACAGCTTCCATTGTATATGAAAGAATGTCTAGACTCTTAATGTGTTGTCATCCATGTTCGTAACCCATTTTCAAAAGTAATCAACGTCTCTGTAACTGCAAAGGGAGGTTGACAACTTGAATTGTGACCCAAAACATCTGCAATGTGAGCAGTGTTTATACAATGACATTTAAAAACAGAGTGTCCATTGCTGGGTTCAGTTCTGATTGCACCTTTACCCCTTCACTTGAAATGTCAATCAGTTCTTGTTTGGGCAGACTTTATTTTCAATTCTTCATTAAAGGGTGGGACAATTAACTTGAACTTCTTTGGCAATCACACTGATTTCTCTCTTCCAATGCAATAAGGATTTGATATTAGCTCCTGATCAAGGATCTGTGTGGTGGGTGTGCCACACAGTGCATACAAGATTCTATAGGAGGAAGGTGTTTTCACTGTTTGTGTCCTTAAGTTCTGCATGCAGGCAACTACAGGCACTCAAATTACCTGTAGATGAAATAATTCTTCAATAAATATAAATGTATTGTCATATCTGCTAACACAAGGCAGGAAGATAAGATTATTGCTTTCACTGATACCAATATTCATGTACAACACAATTTGCAACCACCTTCAGTTTGGTTGGTTAAATAAGCGAGTGAAAAGTGTTATTTATTTACACACAGTTATGTTTTATGACTAACTACCACACGATTTTTCTTTATGTACCAGTTTCAGAGAACTTGCAAACTTTCTGGGTTATCTGGCCTCGAATTCACTTGTTACGACACCATAGAATCCTCACTTGTTTTCTGAAAATGGTATCCAACATGAATATGTGAATCTACATATGCATGAAAAAAAATATGTGATACGTGGACCAGTGATGCGATGTATTATGAGCATGGTGAATGATCTCAGTTATAACTAACCAAATCAATTTCTTTATCCAAAAAAGAAATAAAAAGCCTTAGAAATAATCACACATCCTGTACCCATGTTTATTGCATCTTAAATGTTCAGCATTGCACTCAATGGTATTTGTGCTTGTGCTGGAACACATTTATTGGGAATGCCTTAATGAAAATCTGGTTTGAAAAGTTCACGTTTCTTTGATATCCCCTGTTTGAAGACATGAAGATGGCTTGGGCTGTGCAATATCTCCAGAATAGAAGTTAAATTGTATCTCATTATATAGGGCCATTGTCAGCTGCTGTAACATAACTCTTGAACAGTGGTGTTTTTAGATTGTAGTAGTACTGGAAGCTTTGATGTGGTGCAGGGATGTAACATTCAGGCATGTATGTTCCTTCTGAACTATATAGATCTGCTCCCCATTTCACAAAGCCCTTGCAAGCCTAAGATCTTTCAACTTTTCTTTTAACATTCATACTTCCTATACTGTATCACTGGCATATGACAGTCGTAGCGCTATAGGAGCTGTGAGAAACAGGCGCTGGAGACTGGTGCCTTTTTATGGTGCCTTGTGTGTGTGTGTGTGTGTGTGAGTGAGTGAGTATGGATAGTGTTGCTCTCAAAATATATGAGCTAAACTTTGGAGAAAAGAAAGAGATTGATGTGATAATCAACCTTTGCTTTGTGAGATATGATGCTAGTGAAGGTCCATTCCTTGTGGGGACTCACCTCTGCAACCCATAGTCACCCATAGTCACCCATCAACAAAGTCACCCTAGCATCAACAAACTCACCTCTACATCAACAAACACACCTCTACATCAACAAACTCACCTCTACATCAACAAACTCACCTCTACATCAACAAACTCACCTCTACATCAACAAACTGACCTCTGCATCAACAAACTCACCCTAGCATCAACAAACTCACCCTAGCATCAACAAACCTCTACATCAACAAACTCACCTCTACATCAACAAACTTATCTCTTCATCAGCAAACTGACGTCTGCATCAACAAACTCACCTCTACATAAACAAACTCACCTCTACATCAACAAACTCACCTCTACATCAACAAACTCACCTCTACATCAACAAACTCACCTCTTCATCAACAAACACACCTCTACATCAACAAACTCACCTCTTCATCAACAAACACACCTCTACATCAACAAACTCACCTCTACATCAACAAACTCACCTCTTCATCAACAAACACACCTCTACATCAACAAACTCACCCCAGCATTAACAAACTTGCACTTGCATCACAAAACGTATCATGGCAACTTGCCACAGTTATCTGCCCCTGACATGAACTAGAATCTGAAAATAGCAACCTGACTTGCATGATCATCGTCATGTGGGTGGATTGTTGTATTGAATCAGTTTAATTCAAGCAATGCAAAACTATCTCAGATCCCTCCAGTGCCAATGATTGGTTTAATGTGCAACATTATATTTAATGGCGGAGTGGTTACCCAGGTTGAATAGTCTCGGCTTTGCCAGTTATTCCCTATTGATCATATAGTTGATAAAGTAGCATTAAATTGAAATAAAGTTTCACATTCTAAGAGTCAACTTGCCAAAATGGGGGAATCATTATGAGACATGAATAAATTGATTCTCACTTGATTTATTGCAGCATATCAAACACTGGAATGTTAATTTCTGTGATGAGAAACGCATTGTTCTCTGTTTGCCGCTAGTTACGATTGCATCAGTTTACCACAAACTGGTAGTCTTTACTTGAACTGACACATTAGAAAAGATCACTGCGATAGCGGTATCTATGTTAGTGATAAGAACCCATGCCTTGCTAGAAGTGAACAGAACTTTCGATAGCTTCTTCGATACGATATTTTCAAGATCATGGCCACTGTATTGATTGGAATACAGTCTCAGGAATAATGTTCAACATCCATGGTAATAAACAGCGATAGCTGTGACTGAATTGTGACCTGGCAGTGAAAGGAGGGTCTGCAGAAACTACCCCCCAAACAGCGAAGAGGCAGCTTCATTCCTGCTGTGGTGGATATGACTGCAACCTGCCAGCCCGTACTTGTGAAGGAACTGTGATATTGATGGTGCTGATCAACACTGTTTACTTCCTTAAAGGTTTGCTTCATTCATGCTTCTACAGCTTGAATATGTCTTGTTTGTTTGTGGTTGAACACATCTTGATAACTGAGTCTAGGTTGCTGTCATCAAGATTCAGTAAGAACATCAGAGCTTATCCAACCAATACCCATTGGAGTTGATACTAATGAAGTGTAAGGCTCGCAACACCTCACCTAAAGTGACGGTCAGCTTTCACTGATTTGTTTGAAAGTGCTAGTTGTTTTGTTGGCTCTTTAACACCACACATATTCCAGCTATATGGCGGCAGTCTGTAAATATTTGAGTCTGGACCGGACAATCAAGTGATCAACAGCATGAGCATTGATCTACGCAACTGAGATACAATTATATGTGTCAACCAAGTCAGCAAGCCTGATCCTGTTAGTCACCTTTATGACAAGCATGGGTTGCTGTAATTCTTTATTTCTAGAATTTGTATATTTTAATTGAATTTGTAGTAAAAGTTGTGTCATGCTTCTTAGGGGCTAGTATGCTTTTGATCACAGCTTCAAGACAGTTTGTACAGATTAAGACAATATTTACAAGATAATCAGTCAACAAATTTAATTGTTATGTGTTTACCCAGTTTACCCAAAGAGAATCTGCAGTACATGTATGCTTTATTCTCGGTAATTATATCTGACCCGTGACGGTCCGGGGTAGACTAGACCTTCAGCGACCCATGCTTGCCACAAAAGACTATGCTTGTTGTAAGAGGCGACTAATGGGATCAGGTGGTCAGACTTGCTGACTTGGTTGACTCTTGTCATCGGTTCCCTTTTGAACAGATCGATTGTCGTGCTGTTGATCATTGGATTATCTGGTCCTGACTTGATTATATAGCTGGAATATTGCTGAGTGTGGCGTAAAGGCAAACACACTCACTCACTCACTCACTGTAATTATGTCTCATTACTTTGTTAGCAGTGGATGATATGAATGTTTGGAAATTGGCTTATCAAGTTTTTGTAACCCTATCGCTGATTTGTTTAGACATATAGTGTTGAGGGGAGGTCGGACTTTACACGTAAAAGCATTGTGCCAATATTGTGGAGTGTGCCCATATGATGCAGATCAGTTTTCAGTCATTGGTTTGACTGGTCCAGAGGCTCCTTTCATGAAGCAACCTTCACTAAGGTTAACATTAACTCTCATTCATTAACATTGCAGTAACATTACCTGACTGTAGGTCTGTGTATTGGCAAATATATTGTATTGCAATGTGTTGTGATTCAGGCACCCATATCGTGATGCACCCATGAAGGTCCTGGGGTAGAATAGGCCTTCAGCAACCCATGCTTGCCATTGAGGGCGACTCAGCTTGTCGTAAGAGGCGACTAACGGGATCGGGGGGTCAGGCTCGCTGACTTGGTTGACACATGTCATCAGTTCCCAACTGCGCAGATCGATGCTCATGTTGTTGATCACTGGATTGTCTGGTCCAGACTCGATTATTTACAGACCGCCACCATATAGCTGGAATATTGCTGAGTGCAGCATAAAACTAAACTCAATCACCCGTATCGTGATGCATATTGCGATATATTGGAAACTCAAGTGTTTGACAGCAATTGCCATTAAATATACATGTCCTATTTTCCACATTAGTCCCTAAACATATATATCTTGTGATTCTGATAACAGCAATCTCAAAATTAAGTTGCATATTCAGGGATTCTATTTTAATTATTTTATACAATTTATAGCATTATAGTATCCTGTTTTGTCATTGAATAATGTAGGGAAAAAATTGTTGTTTATAAAATTTTAATTCAGAACATGAAAAAACATTATATGCTCTTTACCCAGTATAACAGTTCTCATAAATAATATTGCAATATGCATCATTTGAAAAGCGTATTGCGAAATACCGGTAATAGCATGCAGCCCTACCTTAATGACTTACAATCACCTTAGTGCTTTGTGAAAGAACCCCAGATTGCTATGTGGACACCACTAGTATATTGTTGGTGATCAACAACTCAACATTCACTAACTACCAGGTACCCATCCATTGCTGGATATAAAGTATTTACTGTAGATAATATTTTTTCTGAACTAGTAACTTGAAATCCCTCTCCACCATCTCCCTGAAGTATACTCAGCTATGGAGGTGTAGGTGTCAAGAAAGGGTTGAGATCAATACTCTGTTGAACCATATATTTTCTCAACAGTGGTCATGGCTGTCTTCACATAGACTGTTGATGTAACCATTTGTCTGCAGTTTTGACGTGTCTGAATCGGTGGGTAACAACATTAGAATTTGTGGCAGCAAAAGATGGAGCAGATATGGAATCTGTTGATGGGTAACACCCTTGCAGGAGCAGTGTTTTGTTGAAGGAGTGAATTGCCCACAGAATGCCAGCTCAGGTGACATTCTCTTTTAGAAATTGTGAAGATGAAGGAAAACCAAGTCGTATGGATAGTCAACTTCCTCATTGCATTAAGTGTGATGTTTCAGTGTAGGTTCCAGCACCTTTCTCAAGCAAGTGCTTGCAAGTGCAAAACTTCACACTCAATGTAATTACTTGCTTGATAATGATGTTAGAACCTATGCCGAAACATCACACTCATTGCATGCACATGCTTGATAACAGTGTTATAGCTTACGCCAAAACATCACACTCAGTGCTTGCTCTTGCTTACCATTGCAAGTCAATCACGCACTCACAAAGTGAGATCTCTCACATGGAACTAGTTTATAACAAGGTGGTCCTAACGACCCTAAGACAGTAATGTCTTGAGAATTCACATGTACAAAAACTTCTGCCGCGTTAAACACAATCCTATTTAAGTGCGGTCATGAGTCTATGAGAAAATTCTTTGCTCATATTCATAACAAGCCAACTGACACACCCGTATCCTTACCAGTGTGCGAAAACGCCCAAGTAAAAAAAACTGTACATATTGAAAACCTAGCCAAATACAAACTATTTCATATATTCACAAAAACATCCTAATCAAAATATATTGCAGTGACTGACATGAACAAACAAAGTATTTTTACCTGGAGCTGCGTGTGCCAAAATATCCAGCTGATGAGTTTCTCAATACTCTGAGCTTTTGTAAGGGTTAGAATTGAAATTCTTGAGCTGCACAAATTTTACCCAGGGGCCTCTGACACATTCAAGCTCAACATGTCCCACAAGCAGGCCTTGTACCCAGATGTATTCGTTCGAAACCGCACAGATTTTCCGTTTACTGTGCGTTTTATGTTTAACTACTGGAATGGCCGGGCAAATGTTCATGCCAAAATTTTCATAACACATGCACTTGCTTGATAATGGTGTTAGAACCTACACCAAAACCTAACACTCAGTGCACTTTCTTGATAACTGTGTCAGAACCTATGCCGAAACATCACACTCAGTGCATACACTTGCTTGATAACGGTTTTGTAGCTTACGCCTAAATGCCATATTCAATGCATGCACTTGCTTGATAATGGTGTTACAACCTACACTGAAACGTCACACTCAGTGCATGCTCTTTGTTGAGAACGGTGTTAGAAAGTACACCAAAATGTCACACTCAATCCAATAAAGAATTTGACTGTCCATAGAACTTGTTTTTTTTTGTTCTCGAAGCATACATTACTTCATCTTCTTCAATGTATTTCAGAATCAATGTCCAGGAGGAAAGGAAGCAACAGGTTTTGAATAATTACATTTCTATCCTAAAATATATTTCTATATAATTTTCAAAAGTAATGTTTTGTTCAAGAAAGCATATTTTTTGATGCCACACTATTCAGATATTGTGCTTTTTGAGATTCTTAAGAGGCATTTACAGTTTTGTGAATGTATGGATGGCAACTTCTTCTTTATTGTGTAGCACAACATCTCTGGTGTACTTCTTGCTACACCTGAAGGGGCCCAGAAATGTAGTGTTATGCAATAAAGAAGTTGCCATATCAACTACTTCTCTTTTATTTGTTCTGTTTTGTCACTGTCGTTGGAACCTTTAGAGTGGAATCAGGAAACTGTAAATCACATTTGTCATTTGCTGGGGAGTGTTTTGATGAGATATACTGATGACATCAGTTACAGATGCCAAGGTCATCAGTGGAATTTTTGGTCAGTGTGGTAACGGAAAACACAGACAGTTTCAGTTTTGTGTTACTAGTCATTAGACACTGAGCACCATTTCCAGAAGCCATAGTGAGATTGTCATTATTGAAGATATTTTCAGTGAAACAGAAGGTCTGCCAATAACTCGTTTCACAAGTTAATTGTATTAAACAATGAGCTGGGGCAACTAATTCATTTTAAACCCAAATGGAGGCTGTCAAAGTAGACACATGTTATAATTATTACAGATATCAAAATAGCCTCTTGATGAAAAAAACCCAAAAACTTTGGATGTATTATTTCAAGAGTTCAAAGGTTATAACACATTTTTCTTTACATTGAAATACTGTAATAAGTTATTTTGAGAGAATGAGATGATGTTGAGTGTGTGAAATCAGTTTGATATCAAATTTCTAAGTGGCTGGGAACACAGATACTGATCTCCAGATGTCCAGTCTGTGCTTGACATTCGACAAAGGTCAGAAAGCAATCCGGCAATTCTGAAAGATAGCATTTGAAAAATGAAGACACATCATGGTGCCTCAGTATAAATCAAGAATATACATAAATTTAGTGTTATTCTTAACATGTGCCACTGGATAATTATAGTGTTCTGATTACTGTGCCAAACAGATGCTTTTGGATAATTGTAGTGTTCTGATTACTGTGCCAAACAGGTTCTTTTGGATAATTGTACTGTCCTGATTACTGTGCCAAACAGGTGCCATTGGATAATTATGGTGTCCTGATTATTGTACCAAACAGGCGCCATTGGATAATTATAGTCTCCTGATTACTGTGCCAAACAGGTGCCATTGGATAATTATAGTGTCCTGATTACTGTGCCAATCACTTGGTGTGGGCATTGCTGAAAATGTATATATTGCAATATATTGTGATATGTACTGCAATATATTGCAAGAAATTTTTTTTAACAACAAAAAACTACTTATATTTGCATTAATGCTTGATTAATGAAACAAAAAAACAACAAAATCACTTTGTTTGATAGAGCTTCAATAAAAACTTTTTACCATGACAAAGTGATAAATGTAAATGATATTTGGCACAAATGAAACAAGGAAAGGAACAGTTTAACATGAACACAGTGGTTCAACCTAAATAGCTGTCAAATTGAAGCCTTTATCCTAGTATTTGGCACCACAATAAATTGTTCATTGTTGAGGGTTGCCATTTAACATTTAACTCATGACTTCTGGTGTGAAAAGTGGAAATATCCCTTGATTTTATTTGACAATGAATGTCAAAATACCGGTTTTCAATCAGTATATCGCAATGCATATATTTCGTGCCTGGACCTGTAAATACTGATAAGCCACTTATGTTGCGCAGCCCTACCAATCATATTGCTTTCATGCCAGACACCCTGGGGAAACCAACAATGGACGTCACTCATTTTACCCATGAGGGAAATCAAACCTGGATCAGTGTGATCAGGAAATACCTTAACAACTGGGCTTCCCAGCTCAAACCTGGGTCCTCAGTGTGATCAGGAAATACCTTAAACACTTGGCTTCCCAGCTCATTACATCAAGAATGTGGAAAGAACTGCTTTACAATATGAAAAGTAACTTCAGTCAAAGAAATGGTATGGGAACTGGCTGCACCTGGTACAGAGACTAATTATGCATGCTGCAGATAGAGAAAACATGCAGGTTTTGGGACTACTGGCACTAAAGGTTGATTGACGTATTTAATGAAGAAGGGAAGAGTCCTGGAAACCCTCAATAAGTTCTTTAGCTGGTGTGAGATATAATTGCTTTGCTAAAATGTTTGCCGTTCTGTTACCAGTAGCCATGTGCATAATTCACCATAGCATATACCAATGAACAGCAGCAATTAGCTCTGCAATTTATGGGCTCAATTACTGTGTTTGAAGTTGGTGATGGCCTTGTTCCGATGATGAATAGGAAGCTGGCAGCCTATCTCGGCAGGTAGGGAGAGCTTTTAAAGCTGAGCATTCGCTGTCGACAGAGTATTGTATTAGTGTTTGGTTTGTCCAGAGTTCAGGATCTGGAGCTGCATGTGGGTCCTCTAGTTGTGTTGGTTGTCCACCACAGTTGTCAATGTGGTGAGTTGCCCACCATGGTGGGCTGCCCATTGTAGTGAGTTATCCATATTGGAGAACTGCCCACTGTGGTGAGTTGTCCACCATGGTGAGCTGCCCATTGTGGTGAGTTGTCCACCATGGTGGGCTGCCCATTGTAGTGAGTTATCCACATTGGAGAACTGCCCACTGTGGTGAAATGTCCACCTTGGTGAACTGCCCATTGTGGTGAGTTGTCTACCATGGTGAGCTGCCAATGATGGTTAATCGTCCACAATGGTGAGTTGCCCGCTATGGTGAGTTGTCCATTGTGGTGAGTTGGCCACCATGGTAGTAGCTGCCTACTCTAGGGGTTGTCTACAATGGTGAGCAGACACTGCCTGTTATGGTGAGTTGCCCACCATGGTGAGCTTCTCCTTGTCATGAGTTGTCCACCAAGGTGAGCTGTCTGTCAGTGTGAATAATACATGGCAGCAAGTTTTCCAACATGTTGAGTTTGTCCACCATCTTCAGTTCTTCACCATGGTGAGTTGTCCATAGTGGTATATTGTCACCTTTGGTGAGTTGTTCACCATGATGAGCTGCCCAATGTGGTGAGTTGTCTATCATGGTGAGCTGCAAACTATGGTGAAATGTTTATCATGGTGCCCACTACGGTGGCAGTCTTCTGCCCATAGTTAGTGGTCCCCCTTAACGAGCTACGCTCATCGTGCAATTATGTTTTGCACAACTGACAGAAGTATGATTATTTTCTGGGTGCGGCGCCAGTCTTGACACAGAACATGCCCTGCAAAACAAATCATATGCTGCTACTGTTTACAGGTTTTTTTCATTCCTTTCCAATTACCAACATTTAAGCTTCCATTCCTTCACTGTGTGTGTACTGAGTATTGCAGGCATTAAGTAAGATATTGTAAATGCCAGAAATGCTGTATTTGCTGTGACCTTTCCTTGTGGATGTATATCACAAAGTAGGAAAAAGCGACTTATATTGCCTGTCAAGTTCAAATACTCTCATATTGTAGTATCGACCAAAATAGATCATTCTGAAAGGATCTGGCACAATGTCAGGAATTCGATATGGGAAGGCGTTTGTTGTAAACAGAACATTTGTAACAATATATGACAGATTTATATTACCATGATCGTTTTATCTAAAAGCAAGTGTAGAAGGATTGCTTTCTTTAACAGCCAGCTTTCATGCCAGACACGTTCTTTGAAAAAACATCAAGGTAAATCATGGTCACAATATAGAATGATTGAAGTTGACACCTTGCAAGTGGTTCTGCCTTTGAGAAGAAATGAAGTTATGCTTGGGAAAAGATTATTGATTTTTTTGAGATTTAGATAGGTTACTTAATGGACAAGTCATTTATGAAAACAGAAAACCTGATTGTTCAGTGCAAGAGGATCTTGAATATTCTCAGACACCGATGAAAATGCATGTCTTTAGTGGGAGGAATTATGTAGTTTGTTGTTGTGTATAGTCCATTTGGCTCAAATGCAGACAGATGAATTGCAGTCTAGCTTGAAAACTAATAAACATAGCATACACAATGAAACGCTGATCATAATCGATATATTATACCAACTCTGTGAGGTTTTTGCAGAATATTTTTCCTTAATATAAAAAAGTTGATTAACAAACGATCATTAAAATATTGACAGAGTTCACTATTTGTTATGAAGGAAGAGTTCAGAGAAAGGGACATCCAGGTGTGCGAGAAAGCATGGAGACACAGCACAGGTTAATGAATAAATAACTTTCCCCGCACTTGTGCATGTGCTTATCGAACACTTGGCTGTGCCTTTCTCTGCACTCCTCCCTCTAACTGTGACAAGTTTTAATGAAAGTTAGTTAAACAACTTTTATATTATTAGGACAAAAATTCTGCAAAAACATCACAGAGTTGGTACAATGTTTTGATAATGATCAGTGTATTTGCAATTCACTGGTTCGCTTCTGATCCAAACAGACTATACTATGAAGGTAGGGTCATCACTGTGGCTGCATAAAAAAGTGTGGCAGTTGGACTTGGTGATGGCAGGGGACACCAGCAGTGCACATTGTATACATCTTCACAATCACATGTTCTTCAGCATGACAACGAAACACATTAGGCTCACCTCCCTCTGTTGAGGTTTCTTCACTTCCAGTGTTGATCTGGTGAACATCATTTCATTCTGCCTGTGACAGTGTTATAGTAAATTTTTTCATGGCAGGACTACCAAATGTGGGTTTTTACATGTGTCCATGCGGAGAACACCCACAATGCACTAGACACCCATGGGGCCTGTGGTTAGGACAGCTGCACTAGACACCCATGTAGCCTGTGGTTAGGACAGCTGCACTAGACACCCATGTAGCCTGTGGTTAGGACAGCTGCACTAGACATCCATTTTGACTATGGTTAGGACGGCTGCACTAGACACCCATGGGGCCTGTGGTTAGGACAGCTGCACTAGACACCCATGTAGCCTGTGGTTAGGACAGCTGCACTAGACATCCATTTTGACTATGGTTAGGACGACTGCACTAGACACCCATGGGGCCTGTGGTTAGGACACCTGTACTAGACACCCATGTAGCCAGTGATTAGGACAGGTGCACTGGACACCCATGGGTTCTGTGGTTAGGACATAAGCAACAGACGATCACGGCCCAGTCCATCAAATATTTAACGGTCAGCAGGATCATGCTTGAGTGGTTCTGTGTTAATCAGTCTAATTTCAGACTGTGTTATCACACCGGGAGAGTCTAAATTTAATTGAAAGGTCAGCTTGTATCAGATGAGACTACACAGAGTAAGGCCATAGCTCTCGTCCCTATCTTCCTACTTAGTGAAAAAGAATATAATTGCCTTTGAAATCATCACTTGCCATGGAAAACTCTCTCAGATTGAAAAAATACAAACTATATGGTAGCCTTGACACACTTATGGTTATCTTCTCATTCACTCAGAAATTAAGATGGGCTCGAGCAGAATTAGCTTTAGAAAACCATTTGTCCTTTTTGCAATAATGACATACAGGATGAATGGCATGTCATCATGGTTTGACATTTAGACCTTGCTATTTACCTCTGGATGTATGTAAGTGTCCAAAGTAAGTTTATAAATCATTTACAAACTGGAGTTGAAGTATTATCCTTCAAAGCCAAATTTGTTTATCATTAAAAAACAAAAAAAAAACAAACTGTAACTTGAATTATTCATGAATGTTCAGTTTCCTTGGCAATGCACTTTCAAAAATTGTACAATGTAGTTTTCATGTTGGTCATTGAAGTATTTGAGAAAAATACTAAAATCCAACCAGTGGCACCAAAAGGGTTTTAACTGAATGGACCTACTCATTATTATAACCAAGTGAAGGAGATGTTCTTCCTTTACACCTTAAACATTAAAGTTGAGTGCAGAAGGAAGTCTGTGTAATCTAAATGTTGTAATCTCTGTGACCATATTTCCAAAGGAGAATGATCATTTTCTTTGATTCCACACAATGTTTAAATGCATTTGGCACTGACCGTCCACTCGTTCCTCGAGTAATATTGGCACTGTCATCCAAGCATCAAAAACATGGCACAACAGACATATTGCTCAGCAGAGTGATTCAAATGTGCATCATTGTCCAGTAATTCTTTTACTTGTATGAACTGACCACTCACTATCAGGGCGTCTCAGGTAAGACAGTTTTAAGGATCTACAGTTATGACTTTAACTCTCCTAACTATTAAATGATTATATACTTTCAGCAGGCTTATCATTGTTGCTATTCTGTTTCAAACTAAAGAGGTAACATGATTACAGTTTGGATGAATTTTCACTGTGCTTCTGTTCTGTCTATACTTTAAATAATGAATGAAACAAGGAAACTGTTCATCTGATTTATATTGTCGTCTCTGTGTAATAGAATAGCAACATTTCACTTGTAACTTTTCTTAATTTCTGTATAGATATAGTGTCGTATGGTAACCTAGATTACAAGATTCAAGTATACAGGCAGTATAATGGCCAAGTTGTGTTGTTTATCACAATATAATACAGATGTAACGTGTGAAATATATTTCCAGTAAAACATAGTAAGTTTGATGGTCAACTTATGCAAATACATTTACCCAATCATGAGTCTCATCTTTGTGTTCTCCTTGACATCTGACTTTTGATAGTTTGAATTTTGTGTACAAAAAATTAATTTCCAAAAAGAAAATGTCTTATCATTTAATAAAAAATTGTGATCAATCTACTGTGATCAGTTAGTGCACATTTTATGAGAACAGATGTTTAATGCATCAATTTCTCATATCAAATTTCTCATGATATCAAATTTCTCATGATATCAAATGAGTAGACAAAGGTAAGTACAAAAATACAAAAAGAAAGAGATTCAAACCAAACAAGACACCTTGCGTCTGTTTTTGTTTTGGTACGATTCAATGTCTTGGTAACTAATTACTGGCTAAGATCACAGTGCTTATTTGTTGAACACATTTTACTACTACAGATCTGTACACTACCCACTAAATGCCCATGGGACCTACTGTTAGAACAGATGCACTGGACAGGGGCTATGTGTTTTCACAGCTTCACTGACTGTTGCTTTCACAGCTTAGATCTATCTTCACTTGTAAAAGTTTTGTTATCTCACTCAAACATACTAAAATTTGGTCTTGTTGATGAAACTGGTAGCTGGTGAATAATAAAAACTGGTGACAAATTATCCCATTTATCTCAGTTCATTGTACATTTATTTCCCGTTCTTATTATGTTGATGATTAGTTACCTGAACACAAACATAACCCAAGACAATATGTCCATACAAATTGTCATGGTAACCTGTCACTTGAGTAAAGACTACTTTTTAAAATTGGAATATTTTTCACTAGCATTTTAATCTGTAGTTCGTAATCCACGTAAAGTTCACTTTGATGAGGGAATGAGAGTCTCTCTAAGGCCATCTTGTCACACTAACCTTTGGAAACATTGTCATTTATCTTCAAGTTGAGTTATTAGAAAGTGATGATTCTGCATAGCTGAAAACTCATTTAATCTTCAAATGGAGTTGAATTTTCTATTACATAATGACAAATGAGACATAATGTTTGATTACCTCATGTAAGACTCAACCTCACGTAAAAAGTATATGACATCATAATAAACGTTTTCCATTTCTTATTCAAAACAAGCACCTTAATGACAATATCAGCTCCTCGTGTCATTTCTGGGCAGGTTCCGACGAGGTATGCAGGCAGGAGCGTCTGCAAACAAATTAATTCCGGGAGAAGTGTTTAAGCACCTAATGGAAACCATTACAAATCGTGCCTGCTACAGTGTAGGGGAGTATCATACTTGAGTCTGACGTAGGGGGCGCTTGTCTGGCACACGCTCCCTATTGTGGTGTTTGACGAGGACTTCAACATGCATGCGAAACTTAATTAGTGGAATTTGGGGCCAAGTGTGTGTGTAAATTGGCTCTGATTTTTGTAATCGCCGATACGTTTAATGAGAGAGGTTATAAAAAGAGTGATTGATCTTAGGTTGGGAATCCTGGCTTGCCTGTGTTGAGTAAGGTCGGAGATCAGTTTGAGAGAGATCTGTACGGTGACACACAAATCAGATGGTCGTCGGGCGATGTTGAACTCCCCGAGTTTTTTCCTGTTTGCACAAGGGTTAAAAAGTGTGCATAAGTCTTACTGGGAAGAGAGTGGTCATGAAGGTGATCACATTTCCTACACTCCAGTAGCATCTGCAGGGATGTTGCACTTTTTACCAAGATAAGTGGATGAAATGAATGATTTCAAGCTCCCAGTAAAAACTTTGACTTCATTGAGAGTTATTTGGATCGTAATCTAAACATTAAATGGTGGTGAAGGGAAAAAAACGTGATCTGGCTGTTGATGGACGCAGGAACTCTGAGCTGAGGACAAGTGCAAGATTTAATCACAGCTACTTTCAAACTTTTTTGGCTATGGAGCGTGGTGTTTAAAATTTGAAGATGGTGCTATTGTTGGATGACATTGTTGATATTACGATATTTCCAACAAAATATAGTGCAGCCTGGTAATTACCCGAGTGCTGATTTAGTTGAATCTTTTCCGTTTTATTTGTGGATTCAGCTCGTATGGATGTAATGTGTTGATGTTGTTGCGGCACCGATGTTGCTGATGATGTGGATGTAGTTCAAGGTGTGATCATCAGTGCGGAATTTATCGCTCTTCTTCACTGGATTAAAGTGTGTCAACTCGATATGAAGGAATGACGATGTTGTGACAGCTCATACAGCCATGGTGCTGTTTCAGTGTTGTAGTTGTGTTCACGGAGTTCTCTAGTGTTTGGAGCTTACACTGTCACAGACGATGACATCGGAGGGGAATTCCCTGTCCGTGGTGAGCACGCCACTGCTGGAGACAGAAAGGTGAGTCCCCACCGCTGTGCAAGGCATCACCACATTTCTTAGCAACAGTATTGTGTACATGCTGAGTTTGAAAGTTGTTAATACTATAGTCACCATACTAAAAACAATAATTACTCTCAAAAATTGGTCAGCAGTTATTTATAATGGGTAAAGTTCTGTTGATGTACAGTTTCTTTATTATTAATATAAGCAATGTTTCTGCAAAGCTGTTAACACCATTTTGAAGCAAGTGATGTGCAGTACTGCAGGAAATTCTATATATACATGTTTGTACAGCAAGGTGATTGATGCTTACATGATTGATAAGGTTGATGTACAAATGTGAAGGATGTTTACACAATAAAGATGAATGTTAGAATTAACTAGGGAGAGATGAAAGGGGAAGCCATGTGATAGACATGAGAATAATAACCTATTTGAGTGACATGTTTTAAGTTGCGAGGTACACTATCAAACAAGTGTTTATTGTATGAGAAAAATAGGATAGAATTGCTTAATGATGAGTTAACAGTAACATTTTTATTACCAGTGATGAATATAGATTATCATATAAATGTTCAACAATTAGATATGAATTTAGAAAAAGCTTCCTATGTTTTCAGTGTACTATATATATATATATGATGAATTTCCAGATGTTACTTCAATTTTTTTTTATACTGGACAAATTCATTTTTTTTTACTGCTCAAAATAATTTAGAGATATTGGTGTTTTCATGACTGATATTTTATCAGTATGTCAGTGAATAAATACTTCATTTTTCATAATTTCAAAATTTACAAATATCACTAACTATTTTTGTCAAGTATATTATATAAAAACATTTATGTTTATAAGTTACAGAGTCATATTTTAGTCACATGCAACAATTGGGTGTTTGGCTGCTTGTGATTTTCAGGAAAGTACAAGGTGTCAGAGCAGGTGACAGATTTTTTCTCAGTAGAGGTGTATAACAAGCACCTGCTAAACTGGACAACACACCTGTGTAATTACTGCCACCAAACCAGTGGTGGGGGCCATCTCAAAAACTCTATGGCTATTTCCGAATCTCCATTCCAGTATGTGAGACATTTCATCAATTAAATGGGAAACAACATGCATTTAGTTCGTATCATTGTGTCTCATATTTCTGTGGATAATATGCTCATACAAAACACCTGAACTCTGAATATTAAAATTTTGATAATTTTTTTTTATTCCAATTGCAAACCACTGCTTGACATGCACAGAACTAATTACCAATGACCAAGGCAGATTTCAGTTGAGGGACTGATGCTCTTGAAATGCTGACATATTTTGAGGAAATGTGCTCACAGAAACACCCTTGTTCAGATTTCCGTGTGTGTGAGGATAAAGTGACTGAGACCGATTTAGAATCTGTTTCTAAATGTCACAGCTTGACGTTTACATCAATGATGGTGATAAACATAAACATACTGTTTATCTGTCATGGGTCAGTTGATCATGTTTAGTTCATAAGCACTAGAACAGAAATGACTTCATTATACGGTCAGCTAGCTTAGAAGAATAATATACAGTATCTACAAAAACAACATACAACAGCTGAATAGAATAGCATACAACAGCTACATAAGGATAACATACAACACTTAACATACAATATTGAATAATATACATCAGCTAAATAGAATATGCAACAGCTAAATAGATTAATATGCAACAGCTAAACAGAATAATATACAACAGCTAAGCAAAGTAATAGACAGACAGAAATATTTTATTTAAATGTCACAAATCAGTTACATAGGATATGGACATACATAAAAAAACATTTTATCTGTCAGCACTTATCACAACACTCATTTCCGTTATATACTGTATTTCTTTGTCATGATACTGTTTCATATATACATATATATATATATATCATATGTCATAATAGTTCTCTTGAGCTTGTTGGCCAATCCAATCCATGAAAATATCTGTATTTTCTTTTTCATGAAATAAATGTGTTTAACAAAATGTTTAATGGGCATTATAGCTTTATGGATTTCATAAAGCTTTATGGATGAATCTTTATGGATTTCTGATTCTTGTTTATTACTTTGAGCAACGTTTTGATGTAGATTCTTACATCGTTATCAGGCACATTTGACATGATAACGATGTAACAATCTACATCAAAACGTTGCTCAATGTAATAAACAAGAAGCTGAACTCCATAAAGCTATATGTTTCATTTTTAAGATAAATGATTGTTGCTGTTTTGAAATATAAAATGAACGCATAAAATTATATATATATTTGCATCAATACGCATACATATATACACATACATGTATACACACACATGCACACACATATATATACACATTACATATATATACACGCATGCACACTTGCTCGCAAGTACCTACCTACCTACCTACCTACCTACCTACCTACCTACCTACCTACCTACCTACCTACCTACCTACCTACCTACCTACCTACCTACCTACCTACATCATACATACATACATACATACATACATACATACATACATACATATATACATACATACATACATACATACATACATACATACATACATACATACATACACCTATATGCGCACATATTTATGCATACATTCAAACACATACTGATGAATTTCAATTTAAGCAAAAGTAGTAATCCAAACATAGTGAAATTAAGATTTAAAATCCTCAATATTTTACCTTGCCAATTGAAAATTTCAGTCTTAGAATTCATCTTAGGATAAATGTTGTTTAACAAATGATCATAGATTCAAATCGTTATTATTGGTTCATATTAGAAGGGAGTAAGCACAGTTGTTGGAACAGTGAAACAAATGCACTTGTGGTACGTGATGAGTATTAACTTAGACCAACCCTACTTGTTCTCGGTGTTTCATTTAATGTGCATACTCCCCTTGTAATCTAAACAAATAAAACGATTTGAAACTATGATTGTTTGTTAAACAACTTTTATCCAAAGTTGAATAAGATTCTGAGATTCAGATGTTCAATTGGCTAGGTAAAATTATGAGGATTCACAATCTTATTTTCACTTTATTTGGCTTACTTTTTTGTTTAAAGTGAAATTCGTCAGTACTTTTTCACGTCAAACAGACTATTGTGTATGAATACATACACCATCCATAATCCATCTTATTTATGTTATAAATGTAAAACATACAATTTAATGTGCACTTGACAGCACAGAGAATATGATCCTTTGCAGTGAGCAGTGTTCAAGGGATATTATGATGACAAGCATGTTTCGCTGAAGGCTGATTCTTACCCTTGTCTTCACCTCTTATGATGACAAGCATGTTTCGCTGAAGGCTGATTCTTACCCTTGTCTTCACCTCTTATGATGACAAGCATGTTTCGCTGAAGGCTGATTCTAACCCTTGTCTTCACCTCTTATGATGACAAGCATGTTTCGCTGAAGGCTGATTCTAACCCTTGTCTTCACCTCTTATGATGACAAGCATGTTTCGCTGAAGGCTGATTCTTACCCTTGTCTTCACCTCTTATGATGACAAGCATGTTTCGATGAAGGCCAATTCTAACGCTTATCTTCACCTCTTATGATGAGAAGCATGTTTCGATGAAGGCCAATTCTAACGCTTATCTTCACCTCTTATGATGAGAAGCAAGTTTTGCTGAAGGCTGATTCTAACCCTTATCTTCACCTCTTATGATGACAAGCATGTTTCGATGAAGGCCAATTCTAACGCTTATCTTCACCTCTTATGATGAGAAGCAAGTTTTGCTGAAGGCTGATTCTAACCCTTATCTTCACCTCTTATGATGACAAGCATGTTTCGCTGAAGGCTGATTCTTACCCTTGTCTTCACCTCTTATGATGACAAGCATGTTTCGATGAAGGCCAATTCTAACCCTTATCTTCACCTCTTATGATGACAAGCATGTTTCGATGAAGGCCAATTCTAACGCTTATCTTCACCTCTTATGATGAGAAGCAAGTTTTGTTGAAGGCTGATTCTAACCCTTATCTTCACCTCTTATGATGACAAGCATGTTTCGCTGAAGGCCAATTCTAACGCTTATCTTCATGGGTATGAAAATTGAACAAGTGTCATAATATCCTTAAGAACATATTTTGTTGATATCAGAAAATGCAAACACATACACTAGAGGGACCATTTCCTTGTATTGCTGCATATTCATGAGGTATTGTTTTTTCAAGAGCATATCTACTGAAACATTCTTTAAGTGCAAAATGTCAAATATTATGCATATGTTATTTTTTGTTTTCATGTATCTTCTGCAGCATTGATCAGATCCATTCTTGATGATTACTCCCCATCTGAGACAGACAACAATGTCATTGCTTTCACTCGTCCCTTTGCGCTATACGGAATGCAATGGTGAAATCATTAGTCTGCACTTGAAGTCTAAAAAGTGAAATCATTGTCAACACCTCAGTTCCAACCCCCAACAAAGAAGGAAGGATTTTATAATTAGATAACCATGCCAAAGTCTGTTTTACTTTCTTGCCCATCAGTGTTCATTACTTCACAAATCCTGTTTTCCTGCTCATCCAATTTTTTGTGAAAACGTTGTTGCCGGAAATGTCCATTTATATCATGTTAAATCACCTTCTGACTGATGTCTTCATGTAAAACAATTAAATGAAAATGCCAGTCTGTCCTGTATACTTGAACTGGGAGATCTTTGATGCTACAAATGCTTAAACTCAACTTAGAAATAGATATGTTCTTTGAATCAGTTGTGCAGACTATCAGATGCAGGCATAAGGATCTCTATCTAGTTCCTTCTGTAGACATACAAATGAAATACTACATTTGCAGATGCCTTTAGCTTTTCACCTGTACACTTCAGGAAGGAAATACATGCATTTCATCTGTGTCTGTAAGAAATGAAACTGTTCCGTGTAAGATTAAAGTAGTGATGCAAACACATTTAAAGTCTTCACAGATATGCCATTCCATTTTCAGGCATAAGAAATTTATTAAAGTCTTCTTGAAATTTAAAAAATGAAACTTTTCAGAATGTGACCAATCAGTGTGTGATACAATTACCAGGTGATATTCTGTGGTATATATACATACATCAGCGTAATAACCTGCTACCAATTTTATACCTTTTCTACCTCACCCCTGGGTCATGTTTCACAATGCTACTATAACCCTACCGCTGGCAAAAGTTTTTGTTACAGTATGGGAGACGTGACACTCATAGGAATAGCATTGTGAAATGGACCCTGTGTTCCAAAAGGAGACAGCAGCAAGTAGATTGAAGCCATAGTATTCTAATTTGTAACAATAGTCTTAAGTGATCTTTCATCTAGAGTGAGTGAGTGAGTTGGGTTTAAAACTGTCCAGAGGAGGAGCTGACATAAAGTGTAAATTGGAAGCTTATGAGCTGACTACTCCATTGGTGGAACAAACTTAGGACACACCTGACATTATAACCATCTTCTCAGCACCACTGTGACACATGACAGCCACCATCACCCCACCCCACCCCACCGCACCCTGGTGATGGTGATGTGATGACCTGTCCTGGGAGATCTGTCTGTAGACCCTTCCATCAATGGCTGAGGTTTCATGGTGAGTCTACACAGACAATGAATACACATAGGCTGTCCATGTCAATATTGACTTGTGTTGGAATAAATGGGCATCAGGGCAGATGGGAAACGGAATGTAACAGACTCAATAAACTCAATAGACCTGCAGGGGACAATCACAGAAGTGTGGA
Organism: Haliotis asinina; assembly: GCF_037392515.1. Lineage (NCBI taxonomy): Eukaryota > Metazoa > Mollusca > Gastropoda > Lepetellida > Haliotidae > Haliotis > Haliotis asinina. Next base: position 42,682,619 of record NC_090295.1, on the reverse strand, counting down.
GTAACTCAATAGACCTGCAGGGGACAATCACAGAAGTGTGGAGTAGTATCAGATATCTGTAGTAGTATCAAGTGTTAGACTCCTTTGTAGTATCAGATGGTGAACTCCTCTGTAGCAGTATCACATGGTGAACTCCTCTGTAGTAGTATCAGATGGTGAACTCTTCTGTGGCAGTATCAGATGGTGAACTCCTCTGTATTAGTATCAGATGGTGAACTCTTCTGTAGCAGTATCAGATGGTGGTCTGCTGTAGTAGTATCAGGTTGTGGACTCCTTTTTAGGAGTATCAGATGGTGGACTCCTGTATCAGATGGTGGACTCTTGTAGTAGTGTCATATGGTAAACTCCTCTGTAGCAGTATCAGATGGTGGACTCCTGTATCAGATGGTGGACTCCTGTAGTAGTGTCATATGGTAAACTCCTCTGTAGCAGTATCAGATGGTGGACTCCTGTAGCAGTATCAGATGGTAAACTCTTCTTTAGCAGTATCAGGTGGTGAACTCCTCTATTGTAGTATGCGATTGTATTTAATAGATGTAGTAATGTCACACAGCTGATGTAGTATCAGAATGCTGTACCAGTATCAGCAGGTGGACATCAGCAATGTCACTATCAGTTGGCTGTAGTATTTATCTGGTGACATCAGCTGTGGCAGAATCAGATGTGGACACCAGCTGCAGAAGCAGGATATCATGGACAGGAGTAGTAGTATAAGGAGATATCAGCTGCAAGGTCTGATCGCACTGACATGGTTAGAGCTCCTCATGGAATAGGTCAAAAGTTTATTGAAACACACTTAAGGTCAGATCCATTTAGTTTCTTGTCAATCTACAGCCATTAATTTCCAAGTTGCCAATCACAATGTCCAAGTGTGGCTGCTCTGCTCATTCATCATATGGCTGCCTTGTTCAAGACTGCAGGAGTTCCAAAGACTATAGACCATGAATATGTGAGTTCTACTGGCAAATGGGAGGGCATTGATTTATCAAGTACATATAACATTAAAATGGTAAATAACAACAAGTCCCAAGATTTTAAAAAATCTTTGCAAAATCAGTCAGAAAATACGTAAAAAACTGGCCTTTGAGAAACTGTTATCTGTAATCATTCCCATTTGCAAATTACAGTGAGGTCTAACACAGCAATAAGATTAATAGAGGATAGCCACAGGTTAGCACTGCCACCTCCATCCACCATCGAGACTGACCAGTCCTAACATCTGTCCTGTTCCCAGACCACAGTGGACCTTGAAGTGATCAGGGTTACACATCGGCCAATTTGTGCTGATTCTCTGTAGATCTGATCCACTTAATGGCATGGCTACCAATCTTGGACATAATCCTGAGATAGGAGGTCCCAAGGGATCAACTGGAATAATGTACGTCATCCTTACTGTTTGTCTCTCTTCCCTAGCCATAATGTGTCAGCATCCAAGCTTGCACATGCTTCCATTTAATTACAATTGGACATGTGATTAATAAAATGTCCATTTACCTAACGAAGCTAGGGACAACATAGGTGATTATTGATGGCCTATTTGGGGCTATAAGCAGGGCGTGTTGATTGCTTGTCAACACTGACAATGGAAGAATTTAGTTGTTTACTAGAGCTGACCATAGCTGCTCATGTGATGGTGAATGGCTGGTGTTTGCTGGATGAAATACATGACATCTGATCAGAAACTCATGTGATTTGTGAAGGCTTGTTTGATCAAGGCAGGTTATTTGATCAGAAGAGATCATTTAGATTAAAAGATCCATATTTAAACTTTGGCGGCTTGTTGATTTGAGAACACATCATTGGGGAGACTTGTTGATCTGAGGACACAGGACAGGGGAGACTTGTTGGTCTTAGGATACAGCACTGTGGAGACTTGTTGGTCTTAGGACACAGCACTGTGGAGACTTGTTGGTCTTAGGACACAGTACTGTGGAGAATTGTTGGCTTGAGGACATATCACTATAGTCTTATTGGTCTGAGGACATCGCACTGTGAAAACTTGTTGATTTGAGGACACATCATTGGGGAGACTTGTTGATCTGAGGACACAGGGCTGGGAGATTTATTGATCTTAGGACACACCACTGAGGAGACATCTTGATTTGAAGACACAGCTCTGGGGAGACCTGTTGATCTGAGAACACAGCACTGGGAGACTTATTGATCTGAGGATACACCACTGGGGAGATGTGTTGATCTGAGGCAGAGCACTGGGAAATGTCCTGGTCCGAGGACACAACACTGTGAAGACTTTCTTACCTGAGGACACAGCACTCCAGGTATGTGCAGCAATATCACAATGACATTAACAAGGAACCTTCATCTAAGTGCAGAACCTCCTCATGGATGTCAACTTCTTTATTGACAGGTGACGATTCATCAAAGAGTTAGTTCTGGAACATTGTCACTAACAATGCAGAAGTTGTTATCCATGACAAGGTCTCATGTCATCCAATTATCCATCAGTTATCATCTCTAGCAAATTGTGAGTGGTCACTGCTATCAGTAGGGTCGAGACCCTATTTACCCTAACACCTGGTGTCTTCACTGAATTTCAGTGATCTATTCATGTAATTGTCACTGTTGTCTTCAATTTCAAGTGTGGTGTATGAAAGACCATGGACCAAATTACAGTGAGTCCTAACATCTGTCCTGTTCCCACACCACAGTGGACCTGCATTCTATTAGGTTCATTTTATGGAAAGACCCACAAGTTTTAATTCTGAACATTTGTGCCCTTTATATCTTGACAACATGGTTGCTGAAAGACATATAAATTGTAGGTACAATGGCTGAATCTCTTATATCTTTTGTATGTTTGTCTTCAATTGTCTTGTGACATTTACCCATGGAGGTTGCATGATGAGATCATCCATGTTGATTCGGTGACAATATGAACACAATCTCATGTCGTTAACACTCAGTACAATTTGTGTCAGCAGATAATGAAAGGCTGTCTTTTCTCAACCTGACAGGAGTTGACGTTAAAAATTACAGTAATCAGGTTGTTATGACAGTTGCAATTGATGATTGGTCGGTTACTCTGAACATGTGTCCAGAATCAATATTATCTAGCATGAATTAATAATTATATTTCACATCATACTGATAATCAAAATGTTCTAGTGTTTAAACTGTTTTGTGCATGTAACTAGATATGAACACATATAGTTTCAATGTGCAACAAGGCAAATGTATAATTTGATTTGTTGAAAAAAAGTGAAAAAACATCGGTGGCATAATTCTGGAAAGTTCAGACTACAAAAGAAGAGTGATAGTTAATAATGATTGATAACCGTCATCCCCCAACTACCGTCCCTCCAAACATATTTTCAAATTTATATTCCTATTACATGTATTCAATGGCTACAATATGAAAAAAACTCTTTTCAGAGAATGTACAGTTACCTATATTATTTAACTTGGATGTTACATTTTGAGTCCATAAAGTGGGTTGTTTATCATATCCTGTTCATTTGATGGATTGTGGTATTTACGTGCTATATCAGTGCTCTTAACTTCCTGTGAGTAGCATGAACTAGATGTTTTGTGGAGAATCTAAAGAAAATCTGTTGTATTATTGCGAAGATGCTACAGCTGTTGAGATAGAGCAAACCTGCATGGCTGCCAGCTTATCAGATGTCAGTGCTGTAATTGCTTCATTGCATATCGCCTACAAACAAGGCAATGGTGATGGACCCATGATAACTTCTTGCTGTGCTCCTTTCTCCCGGTCTCATTTAGTCTACATCTGGAAATGACAATCACAATTCATAGATTTTACAATTAATTCAAAATTTAGAAATGTATTTGTCACAGAAACCCTTTGCTTTTTAATATGAATGTAAGGCGAAAATTGATTGTTACGTGGTGAAGAGATTGTACGAGAGCTTCATTGATGTATGGATGTTGGATCAATACGTTATTGGAGTCTGCGTGTAAAGGGGATCTGCTGCTGAAGAGGCTGTCCATTACGCACATGGGGGCGGTATTCCAAGAAACAGGAAGTACGGCAATGCAGAAAAACATATTACAGTCTTCAAATAGAAATAAAAACAGCATGTTTTAAAGACATTTGGAATTGCATAAGGTTTAAACAATTTTTTTCTTGAGGTATTCTTTTTTAAAAGAACTCTTTATGATTGATATTTCTGTATTTATTGATGTTATTCATTAGGTTAGGAGACTAAGTTGAGTTTTCAAGTTTTTTGGAACTGAATTCATGAATAGTCTGCTTCCTGATGAATGTCTTGGTGAATGATAAAAGTCATATTGCAGCATGTGAATCCCAGCTGAACATTGGGGAATAAGATGTTTATGAACAGCATCAGTCATAATGCAACCTGTATGTAGATATGGTGGTGTATCCTCGTGCAGACATGGTGCTACAGTTTTTCATGCTCATTCCATGGACTTTATAGAACCATAACTATCTGAATGTTGATAGAATCCTGTGTATATTGTCCTTATTACTGATGTGTATATTGTCCTTATTACTGATGTGTATATTGTCCTTATTACTGATGTGTATATTGACCTTATTACTGATGTGTATATTGACCTTATTACTGATGTGTATACAGTCATGCCCCGTTTATCTGAACACTAAGTACTGATAGAATCCTGTGTATATTGACCTTATTACTGATGTGTATATTGACCTTATTACTGATGCGTATATTGACCTTAATACTGATGTGTATACAGTCATGCCCCGTTTATCTGAACACTAAGTACTGATAGAATCCTGTGTATATTGTCCTTATTACTGATGCGTATATTGTCCTTATTACTGATGTGTATATTGTCCTTATTACTGATGTGTATACAGTCATGCCCCGTTTATCTGAACACTAAGTACTGATAGAATCCTGTGTATATTGACCTTAATACTGATGTGTATACAGTCATGCCCCGTTTATCTGAACACTAAGTACTGATAGAATCCTGTGTATATTGTCCTTATTACTGATGCGTATATTGTCCTTATTACTGATGTGTATATTGTCCTTATTACTGATGTGTATACAGTCATGCCCCGTTTATCTGAACACTAAGTACTGATAGAATCCTGTGTATATTGACCTTAATACTGATGTGTATACAGTCATGCCCCGTTTATCTGAACACTAAGTACTGATAGAATCCTGTGTATATTGTCCTTATTACTGATGCGTATATTGACCTTAATACTGATGTGTATACAGTCATGCCCCATTTATCTGAACACTAAGTACTGATAGAATCCTGTGTATATTGTCCTTATTACTGATGTGTATATTGACCTTAATACTGATGTGTATACAGTCATGCCCCATTTATCTGAACACTAAGTACTGATAGAATCCTGTGTATATTGTCCTTATTACTGATGTGTATATTGACCTTAATACTGATGTGTATACAGTCATGCCCCGTTTATCTGAACACTAAGTACTGATAGAATCCTGTGTATATTGTCCTTATTACTGATGCGTATATTGACCTTAATACTGATGTGTATACAGTCATGCCCCATTTATCTGAACACTAAGTACTGATAGAATCCTGTGTATATTGTCCTTATTACTGATGCGTATATTGACCTTAATACTGATGTGTATACAGTCATGCCCTGTTTATCTGAACACTAAGTACTGATAGAATCCTGTGTATATTGTCCTTATTACTGATGCGTATATTGACCTTAATACTGATGTGTATACAGTCATGCCCTGTTTATCTGAACACTAAGTACTGATAGAATCCTGTGTATATTGTCCTTATTACTGATGCGTATATTGACCTTAATACTGATGTGTATACAGTCATGCCCTGTTTATCTGAACACTAAGTACTGATAGAATCCTGTGTATATTGTCCTTATTACTGATGCGTATATTGACCTTAATACTGATGTGTATACAGTCATGCCCCGTTTATCTGAACACTAAGTACTGATAGAATCCTGTGTATATTGTCCTTATTACTGATGCGTATATTGACCTTAATACTGATGTGTATACAGTCATGCCCCGTTTATCTGAACACTAAGTACTGATAGAATCCTGTGTATATTGTCCTTATTACTGATGTGTATATTGACCTTAATACTGATGTGTATACAGTCATGCCCCGTTTATCTGAACACTAAGTACTGATAGAATCCTGTGTATATTGTCCTTATTACTGATGTGTATATTGACCTTAATACTGATGTGTATACAGTCATGCCCCTTTTATCTGAACACTAAGTACTGATAGAATCCTGTGTATATTGTCCTTATTACTGATGTGTATATTGACCTTAATACTGATGTGTATACAGTCATGCCCCGTTTATCTGAACACTAAGTACTGATAGAATCCTGTGTATATTGTCCTTATTATTGATGTGTATACAGTCATGCCCTGTTTATCCGAACACTTGTGTTTTTATTGAAATTGTCTGGATAACAGAATTTTCCAATACCTGAACCACGGGCCTTACATACAAAGAAACGTACAAAGAAACGAACATATAGTAGGCATCAGACATAATCTTTATTGACTACATATAAACAAATATCAGTGCATACATGAAATGTCTCATACCTGTTCACAAGATCATCGGCAGTAACAGTCACAGTTTCAACTTGTGCATAGGATTGTAGTCCATCTCGAATTTCTGACAAAGCCACGTTTTCTTGTGGGTCCTCATTTGATTGGATAATCTCCAAATGACAAAAGCAGTTAGCAATTGTCTTTTGGCTCACAGCTATCCAGTCTTGCTTGATCATCCGGATTAATTAATTATAGTGACCCACGAATTGACAAGCCTCAAAATTAACTCAGTGTCACCTTGCTACTCAGAGGTAGTTAATCATCTCACGCTTCAAAGACTGCTGACTTCTTTCATGTTACAGCACGAGAGGTCCTCTGTAATCAAAGTGCTCAGCCATCCGGATATATGATGCCAAAAATTTACAGAATTTTCGTTTGGAAGATGAGTTTTCCGAATATCAGAGGTTTGGATAAACGGGGCACAACTGTATTGTCCTTATTACTGATGTGTATATTGTCCTTATTACTGATGTCTGTGATTCCCTTCATGGGCACAATGGGTGAAGCCAATTTCTGGTGTTCCCTGCTCTGATATTGCAGTAAGATTGCTAAAAGTGGTGTAAAACTAAACTTATTCACTCACTCTGTTATTAGAGATGAACAGATGGATTACATCTGTCAGGCTTGTGCCAGACTGAGTGAGTTTAATTTAAGGCTGCTTTGAACTGTACATCAACATGTCATCTGGAGTAAGTGGTAAAATTTGGTTTAATGTCTTCTGTACCAAGAAGGGGTCGGGGTGGGCAGCAGAACCATTGTTATCATGAACAGCTAAGCCAGTGTCAGTTTGGATAAAGGTGGTCACAAGGCTAAAATGATGTCCAGTAACTAAACACAGTACAATGTCTTTTATGATGGCCTCTTCAGGTTTATTGGCATTCTCTTCAGGCATGTAGCAGGCCAATTTAAGTTGCAACAGTTTATATTTAGATAGTATTGGGACTTGCTGCACCCTTTTCGCAACAATCATATATATAAGCTAGAGTGCAGTTTACTGGGCGCGCTACCTGGGGACTACTGAGCGCTTGCTAATGAACGCGCTGCTGTATCCTTAGCCCATGGACACCCCCTTCTAGATCCTTAGCCCTTGGGCACCCCCCTTCTAGATCCTTAGCCCATGGGCACCCCTTCTTCTAGATCCTTAGCCCTTGGGTACCCCCCTTCTAGATCCTTGGGGTTAGTGAGTAAAGGTTAGGGTTTACTTACCTTTGGTGCGAGTATATCCATCTGAAAAAAAATCGGAAAAATTACGCCCGGTAAAGTGCACTACTCCCACAATCATCTGTTAGCCTGGGCTTTTTTAATAATGGCAGCTATGCCCTTACCTTTGAAGATGCTTCTATGTGGTATAGTAAACAAATTTAATGCTGCTTCTAAATATTCGTGTTTGTGCGACTGATCAGTGCAGTCAGTCAAACTGACTGAAGAGGCCCTCCAATCACCAGCGTGTGACTTTAATGAGTGAGACTCTTTTAGTGCCAGCAACATGAGGTTTGAAACAGATTGGTAATTGGGGATTTGAACCATGGATCTGAATGTTTTTACATATTCAGGATTTGAATCCTGAATCTAAATATTTTGGTCAAATTTGGGATTCAAATCCCAAATCTGATTTTTTGTTAAGAAATGGATTCGGACTGAACATTGGGTATTCAAATCCCAAATCTGAATTTATTGTTCACATTCAGTATTCAAGTCTAGAGTCTGTAATTTTTGTTCATATTTAGGTTTCAAATGGGCAGATTCGGCATCAGGTACTTGTTGTGCACCTCAGTATTCTAAACACATATACACATACAGTTTTTAGATATTTGAACTTCAAATCTGAGTTTTCTTAACATTCAGGTTTCAGCATTCGAATCCGAAATCCCCAATACCGATCCCATTTCTAACTTCATGCTCCCTTTGGTGCATAGTATTCAGCAGGCTAGCTGTAGGGTATTCAGGACAAAGCACTGTAATATGCAGGACCCATGTTAGACTAACATCCAGTCTTTAAACTAAGCATATTTTCTTGGAAAGAAAATTGTTAAAAAAAAAATACAAAATATAAGGAAAAAATGCTCAGACACTTTTTTCATCTTATTTTCAGAAATCAAGACTTTCACACATTCTGAATTTGCATAGACTTTCTTGGATATATTTGTTTCAGGGTCTGAATGCCATCCTGTATTATATACATAGATTCAACATTTTAAAAAGTGAAATGTTGTTCCTTTATAAGTTTCAGTTTTGTAATGTTTAAAAAGTGACTACAAATCACATCTATTCTGGGAGCTGGTCTCTAGTATTTCATGTTCACGTACAACTGATTTCTGGAGGAAATATCTGATGTTTGTGTTTAGGTGAATCTGCTTCTGGCATCAACCTTACTGACCACCACAAGGACAGCTTGTCCACATAGATAATGTCAGTGAAGATGGACCATACTGACCTAGTATTGACCCTACTAGTGTCAAAGATATGTGGAATGAAAAGTGTTGGTCAGCTGGTAAAATATTGTGGACAGACAGCCTTCTATGGGGTTTAATTCACACTTTTTGGTTGATAGGTTGGTTGTTTAATGCCGTTCTTGGCAGCTGTGTGGTGGTGATCTGTAAATAATCGAGTTTGAACCAGACAATCCAGTGATCAAAAGCATGAACATCAATCTGTGCAATTGGGAAGCAATGACATGGGTCAACCCAGTCAGCGAAACTGACCACCCGATCCCGTAAGTTGCCTCTTTGGCAAGCAGTGTTGGTGTAGGCCTATTCTACCCTGGACCTTCACTGGTCATGATCAATCACAAGAGAAGATATACATTTAACCATTCGCAAAAAACATGCTCTTACCATACATTTTTAAGTAAGCATTATTGTAGCGTCATTAAATTTAACCTCTTAATTTTAATATAGACTAATATCTACAGAATATAATTTTTGTCTAAAGTAAACAAAAAATGACAAGAAAGAAGAGCAAGTATGATGGCAGGCCAGGGAAATGTAAACCTGCTTTAAGTAGGATTTTGTATTAGAGAAATACCTGCATAGAAGGGAGAGAATATGCTTTCATGGCTGTTCATTATAAGGTTACGGTACTGACTATTTTAAACTGATACAGTGAACTACATTAAACACAAATATTTACAATGAACTGGTGGACATGTCATTAAGTCCTGGCCATTTGCTGGGTGTCAACTGAAAATATGAACAAAGATCCTGTTACTGGCCTGACAGATATAGGAAACTCACTTCTGGACTAAATGTCCCCTGTGACTTACTGTGTTTGTAATGAACTGCTATATCTGATCTTTTCCTGTGTCTTCAATCAGTCTCCTCAGACAACTCTGTACAAGTGATTAACTCGGACACCTTGTCCTCACTCTAATGATAACTGTACAGCCATGATTAGCCTGTAGTCTTGTATGTGGACATACCTAGTGTTCAAATTAAGATAACATATTTCCTCCCTGACGAGGTCTATATGCTATGAAACTGTCTCACTTATTTATTTGACTGTAACATGTTATATTTGGGAATACACTTTCGCCGTAGCGTACAGATTCCATTACCTTTGTTTGCTTGAGTTCCATCCTCTCAGGGTCAGACACCTAATTGCAAGCACTTTCTGCCAAATACCTGGGTTAGTGAATGCTTTAAGAGATAGTTGGAAATGTCATGAAGATAATTATAAAAGAAGTAGCTTCCTGTCTAAATGTTACGTTGTCTGAGAGCATGGTAATGTTTCAAGCCAGTGTCATGTTGTATTCATCACAGTGTTGGTTTTCCCTCATGGTAAATGTTCCATGAGTAATCACAGTATGGAATATGTTCACCGTACTGCACCTTACAGCAAGCACTCAAAGTCAGCCACCCAACCCGCTCAGTCACTGCGGCTTTCGCGTATTTATAGTGTTTATGTATTTATGCAATGGAACATGCTACAGCAGATATAAACTGAACACTCTGTTGTAATCTGAGATTCCTGACACGCCTGAGTATCAGGAAGTATGGTTACCATGCACTAACATCATAAAATTTCTTTGTTGTAACAGTGTGTGAAATAAGTAAAAAAGGCCAGTCACACATCAGGGCTGGTAACTTCAAAATGTTATGAAAATGAAATTTAACCAGGCCAGACACCAAGATATGTTGTGGATTTATTCAGTTGAATGGAACATCTCAACTTTTTACCAAAGGAACTTTCTAGTTGTATTCAGAGTGTCCATCAAAAATCTATCCTGTCATGGGCAGTTGATCAGGCCTGGTAGTAACCATATTTTATTGCACACTACTTTACACATTGCATATTACTTTACACATTGCACATTACTTTACACATTGCACATTACTTTACACATTGCACGTTACTTTTCATGCTGCACATTACTTTACACATTGCACATTACTTTTCGTGCTGCACATTACTTTACACATTGCACATTACTTTACACATTGCACATTACTTTTCATGCTGCACATTACTTTTCATGCTGCACATTACTTTACTAATTACACATTTATTTATACATTGCACGTTACTTTTACACATTGCCCATTACTTTACACATTGCACATAACTTCACAAATCGTACAATGTTACATAGCCCATAATGTTGCACCTTACTTTACCTGGTGCGCATTACTTTACACATTACAAATTACCTTACACACTGCACATTACATTATGCACTGCACAGTACATTGCACATCATTGCACTTTACGTTACACATTGGACATTAATTTACACATTGTTTATTATACAGAAATGGCCAGTCAGCCACGTCGTTATGTTTGTATATTTGAAGCAAATGTATCACAAAACAAAGGAACGTATGAATACATGTTTGAGTTAGAATATCATGTTCAGGGGTGGATATTCCCAGAAAGTTGGGCAGGAATGATAGATTGATAATTTGTTTATTGCAGTTACATTGTTCACATCATCCATGGCAACAGAAATGTTCATGCAGAAAACTTCAGGAATGTTGAGTTCTGGGCCGCGTTTCACAAAACTCTCGTAAGCCTAAGATCTCGTAACTTTTCTCGTAGCATCCGTAGCTCCTGTGTTTCAGTATAGGAGGCACAATGGCTATGACAAAACTTACGAGATCTTAGGCTTAAGAGAGTTTTGTGAAACGGGACCCAGGTCAACAGTGAATGTGCTAATAGACTGTTTGAAATGACATGAAGATAATTGTAAAAGAAGTACTGAAAAAAAGTTCATGGTAAAAATAAAATGATATATTGAAACAGAGCCCTGAGACTTTCTTCTAGACTTGCTACATTTTCTAGACTTGGGTGGACATTCTTGGATGTATTTGCTTCGTGGTGTGTATGACAGACTAGCCTAAATGTTACGTTGTCTGGGGGCATAGTAACATGTCTGTTATAAACAGTAATGTTTCTAAATCAGTGTCATCATCATGATGTATTCATCACACTGTAACTTGGTTTTCCCTCATGGGTAACGTTCCTTAAATAAACATTGTATGGAATATGTTCACTGATTACATTTTGAAATGTGACACCAATATCAATTTAATTAATGTACTTCAGTCGTATTGAACAAACAATGACAAAAAATAGTGTTGGAATACCGTCTCATCTTGGCTGTTTCCGGCTTCCTTTTTGTTTGATATTTTTCTTATTATTTAGAGACGTAAAGGTTTTTGCATTCACTTCACTCTGCTCCAAACCGATATATTACTTTCTGTCATTTCAGCAAATATAGAAATATATTGAGGGGAAAAAAATATGACATGGGATTACATGGAAGGACAAGTGTTCCTATATTTTTTTTCAGGTATCGTCAGAAGCTTTTTGTCACATGGTGAAGAAACCTAGAAAAAATAAAGGAGCACTTGTGTGCTTTTATGTGATCCCTTATTTTTTTCCCTCAGCATATATAGGAGAAATATTGACGCTACTGCATTTTCAAAATTAAGATGTTTTGAATGTGAAAACAAGACAGATGAATCTGTTTTGCAATATGTTTATAATATTTAAAAATATTTGAGGCATTTCAAGATATTTTGTTTCAAAACTGACATACAATTTTTGGATTCCATGGAAACATTCACATAGTAGACCTGTGTGTACTGTATCATTTTGTGTTCACAGTAACAATGACAATGACAATGACAATGACAATTTATTTCAGTGTGAAGGCCACATGGCCTAAAGTACATTAAATATACAAAAGAAACAGTGCACAGCGGTGTACAAAGAGTGGAGGGTTGTGTACTGCCAATATACTCAAATTGGCAAGTTTCATTTCAAATAGATACTTAAAGCTAGTATGTGTTCATAGTAAGTTGATGTGAGAACTAATGTCAGTAACATCTCCACTCTATGTGCAAAATAGTTTCCATATTTTGCTACAGAGTTGGGCCGGGTATACCAAGAACTTACTAGCTCACAAAATAATTTCCTCAATTTAAAAGTCTTTTTTAACTTAACATGTCTGTTGACAATGACTGTTGACATGTACAGACCCAACTGTATTTTTACTAGCCACAGGCTGGTGGGCCATTGGTTGTTTCACACATGGTCTTCACTATGAGAATTTAACATAAAGGGGCAATTTGTCATAAAATATTTACAAAAATGATTTTTGTATGAAGCATTCATTTTCTTACTGACTTCACCATCTACTCAAACACTTTCTCAGTATTTATCAGGTAATCCCATCCTACAAATAGAATAGCCAATTGTCATTCAGAATGAATGAATGAATGAATGTGTTTTTAAATAATTGTACTATATTTCATCACATGAAATCAGGACTTGATTAGTGCCTTGTTAGTTGCACTGGTGGAACCCAAAATTACAAAATGCAACTAAGTTACCAAGTTATTAGTCAATTTTTGAGTGGGTAAACTTCGGTATAAAACATCTAAATAATTCAATAGCATATTTCTCTCATTACATATTCCAATAGCTCAGTGCAACTGGAATTTGGCTGGTGCAACAAGGTTTTATCTTAGGTTGCACCAGGAGCAAGTAGGTGAATATCTCTTACTGCAAGCCCTGGAAATGACCTTCACACTTTGCACCATGTGAGAAACTGAACCCAGACCTTAGCTTAAAAAACAAATATGCCAAAATCTTATTCATTTGGCTATCTCTGTCCGATTGGTAATGTATTCATGTCTGATGAATTAAAGTGTAGCTGAATGAGAGGGGAGATAACATTCCATTGATATGCATAAAATTGTGCTTGATGTCCAGTTCATCACAGAACCAGTGTCAAGACAGCTCTCCATGTGTGGCCCATCATATCACAATTGTAAACAGGGCTGTGCATGTTTAAACACACAATTAACCCTCATCACTAATGGCTAAGGAAGGCAATTGCTTCACAGGAAACATGAATAGATCGGTGATGCTGACCAATCTATTATTCAGCACTGACTTGTTTGTCTTAGTATTGTTAGATGTCCCTCGTGTTTCAGCGTTACACGGACTGTGAAATCTGTGGAGGTAGTTATTGCTTGACTGATCAATGAATTATTGTCCACCATACTTCTAATGAAGACTGAATTGCATGTTGAAGTCACTGCCGTTTCTTATGGATGATCTCGTTAATTTTCCTTTTGATCGGTATTGTTACTCCTTTGTTGTTTATTCCTGACGTGTAAAGTCTGTTCTTGTCATAAGACCCATTAAGATGTCAGTTTGATCATGATATCAAGTTTCACGTTTTTTATCTTTTAGGAATTCTGATGAAATGGTATTTGTCATTATAAGCTTATGTTTGAGGGATTTGGCTGTTTGAAGGTAAATTGAACACAAAAATAAGAATGTTTTCACATGAAACAGAAGGATTGTCAGTAATATACGTGTAATTGAATTTGTCTTTGTTGATGTAATAGAGATATAGAAGTGTTTTGCTGACTTTACTGGTGAAACAGAAAGATTGTGGTTAATACACAAGCAATTGTCTGACTTTGTTGTTAAAAGAAAAGGATTCAGGAATATGGAAGTATGCCAGAAAATAATGTAGTAAAGTCTCTTATGTAATTATTTAGCATGGTGTTGGATAGACTGAAGTTTGGTTACTGAATGTATATTTTGAAATTAACAAATAAATCCATTTAAATTGAAAAGGAGCCCCAGTGAGTTGGGAGATGAACTTGAGGAAATCTAGACTTGCTTGATTTGGGTCTTTAGCATTGCAGGGAGGGCTAAACATTAAGGAAAATAATGGTTCTGGGACTGAGAGACTGACTACATTGCAAACCTGACCAGAGTAAAGTAACTGCTAGTAGGTTTCCCTTCTGCCTTGAAATATTAAATCTAATTACTAGTCACTTTGTAATAACCATGACATATTTGTGTCCACACATTTGTTATGATATGAGTCAAGGGGCCATGTAAGGGTACAAGTGAAATCCCTTATCTAACTGGCATCCTGGTCTGCTTGGGGGAATTAACTCAGCAAAGAGTCCAAAGTCACAGGAAGCTAATTACGACTTTATTAACAAGAGATAGAATAACAAGGGTGGCCACAGAAAGTCGGTACAACCCCCTGGGCTGGAGCTAGAGCTGACCTGTGTTGGGAGTCTAAACCCAACTGCTGGACAAATGGAGGTGGAGACTATTTAACTAAAATTGGACCAAATTACAAAGATAATGATTTGCTGTTACACAAAGATGGATGTAACCTACAATAGCCAATAAAATACAGAATAAACAAAATGGGATGCGCCCTACCAAAACAACTTTAATGACCAAACAGGGGAGTACTTATTCTTTTGTTTGTATTCTAAGTGGCATCTTGTTGGCACATTTACTGGATGCTTGATTGTTTACTCTGGGCTCAATCTTTAACAACCCTGAACAGGTGTTTGCATAATGTTACTTTAATGTAGGTGATGGCCTCTTTACCTCATCAAAGCAGTTTATAAACCTGTCCAGACATAACCCTTGTCTTAGTGGATGGTTTGTCTTACAGTGGTGTTCTGATAGGATTCTAACTCTAGAACATCTGTGAAATTGTGTGGTCATAACTTATACCTTTTTCAATAGAATGTCTGTGAGATATGTTTTACTACTTTTGACAGAAGTCTTTGTGTAAGCTATTACTGATACATAATGAAACTAATATTCTATATTTATATTTTCTTAATATTTGAATGCTAATGTGTTGCTTGTACTGGTTACAATTGATGATGAATTTTGGTATGAATTATCATTTCATGATACATCTAACACCAAAATTATTATTTAAAATGTTAAAAATTTGTTCAAATAGTTTGAAAGGATGAATCCCTTACTTACTTACTTTTAACACAGAATTTTTCTACTCTTTTATCTTCAGTTAAAGTATCAAATTAGGGAACTCTCCAGACAGGTTCCGTGTGACAATATGATGATCATCTGTGTTTCTGATCACCCTGGCAAAGCTGTATATGGTTGATTCAGCAATACAGAATGACTGTTTTAACATGTACATACATAGTGTGTTTGGATACACCCCAAATAACTGTGATAAACAAGCATGTGATGTGACATCTACCTATTTTTCAAATAAGGACATATGTGCTCAGTCATTAGCAGCTAATCAAACTGATATGATGTGTGCAATGTGTGAAGTCAATTTCTGGTGTCCCTCTGTGATATGGCTGGAATTACCACTCACTGACTCACTCATTCACACACTCACTGACTCACTCACTGACTCACTCACTGACTCACTCACTGACTGACTCACTCACTCATTCACGATTTATTCTCCCAGTCATGGTCAGCCATGAAGACCCTGAACAATTCCCTATAGAGCATGCTAATCTATCTGGAAAGTCTAGATCACTGTAGATTTACTTTCTAAATAAAAATTTCTCTTGGTTCCATGTTATCATATTTTTCCAATAAAATTCAACAAATTAGTTTCTGTTAATTATCTTCAATCTGAAACATGATGTTAGCCTCTAGTGTTGCCGATATACTGAGATGTGACTCATGATGCATCTTTTAAATGTCAGTGTAATTATACCTATAGCCATGGCTATCAAATTGGCTTTTATGATCAACTGTGGATGGCGGTCTTCCATCATCTAAATTATGCGATACTTTTAATGTCCCTTTTAAGTTGATCTTTATTTCTGTATTGTATGTGATTTCATCATCTAGAAGCCTTGTGCCTGTATCAGGGTGTAGTGTGGAACCCATCATCAATGTGACTATGATTAGATGATATCACTTTACCATCAAAAACTAAAACGCGAGTCATGTTCCCACACACAGCAATCCCAAGGGTTCTTTCACAAATGATGAAAAAACATTCAATACTAAATATTGGAAATATGGAGCAGTTCCATTATTGGTTTAATAAAGTGATTCAGATGGTGCTGAGTGATGCTGTAAATCAATAGCAATGAAATACCTGATGCTATTTTCCTAACACTCACTCACTGTCATTTACTGACTTGGTTCAATCAATACGTTGCCGATACAATTACAGAATTTCCCACCTGGCCATCATTACTGCCGTGATGTAGGTCTCTCTGTGTAACAATGACAAGGCCGGGATTAATGTTGAGTGCCTTCGGTCTTGGTAATGCATCTAAGGGCTGAATATTGGTTGTGTGGAAAAGGTGTTTGTAACAGCATATTTTGTGGAACTATTGAAAAGATATCATGATGTTTAACTATGTAATATACGACAAAATGTTATGTCAACTTCTTTATTGTTTTCACAACATTTCTGGGCTATTCCTTGCCCCTTTGTCTGGTGGATGCTAGCTAACAGTTAAGGTTCTTGAGAGGCATTTAGAAGCCTGTATTCTAATATACAACAAAATGTTATGGATGTCAACTTCTTTATTGTTTCCACAACGTTTCTGGGCTATTCCTTGCCCCTTCGTCCACTTGATGACCATCCAAAAACTACATTCATCAACCTCAACGGCTATCCGAAACAACTTGTAGACAGAACCATATCATCAACCCTGCAACAGCAAGAAGAATGCCAACCAAAACCTGAAGCATCCCCAGTTAGAATTAACATTCCCTACCAAGGTCAGATTAGCCACCCCATCAGCCAACTCCTCAAGAAAACTGCTGGTATGGATGTGACCTTCAGGTCTGATAAGACACTGTAGATGATTCTGAATGCCAATAGCAGAGGTACACCAACCAAGGCAACTCACAAGCCCAGGGGCTGCATCTACAAGCTTATGTGTGACTGTGGCAGCAGCTATGTAGGAGAGACATCTCGCCCCATTGACATTAGGCTGAAAGAGCACAGAACTTCAGTAGAAAAATCAGGTCTAAAGTCAGCCCTTTCTGAACATATTGTAAACAATCCATCACACTCCATTGACTGGCAAGCAACAACAATCATATCATCGAACATTCATAATTCAAAATCTCAGAAGCCATCAACTCAACTGAAAAACAAGTACTAGAATTTGTACTTTACTATGAAAGTGAAATCCCAAATATGACATATGTTGCATGTGACCACTTTCTAAATGGCATCGTGTTATCATGGTGAAACATATATCATTTGATGTGAATAATTTGTTTAGCATTCAAATGTTCTATAAATTAAACAGTTTTGCATGTTTTACTGTATTTGAAGAAATCTTTGACAGTGACAATAAATCTTAGTCTGTTTGCAGCGAAATGTACCAAAGAATTTCACTTTTAAACAAACAAGTAAAACAAATGAAGTCAAATTTAGAGTGAAATCCTCATAATTTTACCTTGCCAATCAAAAATTTAAGTTTCAGAATTTTATTCGACTTGGGATAAAAATTTGTTTAACAATGATCATAGATTCAAATCATAATAATTGGCATGTAATACAAGGGGATAAGCGCAGTAGTTGGAACAGTGAAACAAATACACCTGTGTAACGTGATGAGCATTAACAGACCAATCCTACTTGTTCTCGGTGTTTCATTTAATGTGCATACTCCGTTGTTATCTAAACAAATACAGCGATCTAAAATAATAATAATACTTTATTGCCCGACAAAGGAATTCTTTTCACAACAGTGAGGCATACAGCATGGTTAAAACAATTCAAGCAAAGAGACTCGATCACATTAAAAAAAAAAACACAAATGAATAAACGGCATGAGAAAGATAACCAGTGTATATTGTAAGAGACTGGTAGACAGATGCCTTTAACGTTGTGGCTAAGTCTAACCTTCATTTAAAAGTTTAATGCTAGCGGATATAAAAGATTTATGGGACCTGTTTGTGCGCACTTTAGGGACGAGGAATCTACGTCCAGATGGTAAAAGCTTAAAACAAGAATGTAGGTCATGAGACAGGTCGGATAAGATTTTGTTCGCAGACATTAAAACACGCTTCTCATACATATAACAAAGGGGGTGCAAATTCATGCCGACAATTTTTTAACAGGTGGTTACAACTTTTTGCAGTTTGTTTTTGTTTTGAAGAGAGAGGGCACCGAACCAACACTGAAAGAGAACAATAAAATAGATTGGATACAACAGTTATAGAAGATATTCAAAATGGTGTTGTCAATGTTAAAGGATCTGAGCCTTCTCATAAAATACATCCGTTGTTGACATTTCTTGTATGTAGCCTCGGCATTGTGGGAGAAGGTGAGTTTACTGTCTATGATAGTTCTGAGATACTTGTATTCAGTTACAGTCTCTATCGTTTCACCATGGATTAGCAAAGGGGCACAGTATGAATTTTGCCTAAAGTCAATTACCATCTCTTTTGTTTTTCTAGTGTTGAGCTGAAGGAAGTTTCCGCTACACCATGTTGTAAATGCCGTGACTTTGGAGCGATAGCCTTCTTCAGAGTCTGTTAGGAGAGCAACTAGTGCAGTATCATCAGCGAATGTATTTTATGAGAACAGTTATCTGTAGCGCTCCTGCAGTCGTTGGTGTACAGAATGAACAATACTGGGGAGAGTACACAACCTTGTGGGGCGCCAGTGTTGATGGGGTGACGTCGGAAAGCACGTTGTTGACTTTAACACGTTGGGTTCTTTGGGAAAGGAAGCTGGAGATCCACCTGATGATAGAAATGTTCACGGACAGATCAAGGAGTTTCTGAAGGAGAATATTCTGCTGCATGGTATTGAATGCAGAGGAGAAATCAACGAACAAGATGCGAACATAGGAGCGTGGTTTCTCAAGGTGTTCATACACTCTGTGAAGGAGACTCAGTGTGGCATCCTCTACTCCACGCCGTGGCTGGTAGCCATACTGGAGAGGATCCAGTTTGTGGCTGACGTCACTGAGGAGGAAGCTGAGAACGATTCTTTCAAAACACTTCATCAACACGGACGTAAGTGCTACAGGTCTATAATCATTCAAACAGGATGGCTTGGATTTCTTTGGCATGGGGATTATTTCAGATAGTTTCCACATCTTAGGGATACAATGGTTATCCATGGAGCGTTGAAATAACGTGCAGATGATGTTAGCCAGCTGATCACGGCACTCTTTGAGGACAATACTGTCCACTTTATCTGGCCCTGCTGACTTCCGAATGTTTATTTTACGAAGACAAGTGACGTCACGCTCTGAAATGATGATGTCATTGCCCTGCTGAGGCAACTGATTAAGGATGTTGTTTGTTTCTTCGGAAAAGTCATGACAGTCAAATCTGGAGTAGAAGGAGTTCAGATCACTGGCAAAGGTCTTGTCATCATCTCCACATATTAGTTGTTTAGTACTGTTGCATCCTATCATCTTCTTGACAGCCTGCCACACTTGCCGTAAGTCATTCTGTTTGAACTGAGACTCAACCTTGTTCTTAAAGTCATTCTTGCACTGATAAACTTTCCAATTAATGTCCTTTTGGACGTTCTTCACCCTGACTTTATCGTTTTCTTCAAAGGCTGTCTTTTTTTCATTTAGTAGTTTTTTTAGCTCTTTTGACACCCAAGGCTTATTATTCGGATAAGTCTTGATTTCCTTGACAGGTATTACAAGATCCACACAAAAATTAATGTAAGAGGTTACGGTGTCCACTAAATCATCAATATTTTCTGCATTCTCCAAGAACACAGCCCAATTCGTGCACTCGAAGCAACCTTTCAACTGTTCGAGTGAATCCTCTGTCCACGTCCTTATAATTTTCTTCGTTGTTTTTCCGGTCTTCAGTTTCTGTATGTACTTGGGCGGGAGGAAGATACTGTTATGGTCCGAGGCTCCAAGGGGCGCTTTGCTCATTGACTTGTACGCATTTTTGACGTTACCGTAACACAGATTGATGGTCCTGTTAGCGCGCATTGGGCTCGTGACGTACTGATGGTAATGAGGTAAGGCTTTCTTCAATGTACAGCGATTGAAGTCCCCGAGAATGAGCTTTGGTGCTGCTGGTGAAATGTTTTCCAGCTTTTGCATGTGGTGATAGATTGTTTCTTCGGCTTGGTTATTGTTGGCCCTTGGGGGTATATACACTAGTACGACAAACACCTGTCCAAACTCTCGCTGTAAATAAAATGGCCAGAAAGATACAGACAAGAGTTCAATGTTCTCTGTACAAAATCTGTCCCTGACTATAACATTACTACACCACCTTTCGTTTATGTAGATACATACGCTCCCTCCAACAGATTTTCCTGAATCATTCAGTTGACGGTCTTGACGTAGGGGTTTACCAAATCCATTCAGCTTCAACACAGAATCATCAACAGTTTCACTAAGCCAGGTTTCTGTAAAACAAAGTAGACAACTTTCTCTGTACTCGTAGAGGTATGACACACAGGCGTGTAGTTCAGTTTGTTTTTCAGGGATCTTGCATTGGAGAGTAGGATTGTAGGGAGGGGTGGGCGAGACCCCCAGGCACGAACTCTTTGTCGAACGCCACCCCTCTTACCTCTCTTTCGTCTTTTTCTGTTTTTGTGATTTCCCTCCTGATTCGATGTTAAAGTGGGATCCACAGGAATGTCTAGGGATAATCCACACAAGCTCAAGCAATCTCTGAGGAGTAAAAGCTCTTCTCTTCCGTATTGTATGCGACAACCATGTTGTCAAGGCAGACTGTTTGCCAGGTACCAGTTCGTGACAGATATCACATCCAACAACAAAAGCTTTATGATTGTTGTCACAAAAATCCACACGAGTATACTTCTCATGCTTGCCAACAACACAGGGACAACAACATAGGGTAAAGACATTGACATACACAGTAAATATTACAAATTGCTGGGAGCTCTCACTGTTGCGTGTCGCCAGCGAGTAGTGCCACCACCCGTCTATGATCATTTGTTAAACAACTTACATCCTAAGTTGAATATAGCTCTGAGATTTCAATGTTCAGTAGGCAATTGAGGCAAAATAATGAGGATTCGCAATCTTACATTATTTTCAAAATATTCAATTTACTTTTTGGTTTAAAGTGAAATTCATCAGTACATTTTCACTGCAAACAGACCATAGAATATTTGAATGCTAAACAAATTATTCACATCACATGATATGTGTTTCACCATGATTACACGATGCCATTTAGAAAGTGGTCAAATGCAACATATGTCATATTTGGGATTTCACTTTCATAGTAAAGTACAAATTCTAGTATTTGTTTTTTGGTTGAGTCCCATCCGGGATTTGAACCCGCACCCACAGAGTCAGGCACCTAATCGCCAGCACACAAAGTCAGATGGCTGGCTTTGTGTGAGGGTGCGGGTTCGAATCAAAAAGTACTAGAATTTTTATTTTATTAAGAAAGTGAAATCACAAATATGACATATGGCGCATGTTTCACCATGTTTTTGGTGTGTCTTTGTATTTTTGTCAGTCGTGAGAAGGGTTGATTTAAGTGAGGTCAATATCAGTTAGTGCAACACCTGTTGCCATAGAATTGATACCATTAAGGACAGGCACCTGTTGCATCAGCTCTTTAGAATAATACTTTTGCATATTTACTTTGAGTTGTCAAGCCAGTCGATATGCTCCACACTGAGAGTGCACAGAATGTGGTTCACTCAGTCAATCATAACAAATAACAGAAGTTCAGAATCAACACCTACATGTGTGCTTTAAAGCTGGTATTTTTACAACTGGAGAGGACGTTGTGCTAGAGACAGCCATAGTGGTATATGACGTCCTGTTGAAGCTGTGGCAAAAATACATTACCAAATTTAGTGCTCTTTTGCATGGACTATGTGTAAAAGCAGATGTGATCTCTCTGGGTTTATGAAATACCATAGTCCATCTGACAGTCTTCAACACCATAAACCATCTGATGGTCTTCTGAGGAGATGAAGACTGGTCTATAGATTACAATGAACAGACTTTCTGTAAGATGAGCCATGACATATTAAATATAGCAATATGAAACAATTGGCTGATCTTCAACTTCTTTTGCACAGTGAATATGTGTATATGGACACATACACAAAAACAGCCTGCACAAGCGCCTGTATTGTCAGATAGACAAACCCACTAGAAGCACCTGAATCAACAGTTAGACAAACCCACCACAAGAACCTGTATTGTCAGTTTGAGAAACACACCACAAGTACCTACACACCACAAGTACCTATATTATCAGATAAACAAATCCAACATAAGTAGCTGTATTGTTAGTTAGAAAAGCAAAGCATCTTTATTGTCAATTAGACAAAGCTACCACAAGTATCTGTATTGTCAATTAGACAAACACCTGTATTATCAGATAGACACAACCAACACAAGCACCAAGATTGTCAGACACAACCAAGACATTCACTTGCATTGTCAGTTAGATAAACCTACCACAAACACCTGTATTATCAGTGTCCAGCCTCCAGTGACGTCACTCCACTATATTGCCTATCTCTGGGTTTGCATCATAAACTTCCTTTGACTTTGAATTGTTAGGTGTTTTGAAGATTGAAAGACGTTTGTCTTGCTATCACTGAATGTGATCATAAGATATCACGTTAGTGATAACTTCCATCATACAGTGCCAATACCTGTCTCGAACCTGTAACCGTTTGTTTACTAGCTTGCTATTTTTATCCTGTATGCTACGAAGGATTGCTGTGAAGAATAAGATTGTTTTCAGCATGAATCGTATGTCCTCATGAGACAGGTAGTGCAGGTAGTGCATGTGCAGGGCACTGGTAGCATGTGCATTGCATATGCAAGGCAAGGTGATGGCTCCCAGTCTTCTCCCAGTTGATTTCAACAGTAAATACCAAATACTGAAATTATATCTATAGTATAGGTTCAGTCGGTTTCTAAGTTTGATTAAACATTAATCCTCAGGTTTTTATGAGAATGATTTCCCTCATGACTTTAAATCTCATAAAAACCCTCTGGCATGTACTATCAGATAGACAAACCCTCCACAGACATCTGTATTATCAGATAGACAAACCCTCCACAGACATCTGTATTATCAGATAAACACAACAGCCATAAGTAACTGTACTGCCAGATAGACAAACCCACCTCAAGCACCTGTGTTGTCAGATAGACACAACCATCACAAGCTCCTGTATTATCAGATAGACACAACAGTCATAAGCACCTGTGTGGTCAGATAGACAATCCCTCCACAGACACCTGTATTATCACATAGACAAACCCTCCACAGACATCTGTATTATCAGACAGACAAACCCTCCACAGACACCTGTATTATCAGACAGACAAACCCTCCACAGACACCTGTATTATCAGATAGACACAACCACCAACCTGTATTGTGAGATAGACAATGCAATCACAAACACCTGTATCATCAAGTAGAAAAACAACAACAAACACCTGCATTGTCAGATAGGTACAACCACATCAAGCATGAGTATTATCATATAGACACACCCACAACAAACAAACCACAAACACCTGTATTATTACATAGACACAGCCACCTGAAACACCTGTATTATCAGACAGACAAACCTACCACAAGCACCTGTATTATCAGATGGACACAACTACCTCAAGCACCTGTATTGTGTCAGATAGACACAACCACCTGTGAAACACTTGTATTGTCAGCTAGACAATCCAACCACAAGCACCTGTATCATCAGGTAGAAAAAACTGACTCAAGCACCTTCATTGTCAGATAGGTAAAACCACCTCAAGCACCTGTATTGTTAGATAGACACAATCACCACAAGCACCTGTACAGTGTCAGATAGATGCAGTTAGTACAGGCACCTGTTTTAATACACTGGGTTGATAGATTATGTCATTATATTGTGTTGATCCTGAAAGTTAATCCATTTTGTTGAGACTGTGTTGATTTTCTGTTTGGCCACATTTTGTTCAAAATTGCATCCTTAGGTCATGTGTGATGTGTACGATGATCTCAGTAAATAGTTTAGGGTATTATGTTATGCATCATGTGAGGAGATATTGTGTTGATGTGTTATGTCAGTGTGTGTGGCTTGTTTCATTATGTTTATACATTGTGTTGATAAATAATTTATTAATGCATTGTGTTGATGCTTTTATTTCTATGCAATGTGTTAAAGGCACTGATTACACATTGTGTTTAAACATTGTATCAGTCTGTTGTTTGATAAAACAGTCAGCTTATATTGCCCCTTACCTCTGTCTCTCTCCAAGTTTGGTGGAGTTAAGCAAGTGAATATATCCCTCTTAGGTAGTATTAGGACAACATTATATTCACTTCCGTCCAGATTATGTATTACTGTTTAAAGAATTATGGGCTTAACAATTAATGCCACTCTGTGACCATGTTTATGTATGGCACTTTCAGTACCTCTATAGCTGACAGTGGGTTGATGTCCATATATGGCTGTATTCTCTATACAATATATCCCGCCTGGTGTATATCACGGTTCCACATGGCCACTACCTACCCTATATCCTCTTTATAGCTAACAGCTGTTGCCTCTATTCCGAGTAACACAATGTCATCTCTTGTTTACCACAATACATGAATTTGATGAAATTTCCTGTTAGATTAGGTGCTGCTTCAGAAGTGTCTCCTGCCTTGCAGCTGTTTGGTTGGTGTAGTTCCTCATCGCCATAACACGAGTCATTTCTGTAATGTCGTGATGAAAAAAGCACCTAATTGCATTGTGGCCTATATCCAACCTGTAATTCCAGGCGTCCATGGATTTGATAACCATAATGAGAGATTGTGCCGGAGTTAGTGAAGCAGAGCCATTCACTGCAGCGTGTTGGCCGGCGCCGTACGGCCTTATTAACACATAGCGCCTTTCCTGGGTCGATCAGGGAGTTTAATATTACTCATGTGCTTTATTAAATAGGATTCTGTAACAGTGACAGAGCGAAGACACTTGAATATCTGAGTCTGGTGATTGACATTTTGTCTGGATTCACTGCAGTAGTGCTGTGTAAATATTGCTGAAGTGATGCACTCATGCTAAGCTGTGAGGACATCTCCTGAGAAACGACGGCATAAAATCATGCTCTTTGCTGAACTGTGAGTAAACTTGTAGCTTTATTTATTTAACAGGGTTTTTTTAAGGCTTAATTGATTTGTGAATTAAGAACATACATTGAAATATGATGTGAAGAGTGTGTTTATTAAGTCATATTGTCCTGTTATCTTTAGTTCCTGGAAATCAAGGTGACAGGTGGAGAGAACATTGACTCACCATAGGTCCTATGACAGCTATTGAAGCCAACATGTTCATGTTTGTATTGATCATATTCCAGGCTAATTTTGGTAGGCATAAATCCATTCATATGATAATCATGTAACAAGTCTAATATGATTCAGTTAACACCTGATGTGTCATTTCAGTTGTGTCACAACACATTTGTGTTAAGCATATAATCATGTTACGATAGCATGTTTCATTTAACACCTGATGTGTCGTATCATTTCTCTAACAACACCACCTGTGTTAAACATATAGCCCAATTTCAGTGTTGTGATTCAATTAACACCTGATGTGTTATATCCGTTATGTCACAACACATCTGTGTAAACATGTATTCATGTTACGATGATATGATTCAATCAACACCTAATGTGTCAGATAATGTTTATAACAAGATCATCTGTATTAAACGTATAGCCCGGTTTCAACATTATGAATCAGTTAACACCTTAGGTGTCATATCAATTCTGTCACAATGTATCTGTGTTAAACTTTTCAACATATAGTCATGTTATGATAGTATGATTCAGTTAACACCTGATAAGTCATATAATTTTTATAACAATACCATGTGTGTTAAACATAGCCAGATTTCAATGTTATGGTTCATTTAACATCTGGTGTGTGTTATCAGTACTGTTACTACATCATCTGTGTTAAACAAATAGTCATGTTACCATGATATGATTCATTTAACACCTGATGTGTCGTATAATTTCTATAACAACACCAATTACCATGTTATGATTCAGTTAACACCTCATGTGTTATATCAGTTCTGTCACAACACTCATGTGTTAAATAAAGAGCAAAATGTTATTTTATGATTCAGTTCACACCTAATGTGTCATATTTTTACCACAACACATCTGTGTTAAACAAGTAATCATGTTACCATGATATGATTCAGTTCACACCTGATGTGTCATGTCAGTCCTGTCACAACACATCTGTGTTAAACAAATAGCCAAATTGCAATGTTAATTAATTTCATGTCTTATACCATGTTGATCACAGTACACCTGTGTTAAACGTATATCCATGTTAGATTATATGATTCATGACATACCCAGAGTGTGATATGAAGTTATTTCCCTTTACACCCAGTTTGCAGTATCATGGTCAGCTGTGGTAGATTTTGTAGTTACCAGTGAAGATTCAGGTTAAAACTGGCCATCAGCAACCAATCCTTGTCTTAAGAGGCATATTGTGAATGCCTAAATTGTTGCTCGTGGTGTCACTCATTGGATTGTCCAGTTCAGACCTACTTTTTTACAGACTATCATAATATATCTAGAAAATTGCTGAGTGTGGTGTTATGATAGACACAAACAGTGAGTTATCATGATAATGAAAGAGATTCCTTCAATTCCTGAAATGGCTCTCTCAAGTAGCAGTCCCAGTGACATGATGGCTATTTCTGTTTGCACCCAGTGTGAAGTTAGATTCATGAGTGGTTCAAACCATCTTCGCAGTTCTTCATGTGGTATTTAGGGCTTCACGTAGCATGCATGTTTTTAATTGTGATGTATAGGGCTTCACATAGCATGTGGGTCTTTAGTTGTGAAGTATAGGTCTTCACATAGTGTATAGATCTTAACATGATATGTAAGTCTTCACATAGCATGTGGGTCTTAAAGTGATATATAGGTCTTCACATAGTGTATAGATCTTAGGGTTTGGCATAGTGTGTAGATTTTAACTGGATTTTTAGAGCTTGTTTTTTAGAGTTTCACATAGCATGTAGGTCTGTTGATGGCCCATTTGTTTTTAAATATTTTGCATGTGTGACGTCACACCTTCTCTTCATATCCACGTCAATTCGCATACTGAAACAACAGACCTCTACAACCCAAGTGCTGTGTAGAATATAATGACGTCCATCCTGGTTGTGATTGGAGTAAAACTGAAGAGAACTCTCCTGTGTTTTTCTGATGGATGAGTTACAAATCACTAATAGCATACCTGATTAGATTATAAACCAGGGTTCACTATAGCCCAGAACAATTATGTATATTTGGCTCGGCCATATGAAGCTAATTACTTTACTACCTAGAGTTCCTTGTGGCCAGCCAAGAGCCTGTGTCACATTGTCAGGTTTTACTTGTGTGTTTTTTTCATCTGATTAATTTAGTTGAATCTACACATTTAGATCAACACGTAGCATGAAATATCCAAAAACATGAACATCTATTTCTATTTGCATTTTTAGCTTACTGTGGTTGTTGTTTGATGGTGCAATGGCAGCAATCTATAACTAATCGAGTCTGGACCAGACAACCAAGTGATCAAAAGCATGAGTTACTGATCTATGCAGTAAACTATGATATGTGTCAAGTCAGCAAGTCTGATGACCCAATCCTGTTAGTTACCTCTTAGGACAAGTATGGGTTGCTGAAGATCAATTCTGACCTGGACTTTAATTGATCTTCAGTATATGAGCAATAGTTTACAAAGATGAGTACAAGAAATCAATGTCAGCTTACTGACCCCTTTGTTCAGGACGTCACATAATATTCAACTATTTCAACTGAAATTATATTATGGGAGTTTGCATAGTAAATAACTTGTTTTGCATAATACACCTATCCACCTATTATGTAGCTCTTTACTTCCGGCATAGTTTTTTGCATAATGTATTTAATACTTCACATGGTGTTTGATCTTTACCTGTTATTTGGTTTTTTTTCATGTTTCATTGTTTTCGTATATTCAACTGATTATAACATTTTGTAGTTATGTTCTTATATTCAGTTGTCTTAGCATATGTCTTTACTTATCCCTTGGTCTTCAGATATCTCAAGGTTTTACCTTTGATCTTCACATTTCTTTTGATCTTCACATTTCTTTTGATCTTCACATTTCTTTTGGTCTTCAAATGTTTCATGGTCTTTAGATCTGAGAGTGCACACCCCCTCTCCAAGTCATACCAGAAGTGCGACTATCCTTGTTCATTGATCTCATGATTCCCAGTAAATGTCATCAGTGGAAGGACTTCTTGTTTCAGCTTTACTCAAAACCATATGTCACAGAGACGATGGAAACACAAGCCAAACTTCTCATTTAACTGGAAACATCAGGTTCCTCTAAAGATAAATCTAAGCTGGGGATGAGTACTGTTATTTCTTGGCATCTTCAGTGTGCAAATGAATGAATTCTTGAAACCACAGTATCTGGCTTTACTGAGCTTGTAGCCGATGCCCTGATAATGGATGCGGTTTCCTTATGGAATATCCATGAATCCTTATTCAGCATTTGGCATCACATGCTGCTTCTGACACAGCTGATGTCCTGGCGTTGTCTGTGTAGACCCATCTGCAGGCAGGCTCTGTCTGGGTCATGTAGGTCTTGATGGGGGTATGAATATAGAACAAGCACCTGCCACTTAGGCATGGTTGGAATTGCAGGAACAACATTGATAGAGTCATCAGAATACATTTGTCATTGTGTGAATTATTCAGCAGGAGTCCAACATGGACCTGGGGTAATTCTTGTTAAACTTTGATATGTCCAGACATGAGAGATGTATAAACACCAAAGTCATCTGACAATGGCTGTATGAATATAACAAATAACACCAAAAAAGCTGAAAGCCTGGTTAATATTTGCACTGTAAGCAATGGTTGCCTTGTCAATGGTCGCTGTATAACTAATGGTTGCCTGGTCAATGGTCACTGTATAACCAATGGTAACAATGCCTGGTCAATGATCACTGTATAACCATTGTTTGCCAGGTCAATGGTCACTGTATAACAAATGGTTGCCTGGTCAGTGGTTACTGTATCAACAAGCCAGATCATGGAAGCAAGACTCACTAGTACCACAGACAATGACTCTCATGTCACTGGCTCAATATTGAATAATGATTATTGTTTTCCAAAGTACAAGATCTAAGTTAAAATGTTGCACAGCATCTCCTTATAAGTACAGTCATGGCGTAAATGTGAACACAATGCATGGAATAGTAGTAAAGTTACAGGATGTGGGACTCTTTTGAGAGTTCATGAGATTTAGTTTGAGATAATTCTCCATAAAAATATCATGGATATGGAATGTGATTCTGACATTTGAAATCTGTCCATTCAAATGTTTCAAATTTTAGGGGGAACAAAAACTCCCTTGCTATGTATTAGAGTTTAAAACATGTAAATTGCTACAATTTTTATATAATCATAATATTGGAGACATAGAAGCTGTTATCCAAAATTTGTAATCATTTAATAAATACTTTTCAGGTTCAATTTTGTTTTAATTGCTAAAATAGTTTTTAAAAATAGAAAAGTCAAATTTCCACTGTATGCCCCCTTGTGTGACCACACTTTTTATCCAACCAACATATTTCACATAAATTGTTGAATGCAGCACTCTGCAATATTCCAGAGATATGATGACAGTCTACAAAAGAAATCAGTGTTGGACCAGGCATTACAAAGATTGACATCATCTACATCAAGATGCACAGTTGGGATATGTTGACATGCATCAACCCTGATTATCCCTTTGATGACCTTCATGGGTTGCTGAAGACCTATTCTAACCCAGGTCGTAGTGGGACATGACTTATTTTCAGCTTGATATGACCTTAGTACTGACTGAGTTTACCCTACCAGTTGACAAACATCATTTTTAGGAACAGTGGAGTAGCTTAGTGGTTTAAGCATTCACTCATCATGCCGAACTTGTATTTGATTCCCCACATGGGTACAACGTGTGAAGCCCATTGCTGACGTCTGTGGCCGTGATATTGCTGGAATATTGCTATAAGTGGCGTAAGACCCAAACTCAGTCTCTCACTCAATATCATGTTGGATTCTTTCAGAGGCATTTTAGAAGTTGTGTAGGTGATGGAAAAGGGTCAGTCACTTGCTTGATGATGGTGTTAGTACCTACACTGAAACGTTGCATGCATTGCAATAAAGAAGCTGACTATCCATAGAACTTGGTTTTCCTTCAAGAATATGTCTTATAACCTAGTAATCTGAAATGGTGAATGAGAAGATTCTATCTTCAATATGATATTTTCCCTATACGTTCTTTCTTATTTATGATATATTCAACTTTGTTTTCTATGAGATGTCATATATAAAAACTTGATTCTCCCCTTTATAAGATGGCTGTACATTTTTTATACCCACTTGATTCCTCCATGTAAAGGATATATCCAAAGTTGATATAGTTTCTATTGGATGGATATATACCCACTTGATTCCTCCATGTAAAGGATATATCCAAAGTTGATATAATTTCTATTGGATGGATATATACCCACTTCATTCCTCCCTGTAAAGGATAAATCCAAA
This sequence comes from Haliotis asinina, assembly GCF_037392515.1. Taxonomy (NCBI): domain Eukaryota; kingdom Metazoa; phylum Mollusca; class Gastropoda; order Lepetellida; family Haliotidae; genus Haliotis; species Haliotis asinina. The sequence goes on along the minus strand of NC_090295.1, from coordinate 42,651,206 downwards.
GTTAATATAATTTCTATTGGATGGATATATACCCACTTGATTCCTCCATGTAAAGGATATATCCAAAGTTGATATAATTTCTATTGGCTGGATATATACCCACTTGATTCCTCCCTGTAAAGGATATATCCAAAGTTGATATAATTTCTATTGGATGGATATATACCCACTTCATTCCTCCCTGTAAAAGATAAATCCAAAGTTGATATAATTTCTATTGGCTGGATATATACCCACTTGATTCCTCCCTGTAAAGGATATATCCAAAGTTGATATAATTTCTATTGGATGGATATATACCCACTTGATTCCTCCATGTAAAGGATATATCCAAAGTTGATATAATTTCTATTGGCTGGATATATACCCACTTGATTCCTCCCTGTAAAGGATATATCCAAAGTTGATATAATTTCTATTGGCTGGATATATGCCCACTTGATTCCTCCATGTAAAGGATATATCCAAAGTTGATATAATTTCTATTGGCTGGATATATACCCACTTGATTCCTCCATGTAAAGGATATATCCAAAGTTGATATAATTTCTGTTGGATGGATATATACCCACTTGATTCTCCCCTGTTTGGAATGAGTATATATACTCAGTCGATTCCACCATGTGTGATAAGATAAGATATATTATAGTCAGAGAAACACATGCATAAGTGGCAACAAAGTTATTTATCCATTGACCTGTGCTGTACCGTCTCCATCCTTTCCTGCACACCTGGCTGTTCCTTTCTCTGCACTACTCCCTCGCAACAAACAGTGAACTGTTTCAGTATTTTAATGATATTTCGTTGAACAACTCTTTTAGTTTTAGAACAAAAATTCTGCAAAAATCGCACAGACTTGGTATGATGTTTTGATTCTGATCAGCATTTCATTGAGTATTTTATTATCCCCAAATGTGCATTTACCATGTAACTGGGGATATAATGTTAGACTCCATCCATATGTCCGTCTGTACGTACGTATGTATGTACGAATTGGAATATCTTACGAAACATTGGCTAGATTCTTTTTCATATTCGGTACCTAGGTTTATCACAGTATAAGTAAAGTCCCAGTCAGGTTTGGTGGCCATGAACTTCATTTCAAGAGTCACAAGGGGACTTTAATCTTGTCAGCAGGATATCTCAATGAAAAGGCTTCATTACACTTGAGCGCGTACCCACTGGCTCTGACCGGGTTCAGTCTCCCGAGTGTGTCGTTTCGATGGAGGTAAACCTAAGAACAAAATATTGCACTTTTGATTTATGATTCTACTCTTATAATTTTATTAATTTGGTTTTTCTAAGTCAGCAATGCATTTTATACATCATGAATAAGTGATAACTGTGTTTTAATTATGTTTGATTGTTTGGTTGCATGTAACCTTTAAGATTACCAACGTGATATCTCAAGAACCAGTCACTCTACTCTCTTCACAGACTGTCAAGACATCTGTTGAATGTTCTTCAGTAAGCAATTTCTTTATTACTATTTTGCCACATTTCATACACTATGACATTCATGTCAAGGTCAAAGTGAGTCTTGAAAATATTTGTGCATTTGAATAACTACAAAGCAAAATATCATCAGAGATTGATCGGTCATCTTTTTATTGACATTTAACTTCATTTTAAACTACAACCTTCACTTTCATTACTTTTAATTATTCAATTTGGTAATATGCGGCAGGGGATTCTGTCACCTTAGAGACAATGCTTGTGTTTATTAGCTTTTGAGTTAGACTGCAGTTCATCAGTCTACTTTTGAACCAGATGCACAATAATACTGGATTCCACTCTGAGGATATATCTCCCTCAGCTCCTGGTTCTGTTCAGTGTATCAATCTATTCAATGACCAGAAGAAACATGGTGTCAGTCAGGATTGCGTGTTCCACTTCAAACGGAATACACAAAGCTCATCATAAGTTGTGCAGGGCCTTCTCATGCTTTTAACTAATACATTACAAACTGTAGAGTGTCTGATAAAACCACTGCTAAACTGCATCCCCCGGGATTGTATTTATCATCAACGGCGATGCTCCCTGCGGCTGTCATGTGATCCATCATGTGATACATCTTGTGATCTGTCATGTGATCATTTTCATCTCTTGATTGCATGCTTACAGAAGTCAGCCAACCACTTATGAATATGTTTCTGGGACTTCTTTCTGAGAAGTGTTTTTTGTTTAACTCAAAGTTGTATAATTTGAAGTATGATCTGATTTCAGTTAAACTAGATAATGTTCGGTTTTGATATCTGAAATAAGAAACTAGCTTGAGCTGGCCATAGTATCAAATTGTATACAGATGTGTGATCCATCTGATTCACAACACATCCAGCTGACCATCAACACACCTCAAACACCTGCCACACACCTGAAAGACCCACCCCACGAAAAACCAAGAGATCCACTCCACAGACAACAGTCCCCTGTCCATATACAACATTATCCACACCTTGTACATCTAAAAGACCCACTTGGTTGAAGTATATATATGTTACTGTATCCCTTGATATTAATCGCTAGATTCTCTGGCCCCGACTTGAATATTTGCACATGCTGTCATATTTCTGGGTTACTTTTGAGTGCTGCTTTAAGCAATAAACAAACACAGCACACACTGACCCACCTTTGTGAGACCCACTATACATCTACCAAACCCACTATACACCCACCAGACCCACTATACATCCACCAGACCCACTATACAACCACCAGACCCACTATACATCCACCAGATCCACTATACACCCAACAGACACATTATACACCCAACAGACCCACTATACACCCAACAGACTCACTCTACACCTGACAGACCCACTATACGTCCACCTGGTCCACTATAGACCCAACAAACCCACTATGCACCCACCAGACCCACTATATACCCACCAGACGCACTATATACCCGACAGACCCACTATACGCCAACCAGACCCACTATACACCCACCAGAATACACTATATACCCTCCAGACGCAATATACAACCACCAGACCGACTTTACATCCACCTCGTCAACTATAGCCCCAACAAACTCTCTATATACCCACCAGACCAACCTAACAGACCCACTATACACCCAACAGACCCACTATACACCCACCTGACCCACTATACAACCACCAGACCTACTTTACATCCACCAGGTCCACTATAGAGACCCACTTTAGACCCACAAGACCCACTATACATCCAACAAGTCCATTAAACACCGACAGCAGATCCACCTATATGTCCAACACACCCAACAGACCCACTATAGACCTAAACAGACCTCCTATACAGACACACATTCAGTCAGAGACAAAGACCAACATTTCAGCCAGCTTTGCCAGATGCATGGCGGTACTTTATTCCCCAGTAGTGCGGTGATGTGAGATTGCATGTGTAATCGTATTACAAGTAGCAGTACAGATATGCTGCCAACTGGGAGCTTTTCCTTCACTGGATAAAGAGCCAACTCATGACTCTCCATCTTCTCTTACAATGCTGTCTTTTTTCACTTGAGATTAAATTTCTGACATTGCACAGGCATTAGAATTGCTTTCATCATGGAATTGTTTTTATATGAAGTGGTTTTGTTTAATAATAGTTTCATTTCAATTTTCTTTACAGTATTGTAAGTTTACACTAAAAATGAACAGTGGATAATCCAAAAGATTAATTTCAGATAATCATTTCTTGATATAAAAATAAAAAAATAGGATAAACCATAAACTCTCTTTCTTCAGGAGTAATGGTGAAGTTGATATCAATATATTAACATATTGATGTAGTTTTTCAACAGCCCCCATTCGGTAGCAGCCCAGGTTTGGGTAGAAAAGGCATATGTGTATTGTATATCTCTCAGAAACAATTAGAATGCTATCCCTGTGATTCACCATTTGAAAGCATCTGGTCTTTTAGTATTGATTTTAAATAGCACATTGATAAACTTTCCTGTCTCTCTTAATGGGACACTCAATATAATTTTTGTTGGTCATGTGACACTGTGAGGGGGAGAGGTATCATTTTATACAAGTCATGTGCTGGTGTGTTAGTAATATCACTTAATGCTAGTCATGTGACACTGTGTGAGTGAATGCTTCTTCATATGAAAACTTCTACTGTGGTGGTAGAATACAACCTTCTGTTGTGAAGGTAGAATACAGCCTTCTGTTGTGAAGGTAGAATACAGTCTTCTGTTGTTAAGGTAGAATACAGCCTTTTGTTGTGAAGGTAGAATACAGCCTTCTGTTGTGAAGGTAGAATACAGCCTTCTGTTGTGAAGGTAGAATACAGCCTTCTGCTGTTAAGGTAGAATACAGCCTGCTGCTTTGGAGGTAGAATATGTCCTTCTGCTGTTAAGGTAGAAT